>NC_047084.1:457068555-457378379 GCF_902459505.1 Geotrypetes seraphini
TGGTATATGTAAATAATCAAAAGCGATTGCATACATAAATCATCAAAGGTGCACAAGAAGCACTCCCTTCGGTCAGGAGGCTCACATACTGTTCCACTGGACGGAATTGCATCTTCTGTCTCTTGGCAGCCCATGTGGCCGGAGTCATCAATGTTCAGGCTGATTTCCTCAGCCAAAAGGTCCTGGACCCAGGAGTATGATCCCTGTCTCAAAAGGCATTCCGTCTGATCGTACAGCATTCGGATCAGTTCCATATGAACTTGATGGCTTCAGCAGAAAATTTGAAAGCCAGGCATTTTTTCAGTCAACAAACACAGCACGGAAACCTAGGGCCAGATGCCTTGGTTCAGCCTTGGCTGGCTCACAAGCTCCTGTATGTGTTCCCTCCATGGCCTCTGGTCGATCGGGTCCTCCGCCAGAAAGCAACACATTCTGGCCTGATGATTCTAGTAGCTCCAGACTGGCCTTGTTTACCATGGTAAGCAGATCTTGTTTGTCTTCAGTGGGACGAGAAATTCCAGCTCCCTCTTCGATATCTTCTCTGTCAGGGGCCGGTGCCCATGGAGAACCCACAGCACTTTGGTCTTACGGCATGGCTCTTGAGTGCTCAGCCTTGATGAAGCATGTTTTTTCAGATGTAGTTATCTCAACTCTTTTGCGCTCAATGAAACCCTCTACTATGGCTTCTCGATTTTAATTTTTTATTCATTTTTACATCAAGTGCATCAGGAAATAACAATTGAATTGAAAAACATCACTTGATTTGCTAGTAGAAGGCCGCGAAGCAGCGTGTTTAGAGTGTTGCGGCCGCTGCTGGAATCAGGATGCTTGTCAGGACCGCGGAAAGGGAAGAGGGGCAGCGGCAAGGGACTAAGGGAGCCAGCCAGACCGCGGGAAGGGAGGGTCGGATGGGAGGCTGAACGGGGATTCGGGTGTGCTGGGGAGGGGGGGTGGAGACGATGCCGACAAAGACGAACTGTCTTACGGGGGGGGGGGGGAGGTGGATACCCTAAGCGCGCTGCGGCCACTGACATACAGATCATGGAAGTACGCAGATAAGAGTGCGCATGCACGGCTAGGGTTTTATTATATAGGATTAGCTAATATAATAAGGTACCTAACTTTAAATATGATTCATAAGTAATATATAAGAATTCAAAATTTAAACCCCTCTTTAAAAATAAACCATTGATAGTAATAAACTCATCAATGAAATAAATAACTAAATAAATAGTCCCTAACTTTTAAAATAAAAACATCTATATATTATTTGATAAATTGCACTTTCCTACATGAACAAATGTTGAATTTTATCTATTTTCTTTACTTGTATTAATTAAATAATAATTTTAAAATTAATATGAATCTTAGATGTTATTATTATTCTTAAAGTTTGAAGATTTGTAATTACCACTTCCCATTAAACGAATTCCCAACCATTCATTTATTTTCATATTAAACATTTAACTTAAAAGGATTATAAAATCAAATCTAACCCTTCAATAAAATAATAATATCCATTCGAAGCCCACTTTAATTTTCTGTATATAATTAATTGATTGACCTATCTGCCATTCATTCAGATCTAACATAACTATCAAAATTATAGAAAGATAAATGGTAAATTCATAACTACTATGATAAGCACTTGTACACAGAAAAAAGAGATTACCACTTTTCTACTGTCAAAGATGTGCATGAAGAAAACCAAAGTATATTAAATAAAATAAAACTTTTATCAAGTGCGATCATCTCTGCATGGGCCTAAACATAGCCTACGCAAGTGAAGACCCAAACTCTGTAGAGGCGAAAGTTCTAATGTATAACCCAAAGTCAATGTCTGCCTGTGAATTGTCAATCGGAATCATATCAGAATGATAACTTCCATGACACACATAAAATATAGTTATTCAATACTGAATTGTTCCCAAACTAAAATTAAAGTTTTTATCGAAGACTGAGCATATTAAATGATCTTCTTTCTTTTTTGGCCCAAACCGGAATTACAGACATTGTAAAAATTTGAATGAGCGTGAATCATTTGCAAATATATTGTACTTCACAGTACCAATCAAACCGAGCTGCGGGGATCCCACTGCACATTTTCCTTCTTCAGCATTTTAAGACAATACTCATCCGTTCATCAAAGGCGTTTCTTCTTCCTCAGGACAGAAGTCAGGCTGAAGCAGTAGGACACATCGATCTTTCTGCTACTGAGCAAACCCGGAAGTGCAGATTACCAATCAGTCTCCACGGAGGTTCGAAGCCAATCCAATTCCATGTGGAAGAAAAACAAATCTCCCATTTAAAATCCAGAGAGCGCAGCACACATAGCTGTCACATAACACTATGAAATCGCCACGTGACATTCCATATTTACTACTCAAAGTAAGTTGTTATACAAAAGGCATCGTTTCCACAGAAGACCGAATCAATTTATATTAGCTTTAAAATAAGAAGTGTGTTGTTGTTTCATCACAAAGTTCTTTTACGGAATCGATCAACGGCATTTCTGCTTCTGTTCTAAGCTTGCTCACGCCAGGAACCAGAATTTCAATATGCTCAAATCTTAACTGACTTTGCTGTTACAATAGTAACCTATCTATGGTGTGATCAAGATTTTTTCCAGGTTACTCAGAGGCATGAAACTCTACAAGGAAGGGATATACCCTCCCAAGAATGGAACAGAGTTCACTTTCCAATCATTGTAACTGTTTCAATAAAGATCACACTTCAAGCTAGGATACGAATAAATAAAGAATGTATCACAATTTTTCAATGCTTCAATGTGTCATGGCTTTCTTTTCTTCATAAATAATATTAAGTTAACATCACTGAAACTGGATAAGTTATAAAATAATAACTTAACTTTATGAAGGGTTTGGGGTCCCAACGTGGCCCCGTTTCGCTTTCTTCCTCAGGAGGCCCAATCATAAATTTGATGAAAGTCCTTTAAAACTCTGAATAATATTAGAATTGGTGATGTATAATTGCTTCACTGCTGGAAATTGCTCTCTCTTCACAAAGTTATTCTCAAACTGCCTAGTTTTTACTAGTATTACCCCCGTGATATCAGAAGCAAATCTTAACTGAAGCTACATATTTGAAAATTATAAATTCTCAACATTGCTTCCATATTTCCGTCACATCATGTCAATCCACATAAAAATGTAAATAAAATTATAAAATGTAATAAAGAAATTCTAAATTAAAATGAAAAAAAAAAAGGTAGAATGAATGTCCTTATTAGGAAGACATAGGCTGCTCGCATTGATCTATAAATTCTTGCAACTTTCTTGGATCTACAAAATTCAATGTTTTGTTTGCATAAGTGACCCACATTACTGCTGGGTACATTAAGCCAAATTTAGCTCCCAAAGACCTGAGCTGTGGACGTAGATCAAGTAACTGTTTCCTTTTAAACGCTGTATCCTTAGCAAAGTCTGGCACTATATGTATCTTGGAGTCCTGACATTTAAATTTTTTTTTTTATTTTTGCTAATTGGCATATTTCTATGACTTGCTGATGTCTTAGCAGTTTGAAAATTAATGTCCTTGGTCCTCTCTGTTTATTTGTCCTTTGTGCCGGGATCCTGTGTGCCCTCTCAGACTCAAGCGGGAATTTTGTTTTTAGTGGCAATATTTTTGGCAAGAATTTTTCAAGGAAGGATATTGGGTCATTCTTTTCCACCCCTTCTGGTAGCCCAATAATTATCAAATTATTCCTCCCCTCACGGTTAGCAGAATCCTCAAGATCCCTCTTTAAAGATTCAATTTATTTCCGCTCTGCCTTACATAACAACAATTCTGTCTCCACTCCATCTGCCCGCTTCTCCAAATGATTCAGTTTTATGTAAACTACATCCATTCTGTTCGTGAGGCAGGCAACTTCATCTATGACCACTTGTATCTTTTTAGCGTTTTCTGACACAATTGCTTTGATTTGCCGAAGCTCAATAATAATATCATTACTGCCATTTTCTTCTGTTGGTAGTGGTACTTTCAATGGAGTTGCAGGCTCCGGTTTTGATCTTTTAACACTGCCAGATCCAGTTCCTTGCCCGATGCCATCTTGAGTAGAAATTAACACTTTTAAACTTTAGAAAACTAATTCTTGTAGCTTATAATCCACAAAAATAGCTTGTCTTCACGGAGCTATTTCTTCACCCGACCATCCTGTTACATTTCCAAGCCACATTCCCCTCTACTATGGCTTCTTATGCGAAGTTTGGAAGGCTTTCCAACAGTGGTGTGCTAAGCCTGGAAGGCTTTCCAGCAGTGGTGTGCTAAGGATCAAGTGGAGCCTGAGAGGGCTTCCATTTTGGTGGTCCTGGTTTTTCTTCAGGCAGGCCTAGAAAAAGGTTTAGCAGTGGCCTCCCTTAAAGTTCAGGTTGCAAGCCTTTCATGTTTTAGAGCACGCAGAGGCGCTAGTTCGCTTACTGTTCATCCAGATGTGTCCAGGTTTATGAGAGGGGCACTTCGTTTGCGATTCCTTTCCCTTTGTGGAATCTTAACATTGTTCTGCAGGGCCTTGGAGAGGCCCCATTCAAACCACTGAAGGATGCTTCTCTTCTGGATCTAACGGTCAAGACTTGTAGATGTCATAGTGATTCCTAAGCCAGGAAATGGCTCTATGATGTGTGGTTCCTTCGACCTATTTCTTTGCTTGATACTAACTATAAAATTTTTTAAAAGATCCTGTTTAACCGTTTAAGTGCTCCCTCGGTTGATTAAATCCAATTAGGCGGGCTGGCAGACATTTGATAACAATCTGAGGATCTTATATTTGATATGGCATGCCTGGCAAGAAAAACAGCAAGCACTTATTTTAGCAATAGAGTGGCCTGGCCTTTCATGGTGCAAAAACTTCTCAGGGCCAGTATTATAAGCAAATATTTGGTTAGGGTTCAATTGCTGCATACCAGAGTGCCTCAAACTTTTTTAGCTCTGACATCAGGGAAATGTCATTCTGATGGCTCCAGACTGACCTCACAGATTGTGGTACACAGATCTTATGTATCTTCGAATAGGACACAATCTTTGACTGCGGACTCTTCCAGAATGTCTCTTTCAGGGTCCAGTCTACATGGAGGATCCCGATCGTTTTGCTCTTACGGCATGGCTATTAAATGTGAAGCATTAGAGCGCAAAGAATATTCTGATGTAGTCATTTCTACTCTTCTGAAATCTAAGAAGTTGTCTATTGTGTCTGCCTACACTAAGGCGTGGAACACTTTCCAACATTGGTGTAACCAGGTCAGTGTGGAGCCATATTCTGCTCCAATTTCAGTGGTGCTAGCCTTTCTCCAGGTGGGCCTCAATAAGGACCTCACCGTGGCTTCCCTTCAGGTCCATGTCACTGGGCTCTCTTGTTTCAGAGCCTAGGCCAATAATCCTATGCTTGCATCTCACCCTGATGTGGCCAGATTTCTGAAAGGTGCTCTTCGCATTAGACCTCCAAACCGCCATTCCCTTCATGGGATCTTAATTTGGTTTTGTCTGGCCTCACCAAAGCTCCTTTTGAGCCTCTGCAAGACGCTTCTCTCTTGGACTTAATACTCAGAATTCCAAGCTCTGTCTTGTAGAGAGCCTTTCCTGAGGATTTCAAAAACAGGGATTTCTCTCTGCACAGTTCCTTTGTTTCTGCCGAAGGTAGTATTTGCATTCCATGTTAATCAGGAAGTATGTTTGCCTATTTTTCAGTCTACTGGTTCTAGGAAGCAAAATCGCATTTTGAAGAAGTTGGATGTGCGCAGAGTTTTCTGCACTATCTAGAGGTCATGAATGAGTTTCATGTCTCTGACCATTTGTTCATACTGATTCATTCTTCTAAGCGAAGGTGCTCCCATTTCCTAGGCCACTATTTCTAGATGGATCCATAAGGCCATTTTGTCGGCCTACATTCTTTGCGGTAAAGTCTCCTGTTTCTGTTAAGGCGCATTCTACTAGGAGTATGGCCTCTTCATGGGCTGAGGCTAGGGCGATCTCCCCTGAGGAGATTTGTAGAGCAGCTACTTGGTCCACTCTGCACACATTTGTCAAATTTTACAGAGTGGATGTGGCGGCAAGACGGGACTCTGATTTTGGCTCCTTGATCTTGAGGGTCAGTTCAGTCAGCCTACCCTAGCTTTGTGGGACTGCTCTTGTACATCCAAAGAGATTATGTCCATACCTGAAGTCATTATGCCATTGTATAGATCCATGGTGAGGCCCCACCTGGAATATTGTGTGCAATTCTGGAGGCCGCATTACCGTAAGGATGTGCTGAGACTGGAGTCGGTCCAGAGAATGGCCACCCGGATGGTCTTGGGACTCAAGGATCTCCCGTACGAGGAATGGCTGGATAAGCTGCAGCTGTACTCACTCGAGGAACGCAGAGAGAGGGGTGACATGATCGAGACATTCAAGTATCTCACGGGCCGCATCGAGGTGGAAGAAGATATCTTCTTTTTCAAGGGTCTCGCAGCAACAAGGGGGCATCCGTGGAAAATCAGGGGCGGGAAACTGCACGGGGACACCAGGAAATTCTTTTTCACTGAAAGGGTGGTTGATCGCTGAAATAGTCTTCCACTTCAGGTTATTGAGGCCAGCAGCGTGCCTGATTTTAAGGCCAAATGGGATAGACACGTGGGATCTATTCACAGAGAAAGGTAGGGGAGGGTCATTGGGGTGGGCAGTCTAGATGGGCCGTGGCCCTTACCTGCCATCTATTTCTATGTTTCTATTACCTTGATATCGTTTCCAGTAGATAGGTCAGTCATTCTAGACTCCCGCCTTGTCCTTCCTGAGCCTACCTGCTGTCTTATTGTGTTTATGTTTCTCCAAGTTTGGTTCTTGGATGCCATCCAGCCCTTTTTGGGCCTTGAAGAATTCTGTATATATGTTCAAAGCACATGCAGGGGTACTTCCTTAGCTTCTTTGATGCTTTTGTTGGCTGTTCTAATGTTTTCTTTTTGAGCAGAACAGTTCATTCGTGGGAATGTTCTCATTGTTGATCCTACTTCACATGCTGTTGTTGGAGCTCTTTGTGCTTGGGAACTAACTACAGGTGGCAGTAGAGCTCTAACTGAAGTAGAGGAGGATCAGATAAAAAAAATCCAGAGTGGATTCCTTCTGCAGATGGCTCATGGCCATTGGGAGATAACCCACATGTCTAGAATAACTCACCTATCTATTGTAAAAGATATTATCAAGGTAAGGACATAATCTTTCTCTTCTTGACCCTCAGGTTGGACGGATCCTCCGCAGGGATAAAGAAAAGAGCAGAGCCCTTGTGCAACTCCAAAGAGATGAAGTGAATGTGCTGAAACTATGCTTTGATGCTATCTGTCACTATGTTGGAGAAGACAGCTGAGGGAAATCCTAACAGGCTGATCGACAGAACCCGTGCCTCAGTTCTAGGGGTGAAGAAGATTCTGGACCCAGAGCCTTGAACTCGTGCTGCAGACACTTAATGTGTCTCTGGGTACAGACTAGATCATGCCATTGTACAGAAGGGCCATTATTTTTGTGTTCTGTAACGACTCTAGAAAGCATCTGACTGGATAAGAATGTTGTTCTGCAGACTGTATCCATATGGCTTGTGTTACATGTTTCTGTCAAATACACCTGTCCATTCATGTTACCCAAAATCTTACCCTGGAAGCCACAAATGCACACAGTGCTGAACTTGTCCAGAGAGATTACTTGGAATCCCATAGTGTTGAGCTTCTCCCAAGTCATGGAAGTATCTGGAATCCCATGTCACACAGCACTGTGTTACCTCTCTATTTGTGGAATTACCTGGAATTCCAGTTTCTCACAATGCTTCGTGTCTTCCTGTTTATGGAGTTAACACAAAAGTGCACAGTCACATGGTACAGAATGGCCTCGAGTCTCTGGAATTATCCAGAATCTCACAGTTGGACAGCATGCTTAGATGCCTTGGTGGAATTCCTTGAATCTCCCAACCACATGTAATGCTATGCACCTTCCAGGTGATAAAGGCCAGCAGCGTGACGGATTTTAAGAAAAAATTGGATACTCACATGGGATCTTTAAGGGAGTAAATTCAGGGGAGGGGATACTTGGAATGGGCAGACTTGGTGGGCTAGAGCCCTTTTCTGCTGCTTTTTTCTATGTTTCCCATCCATGGAGTTACTCAGAGCTCATAGCTGTACAGAATTTGTCTTGTTTTGTAGGGTTGCTTAACCTAAGAAGAATTTTTATTGTTTCTCTTCATACTGTAAATAAATTCCTTTCCTTTAATAAATTGTTATATTATAGTTTTCTCACCAGTTTGACAATAGGGTTGTATGCTTTGTTGATAGTGTTGAGGCTAACATAATTTTCCACTTTAGATTAGCAATTTTTAACTTCCCCTTTAGTGCACAATCTTTACTTCAACTCAGGACTGAAGCAAAGAGCCTATGAGGAAAACAGCAAGATCATCTGAGGTGAAATGCTGCACAAGTGGGCATTATAGCTACCCACTCCTGGGCACAGAACATAGACAAGCTCTTGTCCAGAGAACCTCCATGCTGCTTGAACCCCTAGATCAGTGTCTCTCAAACTTTCTCAAGCCGAGGCACACTAAAGGTAGTGGTCACGGCTTGAGTCACCCAGAAGTGCGCGGACGTCGCCGTGATGACATCATGCATATGCGTAAAATCATCACGTCGACGTCCACACATGTGCAGAGGCCCTCCAGATGGGCCCTGAGACACCAGCAGGGAAGAGGGCTGGAGATAAGGAGTGGCACTGGCGCCAGCTGATTGCCTACAGCAATGTTTCTCAACTACTTCAAGCTAAGTACACCCTAAGTCTAACAAATATCAACTGAGTACCCCAACCATAGCCCTCCCTAGGCCCACCCATGCTCTGCCCCAGATCCCATCCCTTTTACTAATTGTAATGCAGATTTTTCTATTCATTTTTCATACACACACAATACACACAGCAGATATAAATTCTCAAAACTGACACATTTCAATTACTATATTGAAAATAAAATCATTTTACCTACTGGCGATCCTCTGCAGGCTGCTGTAATTAGCTTTAAAGGTGAGACTGGGAGGCCAGGAGGGAAGCCGGAGGACACTAGATAGAAGGGGGAAACATGCAGGCCTTTGGCGAATCGGGCAGCGCTGGCGCTGTACTATGTAGGGAAGTCAGCTGGTAGGCGCTTCTATTCCTCCTCAGTGCCACGGCACACTTGGAATCTCAGGAGGCATACTAGTGTGCCTCGGCACATAGCTTGAAATACACTGCTCTAGATCAATAATATTTAACCTGGTTTAGAGAATCATCTGGTAGTATCCTTCTCTTACTGCTGCCATCTTGGAAAATCATGATTTCTGACCCTCTAGCAATGCATTACGACATGTCAATAGGGGTCAGTCTGTCAAATAAGGCAGTACTTAAGGCAATCCATTATTTAGAAAATTGACACACTGATCAAAGTCAAGTGCTGCCATTTTCAAGATAGCAACAAGAAGAAAAGGATGTTGTTGGATGCCTCTCCCTGGGCCAAATAAATATTCTAGTGCAATAGGAATGGTATGCTGAACTGTAGGTTTGTCCATGCCTGATTTTGAGCATTCTGCAGATGTCAATTACAGCTTTTCAGCTCCTTTTCCCCAGTCTATGCTGCCCTCTGTAGTTCTTCCTTCTGCAGGCGAACATGAAGGTGCCGTTCTGATCTGCTCCCTTTATTTCTTTATTTTTATGATTGTTCACAGATTTTACGTGGCTCCAGGACAGACTGTATTTGCTTGGAGAGGAGCATAAGAACATAAGAATTGCCGCCGCTGTGTCAGACCAGTGGTCCATCGTGCCCTGCAGTCCCTTAGAGGGTTAAGCCAAGGGAACCTGTCACCAGGAGTGGGATCCCTAGGATAGTAGACTTGGGGGTGGGTCAGTGGAGTGGGCAGACCTGATGGGCTATGGCCCTTATCTGCCGTCATCTTCTATGTTTCTATGGTCCTCCATTCATACTTTCATCAAATTTTACAAGGTGGATGTAGCAGCATGGGAGGATGCTGTCTTTGGGTCTTCAGTTCTGCAAGCAAGTGCTCTAAACCAACTGAGAATTTGGGGACTGCTTAGGTACATCCCTACGGTTCAGCATACCATTTCTATTGCATTGGAAAAAGAGATTAGGTTCTTACCGTGATAATATCTTTTCCAGTAGATAGGAATGGTATGCTGAACCCCTGGCCCTGCAGTTATAGGATACATCTGTTGTCTGACTTATGCTTCCTGGTCAGTTTCACAGTAAGGATTTTCCTGTCAGTCAGACTGGGTTTATGAAGAGTCCTCTCTATATATTTAGAAGTGACATCTCTGTATACTGTATATTTAAAAGTGGGGAATTTTTAACTCCATCAGGCTGTTAGGTTCTTGTTTAACATTTTTTCCTCTTAGAGGTTTAATGTTTTTTCTTGCATTACTGTTCATTCAGAAATTGTTTTACATTTATCTGAGCAGATCAGACACTTGGTTTCCAAGAGTTCCCCGAACCCCTACTTCTCCTGTCTCTTCCTATAGGGCTGTCGCCAGCATTGGTACAAACTGAACGGGGCAGCAGAGACCGGGGAGAAGGAGGAAGAGCTGAAAAGCTGTGATTGACATCTTCTGCAGAATGCTCGCAAGCAAGCATGGACAATCTTACGGTTTAGCATACCATTCCTTTCTACTGGAAAAGATATTATCAAGGTAAGAATCTAATCTCTCTCTATTGGTCCAAGAGTAATCTGGTCCAGCAACATGGAGACTCTGGTTTGAGGTCTCCATGTGCTGTGCCCTGGGCCAGGAGCTCTGGAGAGAAGCATGGGAGGTCTGGGGTTCACCAGGCTTCCAGAGAATTTTTGTGGGGTAAGGGTAAGCGTGAAGTTTAGGGAGTCCAGCCATTTTTAAGTTATCTCTGTCAGTGCATGAACCTTTCCTAGACTATGCCCAGTGCAGCAAACTGCTGCAGATTACAACAGTGGTATGTGTGCTGCTTTTTCTGTCACTTCATATTTTTGTAACTAAAGTATTTTCCCAAGCTATCAGTATATAGAACTTAGCTACAATATAAAGGTGGCAAACCAATACCTCCTTCCCACCACCCAAGCCCAAAATTTTAGCATTCAATAAAACCTTACCTGGAATTCCATGGGACCTCGATCTGCACTTTATCCTTCAGAAGCCCTAAAACAGGGGTCTCCAAAGTCCCTCCTTGAGGGCTGAATCCAGTCAGGTTTTTGGGATTTCCCCAATGAATATGCACGAGATCTATGTGCATTTACTGCTTTCAATGCATATTCATTGGGGAAATCCCGAAAACCTGACTGGATTCGGCCCTCGAGGAGGGACTTTGGATACCCCTGCCCTAAAATATGGCTATCTCAGGGCAACCTCACCATATTTGTAATAATGATCCCTTTTACCCACAGTCTCTACAGCAGGGGTAGGCTACTCTGGTCCTCAAGAGCCGGAGCCAGGTCAGGTTTTCAGGATATCCACAATAAATATTCATGAGATAGATTTGCATCTCAAGGAGGCAGTGCATGCAAATCCATCTCATACATATTAATTGTGGATATCCTGATAACCTGACCTGGTTCTGGCTCTCAAGGACTGGAATTGCCTATCTCTGCTCTACAGCATAGTGGAGAACAGTTTGAAAAAGCCCTATTTAACCTTAAGAGAGTTAGGTACCACTGAAATTATACCATCCCATTTTCCAAAACCCTGGTGATACATCTGGACATTGACCCCATGTAGGGCAGGGACAGGAAAAGAACTTGACAGGATGGGGAAATGAGTTCCCACGGGGAGGGGGAAGGGGGAAAAATTGTCCCTATGTTAACATAAGAATAGCCTTACTGGGTCAGACCAATGGTCCATCAAGCCCAGTAGCCCGTTCTCACGGTGGCCAATCCAGGTCACTAGTACCTGGCAAAAACTCAAAGAGTAGCAACATGCTACCGATCCAGGGTAAGCAGTGGCTCTTCTCTCTCTCTTGCTCTCCCTCACACTCCCCTTAGTCCAGTGGTACTGCTGTGCCTCAGTTGCTACTGGCAGGGACACTGCAGTGATTGAAATAACTGCCCCAAGGCCTCTGTCTTCCCTGTGACGCATCTTGCCCATGCAGAACAGGAAGTTGAATTAGAGGAGGCAGGATGCGTTGCAGTGAAGATGGAGGCTCTGAGGCATCTCCTTTCAATTGCTGGTTTCCCTGCTGGTAGTGATTGCGACACAGAAACACCATTGGACCGCGAGAAGCCAACGGGAGGGAAAAATGCTGAATCTGTGGGGAGAGGAAAGGGGGAGAATTGCTTGACCTGTAGGGTACAGAAATGCTGCACCTGATTGGGGGGGGGGGAAGGAGTAAGGAAGAAAGCTTTCCAGTTGGAGAGAAGAGAGTGATGTCAGATCATAAGGAGGGAGAGAGGGAGGAAAAGGGGGGAGGTGCTAGAGCATGGAGGGAGAGGGGGAGATGGATGGGGAGGAGAGGAGACAGATGTCCAACCATGGGGTGGGGGTAGGCTGGAGGGAAGAGAGGGGGTGCTGGCCACATGGGGTAAGGGGGGCTGGTGGGAAGAGAGAGAGAGAGGGTGCTGGGAGAGATACACTGGACATGGGGCTAGAGGGGAAGGAAGAGAGGGTGCTGGGTCCTTGGAGAGATGCTGAACCTGCAGGGAGGAGGAGAGAAGGGAAGGGAAGGTACAGAGATGGAAGATGGATGGTGAGAATGGAGAGAGATGTCAAATGGGCAGAAGACCCTGGTAAGTCATTAACAGAAGACAAACAGAAATCAAAGCTTGGGACCAACATGCTTTGAATAACAAAATGACCAGACAGCAAAAGGCAAAAAAATAATTTTAATTTCTATTTTATGATTACAATATGATGCACATTTCAGATTTGATGTACATCTTGCCAGAGTTGGTGTTTGACAGTGAGCACGAGTTAGGACCTAACAGTGTGGGGTTGGAGCGGGCAAAGGGTGGAGAGGGGGGCGGGGTGAGTAGTTAACAGGTTTTCTGGAACTAAACCCCCTACCCCCAGGCCCACCCAGTTCTGGCTGAGTGATGTCCCATTGTGCCCACAGCCCCGCCCCTCAACCTGTTCACTTGTCAGGAGGGTATTTGCGTATGCGCTAGTGTGAAGTGTGACATCACCATGTTGCATGTGCAGATGCAATCTCGACATCATTCCTAGCTGGAAGCTTTTCAAAACCCGGACAAAGTGCCAGGTTTTAAAAAGCCTCTGAACACCCAGACATGTTCTCTAAAAGGACATGGCTGAGGAAATCTGGACGTCTGGTAACCCTAGGGATGAGGAGACAGCAAAAGAAACCCACCAGGTAATTTTAAAGCTATATCATAGAAAGCGAATTGTATTGAATCAAAAAATCAATTCCATTGGCAAAATCAAATCCAATCAAATTTTTTTTCCTCAAACAGCGCTGAAGCCCAAATACTGCTAGGGGAAAGCACTTCACCAACAAGTGTGCCTGCATCTCTCCTACTTTTCTCGGGGGAAAATGGTGGACATTACAGGCAGGAATGGGAGGAAAGGAAAGGAAGAAAAGAAAGGAGGAAGGAAAGAGATGCTGGAGGACCATGGAAGGAAGGGAGCCAGGGAAGTGGGACACAATGGAAGGGGAAGGAGAAAGATACTGAGACCATTGTTGTGGGAGGGAGGGGAAAGGAGAGACGGTGAAGATGGGAGATGAAGGAGAGAGAGACAGAAGAGTTGAGGGAGGTAGTGAAAGAGAACTGCTAGACACCTGCTCCAAGGGGGAGGTAGATTGGAAGGGAAGAAATGATACTTCAAGCTACAAGACTAGTGGGGTGGAGCTTGGGCACCCCTAAACAAAAAGGTGTTCTGCTGCTCTTGACTTTGGCGGGGGAGGGCGTAGTTTCAAGTCTGGGGAGAACTGATACATGGCGTTATTTCGATGGCGCTGAACATCTGCCTGTTATGGGGGTGGAGAGGGATAAGGGAAGGAGGGCGACAATGAGGAACTGGTTCCGGGACGCTTCTTCGTCTACAATAGTAACCTGGCTAAGACCGACGGGACTAGGCTTTAGAATTCTTCAGAGCGCTTAAGCCTATTGGCTGAACGCACTACAGGCGCATTGGCTATTGGTTGCCCCCTGGAGGAAGGGCGGGATGTGTCGGGGCCGGATGCGGAAGTTGAAAGCCGCCATGGCTGGAGCTACGCCGGCGCCGCCGCTCTCCTTGTATCCTGCTCGTTTCTTAGCTGCACTTTTTTTAAACGAGGGATCCGCAATACGGGCTGCTTTTAGAGACTAACACGGGGGGGGGGGGGGGACAACATTTTCCCCCGGGACCTCTCTATCCCCGATTCGTGCACGCGAGTTCTGCCTCATCCCTGCGATCTCCGTCCCTCATCTGCACCAGCCTCGAACACTTTAAAATCGTAAGAGTTGGAGGCTTTTGCGCTTCAGGCGAATCTTGCAGGTCTAGCACGGGGATATTGAGATCCCTTTCTACCTCTCTGGCTTTTAGCAGCTTTTATCAGCTGAGCTGCCAAACGCAGTAGAGCGAGAGTCCTAGATTTGCGACCACCCCCGACCCCGGTCGGGCAGGAGGACGCTGAGTTTCTTATCCATGTGGGAGCTGCAAAACTAGGTTAGGCCTCTTGCCTCACTCGCTGGAATAGGGCACATCGGTGCCAGGCTTGTCTAGATATTTGCATTTACTGGAAGCACCATGGAGTGGGCGCTGTTTTCTGTTGCGCCCAGATAAAACCTTGGTTTGTGAGCATAATTCGTTCCAGAGGCATGCTTGTAATCCAAAACACTCGTATATCAAAGCAAATTTCCCCATAGAAAATAATGGAAACTCAGACGATTCGTTCCACAACCCAAAAACTTTAATACAAAACACTGTACGTACTTGTATTGCAAGACATTGCTTGTATATCAAGTTAAAATTTAATAAAATGTTTTGCTTGTCTTGCAAAACACTTGCAAACCAAGTCACTTGCAATCCAAGGTTTTACTGTACTTGTATATAATATGGAATCTACGTTTGATTGTAACCATAGAAAAAAGATGTCATCCCCTGTCCCCTTTCCTTTCTGTTGGATGCTATAGAACTGCATAAAGCAGTAGTGTAATGTTGCTGGCCTAGCTGTTGAGGGATGTGATATGGGAAAGGCAGTCATAATAAATTGAGTTTTACAAGGTTGGCCTGAGTTGGCTTTATAGTAGAAAATGACACGGGGGATGAATTTGTCCCATCCCCGCAGGAACTCGATTTTCCCCATTGCAGCCCCATGAGTTTTGACGCTGTCCCTGCCCCATTCCTGTAAGCTTTGCCTTAACTGCACAAGCTTCAACACTTATAATTTTAAAGTGTTTGAGGCTTCTGCAGATGAGGACAGAACTTGCAGGAATGGGGTAGGGACAGGAAAATGAGTTCCCGCGGGGAAGGTGGAAAATTTGTCCCCATGTTTTAAGAACATAAGAATAGCTTTACTAGATCAGACCAATGGTCCAATAGCCCGTTCTCATAGTGCCCAATCCAGGTTACAAGTACCTGGCAAAAACTCAAGGAGTAGCAACATGCTACCAATCCAGAGCAAGCAATGGCTTGCTCCATGTCTTTCTCAATAACAGACTATGAACTTTTTCTCCAGGAAATTGTCCAAACCTTTCATAAAACTAGCTACAATATTTGCTCTTACCACAACCTCTGGCATTGCGTTCCAGAGCTTAATTATTCTCCGAGTGAAAAAATATTTCCTCTTATTGGTTTTAAAAGTATTTTCCTGTAACTTCATCGAGTGTCCCCTAGTCTTTGTAATTTTTGACAGAGTGAAAAATCAATCCACTTGTTCCCGTACTCAGGATTTTGTAGACTTCAGTCTTATCTCCCCTCAGCCGTCTCTTTTCCAAGCTGAAGAGTCCTAACCTTTTTAGTCTTTCCTCATATGAGAGTTCTATCCCTTTTATCATCTTGGTCGCTCTTCTTTGAACTTTTTCTAGCACCACTATATCTTTCTTGAGATGAGACCAAAATTGAACGCAGTACTCCAAATGAAGTTGCACCATGGAGCAATACATTCTTAGTCTTGTTAACCATCCCTTTTTTAATAATTCCTAGCATTCTGTTTGCTTTTTTGGCTGCCGCCACACATTGGGCAGAAAGAAGGTTTCATTGTATTGTCTACAATGATGCCCAGATCATTTTCTTGGGTGCTAACCCCAAGGTGGACCCTAGCATCCGCTAACTGTGATTCAGGTTATTTTTCCCAATGTGCATCACTTTGCATTTGCCCTCATTAAATTTCATCTGCCACTTGGACGCCCAGTCTTCCAGTTTCCTAAGGTCTGCCTGCAATTTTTCACAATCCGCATCCATCATTTCAATTTCCAGATCATTTATAAATAAGTTAAATAGCACTGGTCCCAGTACAGATCCCTGCGGCACTCCACTGTTTACTCTCCTCCATTGAGAAAAATGACCATTTAACCCTACCCTCTGTTTTCTATCCGATAACCAATTCCTAATCCACAACTGAACTTTGCCACCTATCCCGTGACTCTTTAATTTTCTCAGGAGCCTCTCATGAGGAACTTTGTCAAAAGCTTTCTGAAAATCTAGATACACTACATCAACCGGCTCACCTTTATCCACATCTTCAAAGAAATCAAGCAAATTGGTAAGGCAAGATCTCCCTCAGCTGAACCCATGCTGACTCTGACTCATTAAATCATGTTTGTCTATGTGTTCCATAATTTTATTTTTTATAATTGTTTCCACCATTTTGCTCGGAACTGAAGTCACAGGTCCGGTCTGTACTTTCCCAGTTCTCCCCTGGAACCTTTTTTAAAAATTGTCGTAACATTGGACACCCTTCAATCTTCAGGTACGACAGACAATTTTAGCGATAGGTCAGCAATTTCATGTTTTGAGTTCTCTATTGAGCGTGGTATAAAGATGAGTTTGAGAGTCAGTGTGGGCTGAGCTATGGATATATAAAGGGAGGAGAGGGTCCTATGAGGTTGATTGAGAAAGAGGAGATGGTGTATATTATTGTTTCTTTCCTTGACTAGCAGTTTGCAGCACACTGACAGTTCCCTTTCCTTCTTGCCTGGAAGCCCAGATTGCTCATGATACCCTTGCTCCAGATGCTGAGCCTCGGAGAGGTGGTATCACCAAGCAGCTCTCTGTGAACAGAAACATCCTTCGCGTGTGAGTGCCAGATTTCAGCTGTGGGTAGCCTTTTGGGGAAAGGCAGGCTTCTCTGATTCAGGAGTATAGGTCATGGTTGTATTTGGAGAGATTGGTGGGTTATGTTGGGGAATACTGTGATAAATTAGGGACACTGCTCTACATCAGGGGTCCCCCAATGAATATGCATGAGATCTATGTGCATGCACTGCTTTCAATGCATATTCATTGGGGAAATCCTGAAAACCCAACTGGATTCGGCCCTCAGGGAGGGACTTTGGGGACCCCTGCTCTACATGGATATTAGACACCATTTCCTACTTGGATAACAGCACTGACTATCTGATATATTTTTTTTTAATGCTATGGCTGACATTTTAAGTAAATGCTAACTGTGGAGGTTAAATCTTGTCACCTAAAGGTTTATGAAAACTTACTTTTACGATGCAGCAACAGTCCATAAGTTCTATTACATGGGGGCTATAAAACCAGCCGTGCAGTATGATGCCATGCAAGGCCTCTAGGTGAGATAGGGAATTTGTTTACCTAAAGGGCGGCAAGAGTAGTTTTCTTTCAAATATGAAGTAAGTTGGCTCTTTATGTTGGAAAAGGCGATTTCCTAGTGTGATTCCTGCCTGCTTTGCCTACCTTTATAATATTAAACAAATATTTAACACTATAGTTAAAACACTCCAAGAAAATAACTGGTGCTATACCTAGGGCTGATTTAAACTGCAGCAGATCTGGATCACTCATCATTTTTGCTCCTTTATAAGGTTTATTTGTGTGCTAGAGTCATGCGTGAAAATTATACTCCCTGATTCTGGCCATGGAAAGGAAAAAAATGGGTTTTTACCTCTAATGAGTTGCCAACTGTGAATCTCCTTTATGTGAGAGGAGTGCTGGATTGTTAATTAGTCTTTTTGCTGCCATGGGGGAATTCCTGTGAAGACTAGGAGTACAGCTTATTTTAAAATAGATTTGGATATTTTTGGAGGTCAGGTTCATAGGCAATTATTAGCCTCATCACCGTGAGTTTCTCCACATCATACTTCTGAGAGTGGTTTGGATACAGTAGAATCTCAGTTATTTGGCACCTATAGGGATTGGTTGATGCCGGATAACTGTAGTTTCTGGTTATTTGAGTTACTGTTAAAATAGTTTTGTCTCCCTTCCCACCTCACTTTATCATCCCCCCTCCACCCCTACTTGTAGGTCCAGCATCTGTTCTTCCCTTATTTCTGGGTCACTTTCTCTCATCCATTCTCTTCCACTTTCTCTCCCTACCTCCCTCACCCGAAGCTGTAGCGGCAGCCAGCAAGCAGAGGAAGCGCCAGCAAACAGGCAGCTTATGGCCAGCCCCAGCAGGGCCTTTCCTCTGCCGCATCCGAAGTGACATGGCAGAGGAAAGGCCTTGCTGGGGCTGGCAGAAGCTGCTTGTTTACTGGCGCTTCCTCTGCTCACTGGCTGCCTCTACAGCTTGGAGGCAGGGAGGGGGTTGTCAGGATCGGCTCTGCTGCTTTGGGAATGAACAGAGGGAGGGAGATTTGTGGCTGCCGTGATGCTTCAGGAGCTGGAGGGAGATTTGTGGCTGCTGCTGATGCCTTGAGTTGGAAGGAGGGGGGATTGTTGGGTTGGATATTGAGAAGTGTAGGAGGAAAATTTTTTTTTTTTTCCGGCAGTTTTTTTTGTTGGTTCATTGAGAGTGCCGGTTATTTGAATACCAGTTAACTGAGATTCTACTGTATTAACATACACAGACATGAAGCAATTTACAGATACAATATAACAAGGGCTGGACTTCCCTATCTGCTAGCTACTGTTGAAGATGGCATACTGGTCTTGGTAAGGTCAACCGGTGGTCCAGCGTGGTACCTGTTCTTTTTAAATCAAAGGGGAGGGTACAAACTATTGTCCCTGCAAGGAAAACTGTTTTACAAAGAATCCATCCTTCAAAAGGGAAACCGAAGTTGCTTACTTCTAACGGAGGTTCTCCATAGACAGCAGAGGAATGCAGCTACACTTCTTGATGAAGTCCTCAGACTGATCCCGTGTGTTGGTGCTGTCCCCTAGCTACAGTAAGGTTTTTGCTTACTGGGCATGTGCTGGAATTCCCATCTTCAGTGGCTCCTCCCCTCACCAGCTCAGTTTTCTTTGTAATTGAAAAAAATATATTCTAGTGGGAATGATGGGAGGGCAAGTGTGGCTGCATTCTCCTGATGTATATGGAAAACCCCCTTATAAGTAAGCAAATTCACTTTCTCTGGAGACAAGCAGGAGAGATGCAGGCACACTTGTTGGCGAGTCCCTAGCTACAAGTTATATAGAAACATAATAGCAGATAAAGAACACTGCGGCCAAGCAAATTTGACCATGTTTCCCCACTTCTGTCCAAACTCCACTGGCTCCCAATAATTTCCAGGGTTCATTTTAAATGCGCCTGCCTAACTTTTAAAATCCTACACGGCTTCCTCCCTCCCCTAATCCCACTATCTTGGAACTCCTCGAGTCCTGATACCACCAGGCCCTCCCAAAAACTTAAACTATCCTTCCCTTCGCTGAAAAGTATCCTCTATGTGGGAAAATTGGGAAAACCTCTCTTCAGAATCACAGGGCTTTGGAATAATCTTACCGCCCCACTATGGAATCAGGGCTCCTTCCAACTATTCTGTAAGCACCTGAAAACTAGGCTTTTCACAAAAATGTAATGCTTTCCTCCCCCTATACTCAACCTCCAAACCCAAGTGTTATTCCTTCCTATATTAAGCTCTTGTAAACCGTGCCGAGCTCTATAATTATGGAGAGGATACAGTTTAGTTTAGTATAAAGGCCAAATGACTTAGCCAGCTTGCCTATCCACAACATTCACTATCTCCTCCGCTCTCTAAGAGATCCCACGTTCCTGTCCCATGCTTTCTTGAATACAGACACAGTCTTTTGTCTCCATCATCTCTACTGGGAGACCATTCCATACATCTGCCACTCATTCTGTAAAAAAGTATTTCCTTAGATTACTCCTAAGCCTGTCACCTCATAGCTTCATCTTATACACTCTCATTCCGGAGCTTCCTTTCAAATGAACGAGACTCGACTCGTGCACATTTATGCTACATGGGTATTTAAATGTCTCTATCCTATGTCCCCTCTTCCGCTTTTCCTCCAAAGTATCAGGGTGGTGGTGATAGATCAAGGAGCAAATGGGTTTCATGGGACGAACTGTCAGATCGAACGTCTTGTACTGTGCTGTGGTCCAAATAGTAATGCTTATTAAAAGTATGAACTGAGGACGCAGTTGCAACTTTGCAGATGTCCTGTATCAGGACTGATTGGATGTTTGTCACTGAAGAAGCTGTAGCGTGTAATCCTCTGTGCACTGATCCCACTAGGATGTGGTTGACATACTTTAGTATGGCAGAATTTCATGAAGTGGGAAATCTATATGGAGATTGTTCTTTTAAAGGCTGGTTGATCTGGATTGGCTGGGTTGTAGGTGATAGAAAGCTGATTAGTATGAAATAGGGCTGCAGTTTTTCTGAGGTAAAAAAGTAGTGTTCTCCTACAGTCCAGTGTATGGAGGCATTGCTCCACTGGTGAGGTATGTGGAAAAGGTAGATTGGTTGAACTGTGTTCTGGATGAGATGGAAATCTGAAACCACCTTAGGTAGGAATTTCGGGTGTCCGCACAGCTGGACACATGGAAGAATTGTGTGTAAGGATGGTAGGTTACTAGTGCTTAGAAGTTTGCTGACTCTTTTCACCAATGTGATGTTTGTGAGAAGAGCTGTCTTCATGTGAGGTACATGAGAGAGGCAGTGCTCATTGGTTCAAAGGGCACATCCATTAGTTGGTCGAAGTCAATGTTGAGATTCCATTGTGATGGTATATCCCAAAGGGAAGGTCGGAGATTAGTGAAGCATGTCACCAGGGGTTGCGGAGAGATTGGTTATCCATCAATTGGGTCATGATAGGTGAAAATTGCGAATAAGTGAAGTTGCACTGAAGTTGTCTTGAGGCCTGAATCCGATAAGTGGAGAAGGTAAATCAGTATGTGTGGAATTGGGCACTTGAAGGTATCCTGGTGTTCAGAAGTTGCCTAATGAGAGAAATTTGTTCACATAGATTGATAGGATTGTCTAATAGAGGGCTATCTGGTAGCCAAGGAGTAGGGTATTTACCGACTTGGAAAATGGGATTGTAGTGAGGATGCTCCTCTCAATTTTCATAATAGATTGAGGATGGGATGACGAACTAGACCATTCCTTTGTGTGAGGAAGGAGGAGAGATGGACCCCAAGAGGAATGGGCAGAGCATCGAGTCTGAGGACTCCACCAACAAGTGTGCCTGCTTGTTTCCGGAGAAAGTGAAATTGCTTACCTGTAATGGAGGTTCTCCATAGACAATAGGGGAATGCAGCCACACTTATCCTCCCACCATCTTCACTATGATATCTTTTTCAGCTGGAGACAAAACTGAACTGGAGAGGGGAGGGGACACTGAAGGTGAGAATCCTTGCACGTGCCCATTAAGCCAAAAGCTTACTGTAGCTAGGGGAGAGCACTGACACACAGGATCAGTATTAGGACTGCATCAACAGGTGTGCCTGTATCTTCTTCCCTGCTTGTCTCAGGAGAAAGGGAAGCAACTGCAACACTAAAAGCCTCCCAGAAGATCACTTCCACAGCCAGAGCTGCTAAGGTTCATTACTCGGAAAATCTCAGAAGATTGCTTTTATGGTTGTCCTTTTTTTTTTTTTTTTTTTTACTGCATTGCCTTCATTGGTTGATGCAATTGTGCCTAAACTTAGCCCATGTTAAGTCTGTACCTTTTTTATGTTTAAAATGTTTTTATTAAAAATTTGCAAAACCACAGTAATAAAAAAACCAGAACAAGAATACAATGCAGAGTGATCAAGTTTCAAGTTTTATAAAAATTTGATTTGATCACAAAATATTAGTTCAATGCGATTTACAAGTACTAGTAAAATTGGGGTAAAAAAGAAAAACCATATTGCTCAAACAAGACAATTAAGACAACTGTGGACCGGACAAACACAAGAAGGAAAAAATAAAAAAAGGATTAAATACAATTTATAAATCAAATCAAAAAGGGCAAGGTATGAAACAAAAGGATGGGGGAAAGGTTACCCGCTCAATTTTTGCTTAACCTCCTACTACTACTCGAACGAGCATCCTGAAAGTATGCATGACTCAGTTAAAAGCATCTTTAAAAAGCCAGCTTTTCAGGAGACTTTTAAACTTACCAAGTAATTTTTCTTCCCTTATATTAATTGGAAGCGAATTCCAGATTTGGGGGGCCGTGACGGAGAAGATCATGCCTCTCCTAGAATAAATGACTCTTAATGAGGGGACTAGGAGGAGCGATTTCTCTTCCGATCTTAAAGGGATTAAGAGTCTTTCTAAAACTGCAGGGGCTTTGTTCATTAATATTTTGGTGAGAGTAATGCTATTTTATATGTGATTTTATGGTTAACAGGAATGCTTTTCCCTCAGAAGGGGAGTCACATGATCAAATTTTTTCCTTTTAGTAATTATTTTTATTGCCGTGTTTTGTAGTATTTGTAGTCTGCATATTTCTTTTAGGGTTGTACCCTTATACAAAGCGTTACAGTAGTCAATTTTTGATATAACTAATGAATGAATTAAGATGTTTAGGGATGCTTCATCCAGAAATGAGGATAGTGATCTAATCAGCCTTAGCCTGTAGAAACAGTTCCTAACAAGTGAACTTATTTGATCATGATAGCTCAATTTCTGGTCTAAAAAGACCCCGAAAATCTTTACCTTGGTGACTTCTTTGAGCATGATGTTGTTGATATTTATATTAGCTTCTAATTTCTGACCCTCCCTGAATAACATGACCTCTGTTTTAGATGTGTTAAGGGCCAATTTGTTATGTAGCCATTTAGATATTTTTGACAGTTTCATATTAACTTCTGAAATTCCTTCAGCTGAGCTTGGATCCAAAGGATACAAAAGTTGGATGTCATCAGCGTAAGCAAATGGTATGATCCCAGTTGATTGACTAAGGGTTAACAGGGGAGCCAAAAATACATTGAACAGTAGGGGAGATAATATTGATCCTTGCGGGATCCCAAAACTAGTTGCAGTTGTATTTGAGGATAGATTATTAAATATCACTTTTGAAGATCGTTGTGAAAAATAAGACTGAAACCATTGATCCATAAGTATGGAAATCCCCCCTCCAAATACATAGCATTAATCCTGCTAAACAAAAAAGTATCTCTATAACAAATAGCTCATGTATTCAGAATTCTACTACGTGCATGTGGCATAAGATCAGGCCAAAATGGTTCCCAAATAGCACAAAATCTGCGGCCCTTTGCATAGTCAAGTTCTTGTTGTCCACCACGTTCAAGAGATGCTTGAATGATCAACAATGATCACCATTGGGCCACTGAAGGTGCATCAGGCATCAGCCAGGCTAAAAGGATAACCTTGCTCATTAAAATTGCTCGATCCACAAAAGCCGTCATACCTCTTGGTTGAGCCGCTGCTATCATGGCGCGACCAAATAACAGTTGTGTAGTAGGAGTCCAACTCCGGTGCAAGATAGAGGAAATATAACAAAATGCAGACACCAATGGACAAGACAACAGTGTGTTGGACTAATCTGCATCCGATATGCTCGGGTGGGAGATACATAAAGACACAGCAAAGATTTCTGTGGCTTTTTTTCTCTTTTAATTCTTTATTAAAGTATTTCAAAATACAAAAACTTTAAAATCCTACTTCATAACTATCATATACATCACTATAGTAGTAATAATAATACTTTCCATCCTTCCAAGCTTTTTCAGCCTATACACTATTATAATATCAAACAGTAAAGAAAAAACAAGTGACACGGCTAATCAGAAACACGTTCTTTCCTAATATAATCCAAATCTTTAAAACCCACCCCTCCTCCCCATACCCCCACACCTCCCCTTTCCTTGAGGCCAGGAGGTGACACAAATATTATAAATTCAAGCCATTGTGATCTATTCTAATATAGCAGATTCTTCCCAAGTTTTATATTTAAACCATATTTTCTGAAAAATAGATATCTGGTTTCTTCTCATTGCAGTTAATTTAGACATATTATAGACAAATTTTATCTTGCATTGTATTATCTTAATTTATGGTATATCTCTTTTTTTCCAATATGCAGCTAATACCATTCATGCTGATGTCATAACTAGGCCAATCCATTTCCTATGATGGTCTAGTACAGGGGTCCCCAAAGTCCCTCCTTGAGGGCCGAATCAAGTCGGGTTTTCAGGATTTCCCCAATGAATATGCATTGAAAGCAGTGCATGCACATAGATCTCATTCATATTCATTGGGGAAATCCTGAAAACCTGACTGGATTCGGCCCTCAAGGAGGGACTTTGGAGACCCCTGGTCTAGTATTTCCAATGTAACCATATTCAATAGACATGTTTTAGTTTTATACACCTGGAAACCTAATACCTCCGATATAAAACTCATTACCTGTTCCCAAAGATTTGGACAATTCCACCAAATATGGATAAAAGAGCCTTGAGCACCACACATTCTCCAACATTCAACTGTACCTTTGCCAAACATAACTTTTAAATGTATAGGCGTATAGTACCATTGATATAGCATTTTATATCCATTCTCTACCATATTACTAGAAATAGATACACATAATAAAGAGCCTAGTTGTTTATTCCAAATATTTTGTTCATAGGTTTTTCCAAGTATCTCCTCCCAGGCTAACTTATAACTTGAAGGTGGTAATATAATTTGACTAATAGCATTATACAATCGTGAAATACTCCTTCTACTTACTCCATGTAAAAAAGCCTTCTCCAATAATGTAGGTGGTTGAGTTAGTTCTTGTAATACTCTTTTATGATAGAAATCATTTATTTGTCTATAATAAAAGGTCTCGATCCTCCAGACCATATTCTAATTTCAGACAATCAAATGAAATTAGTTTTCCATCCTTTATTAATTGGCCTAAACCTTGTTTTTCCCAATAATGAAAAGCCTTGTCTATTTTCCCAGGGGAGAAGAATAGCACATATCTTATAGCTGATTCATAAAAAAAATTCCAGGAACCCATCAATTTAGTTCGTATCTTAATCCATAATGTTAAAGTATGTTGTATAATAGGATTAATATTAAAGGCCAATTTTTTTTCAAACTCTCATTAGGTAACCATGGAATTATCCATAAAGGAATTTCTTCTACGAAGGTGCACTAGCGGTTTTAGCGCGCGCTAGCCAAAAATCTACCGCCTGCTCAAAAGGAGGCGGTAGCGGCTAGCGCGCGCTAGGGTCCTAATGCGCCTTCGTAAAAGGAGCCCTAAATTTTGTTCCAAAATTACCCAGGCTCACATTTCCAACTAATCAGCAGAGCTGCTTGATAATATGACCGGAAGTGTGGAACTGCCATTCCACCTAGTTTTTTTGGCTGATATAACATATTACGTTGAACCCTTGGATGTTTATTATTCCAAAAATAGATAAAAAGTCTTTTCTCCAACCCTTTAAAAAAGGAAGATGGTATTAATACTGGAATTGCAGAGAATAAATACAATAACTTGGGAAGAACAATCATTTTGATGGAATGTACTCTTCCTAGCCATGATACATTTAAATGTTTCCATCTATTCAGATCATGCATGATATTAAGTAAATCTGGGTAGTTGGCTAGGTATAATTCAGATATTAACCCCCAAATATCGCAAGTAGTGTTTTGCCCATTTAACAGGAAACTTTTCTTTTATATATATTTTTTCTCTCTCATTTAAGGAAAGATCCAGTATCTCAGATTTATTTGCATTAATTTTAAATCCTGAAACCTGAACAAATAAATCTAACAGCTGCATAACTACCGAAAGAGAATCTGCAGGATTAGCCAAAATAAAAAGAATATCATCAGCAAATAATAATATATTTTTGTTCCACCTTGTCATATTTCATACCATGTATATCCAGATGATGATGGATTAATTGAGCCAATGGTTCCATAGCTAAGGAGAAGAGTCCCTCGTCCTAGTTGGAAACTTTCTGAGTAGGTTCCATTTATCCTTAAGCAAGGGGGAATAGATAAAGTGCTTGGACCCACATCATAAAAGTCCCCATAAAGCCCATTTTTTCTAGTAGTTTAAACAAATAAGTCCAATATACCCTATCAAATGCCTTTTCAGCGTCTATTCCTAAAATTAGGGCTGACTCCCTGAGTGTTGAACTTTCCATAATAGATGACATTCTCTACGAATATTTTCAACAGTACGTCTCCCCCTTATAAATCCAGCCTGATCATCTCCCACCAACTGTAGGATGTATCGTTGCAATCTATTTGCCAAAATTTTAGTAAAAATTTTAAAATCCATTCCTAAGAGTGATATCGGTCGATATGAACCACAGTTTGTTGAATCTTTACCTGGCTTCAAAATTAGAGTAATTCCAGCTAATCTCCATGAATGTGGTAGAGAACCGTTATCTAAGCCATTCAAGTTTCAAGTTTATTTAAAGCTAAAGGCTACAAGAGGTGTAACCAGATAACTTTTAAACACTTTATAAAATTTTGTTGAATAGCCATCCAAGCCTGGTGATTTTCATATCCTTGATGGCCCATAAAACCTCCTCTTCAATAATTGGCATAGACAATTGTTCATGTTCTCCTTTCGACAGAGAAAAAAAAATTTCTGTTGTTATTCCCAGTGAGTTATGTTAAAGATGAGCTTCAAGGACCTCCTCAACGCTGTCTGAATAGATAATGCTGTAATGGTACAATGTAAATCAGTAGACCACAAATCTGCAAGAATGTCAAAATTGATCCCAATCTGACATTCCAGCAAACCTACATGATGAAATCGCAGAGGTATTGCTGCTTGCACAAAGAGGCTAAACATTTCAGAGAGTACCTCCCTCCTGGTCTCTGTAAGATGCTGAGAATCAAGAGACTGTATATAATGGTTAACTTGAAGAAAGTGAAATACATCAGAATTTCGCAAATGGTAGGCGCTTTTCAATTGCTCAAAGGTAAACAATTTGCCCTCATCTGTAAACAGCTGGAACAGAAACTGTAAACCCTTGGCCTTCCAAGATCTAAATGACTAAAAATGGAGACCAAGTATAAAGTCTCCATTTCCCTGAATGGGTAAGTATGGAGAAATCCCAGAAGATACCCGAAGTACCTGACACACCCAATGCTGAGCCCTGCAAACTGGTCAAAAATAGGATAGGAGGCAAGAGACTTCCACAAGGCCAGTTCAGCAATGTGAAGCACATAACTATTATATTTATTTATATTTATGTACCACTTATAGTCTAGTGGTTTACATTCAGGTACTCAAGCATTTTTCCCTGTCTATCCCGGTGGGCTCACAATCTATCTAATGTACCTGGGGCAATGGGGGGATTAAGTGACTTGCCCAGGGTCATAAGGAGCATCGTGGGTTTGAACCCACAACCCCAGGGTGCTGAGGCTGTAACTATAATGGTTGGGAGACAATAGTGAAATTTCAAGTGGAGTATCCGAAAAATAGGAAGTGCCTCTGAACCAGTCATTTTTGTGACGCATTTGGCAGGCCATTGCATATCAGCGCAATTTTAATAGCCCATAGCCACCTCTCTCCCTCGGCAGGCAGAACCTAGCGTAGGGGAGCCATGAAGTCTATACCTTTTAAACATTGAACATCATAAGGGGTTTAACAATTAAATGTTTTTATCTTGGAAAATCTTGGATCATCAGGATTCTTTTTATATTTTGTCATACCCAATGTGATTGTTTGCCACTTTTTAGGAACAACTTATAGCACTCCAAGTGACTACCCATTTTGCAGTATCGCAACAGCCAGCTCTCAGGCCAAACAGCCTCTGTCAGCATGTTTAACTTTTGCAGAGACTTGTTTGGAATCAGTTGGTAGCCTTGTGATATCTCTTGAGTGGTTTAAATACTACAAATGTGACAATTCTTTCTGACCACTAGCTCTTCTTTTACAGACAGTGGCAGGCAGATGAAGCCAGGATCCTACGTGTCTCCGTCAGCTCCTTCTTGGATCTGCTCTCTCTTGCTATACAGACAATGGATAGGTTTGGTCCCCCTTTGAGTGAACAGTAATCTCTAGTGCTGCTGGATGCTTGGTGGAGATATGGGACCTGTTAATGGAACTTTGTGCAAAGACAACCCAAAAACCACACATCTCAGAGGAATAGGCAACAATTTCATGGAAACATATGTTTTGCTGCAGGGGCTAAACTTTGGAATTAGAAGATCACATTGACTTTTTTGCTCTCTTATGTTCTGCTTTCAGATGTGACCTCTTGATCTTTCCCATTGTCCCCCATTCTTGCTTTGATTGAGGCCTGGAAAACATTTGGTATGAACTGAGAGAGATATTTTTGTTCCTTTGAACAATCAATGGTTCTGTCTTGTAAGAAATGTATCCAGTAATTAAAAAAAAATATTGTGTTCTTAATCTTTGTTTGTCTATTCTGGTTCTGTTTCACTAGTGTCTAATTAGCTGGAAACCATTCATGATGCATGCTGTACTTTATGTTCAAACAATTTTTATTGATGATAACCAGAACAGCAAACATCAAAACATTTAACAGTGTACAAACTAAGTGCTACAAATTGTTCCAGAAGTCCAGAATCTGTAGTCATCGATCAAATTTAGAACAGTGCCTGACAGTATGACGCAGGACCTACTCTTACTGGAACATTTGATCCATGACTTGGCAACTAAGTTTCAATGCCAAAAGTGTAAGTCATGCACCTTGGCAGCAGAAATCCATGCAGAACTTACACCCTAAATCAGGGGTAGGGAATTCCAGTCCTCGAGAGCCGTATTCCAGTCGGGTTTTCAGGATTTCCCCAATGAATATGCATAAGATCTATTTGCATGCACTGCTTTCAATGCATATTCATTGAGGAAATCCTGATAACTCAACTAGAATACGGCTCTTGAGGACCGGAGTTCCCTACCCCTGCCCTAAATAGTGAGACCTTAGCAAGGACTGCAGCAGAACGAGACTTGAGAGTGATCATTAGTGAAGAAATGAAGACTGCCAATCAAGTGGAGAAAGCTTCATCCAAGGCTAGACAAATGATGGGTTGTATCCGAAGAAGTTTCGTCAGCCGAAAGCCCGAAGTTATAATGCCGTTGTACAGATCCATGGTGAGACCTCATCTGGAATATTGTGTACAATTCTGGAGGCCACATTATCAAAAAGATGTGCTGAGAGTTGAATCGGTTTAGCGAATGGCCACCAGGAGATCTCAGGACTCAAGGATCTCCCGTATGAGGAACGGCTGGGTAAGTTACAGCTATACTCACTCGAGGAACGCAGAGAGAGGGGAGACATGATTGAGACGTTCAAATATGTCACGGGCTGTATCGAGGTAGAAGAAGATATCTTTTTTCTTAAAGGACCCACGGCAACAAGAGGGCATCCGTTGAAAATCAGGGGTGGGAAATTTCATAGCGACACCAGGAAGTATTTCTTCACCGAAAGGGTGGTTAATCATTGGAATGATCTTCCACTGCAGATAATTGAGGCCAGCAGCGTGCCAGATTTTTTTAAAAAATGGGATCAGCATGTGGGATCTCTTCATGGAAGAAATTAGGGGGGTGGGTCATTAGAGTGGGCAGACTTGATGAGCCGTGGCCCTTTTCTGCCGTCATTTTCTATGTTTCTATGTAATAGTATACCACCAATCTTCCCTCCCCCCTTCACAGTTGCCATTGAAGAGCAACAGATTTCTTTATACCTCCTCCAAACAAGCTGTCCAAGGCCTGGGCTCTTAACGTCCTCGGATCAGGTGAGGATAGTGTATGTAGGTGAAATCTGTGTATTATAAAAACCAACACGCAAACCACCAGAGAACAGTAGAAATCAGTACCAGATACATGAGCATTGGAGAAACTGCCCTCGGTAAATAGTTCAATATATAACCAGGCTCTCACAAATCCAAGTCATTTAATATCAAGCTCTGAGCCCCATGAGGCATGGGAGGGATGAGAGAGAGGGAAGATCCTGGACAATGCATGAAGAGGGGAAACAGGAGATACTGGATTGTGGAGAGGGAAGAGAGAAGGCTGATACTGATTGATGGTAAGGAAAGGGTACATCATGTTAGATCAGTGGTCTCAAACTCAAATCCTTTGCAGGGTCACATTTTGGCTTTGTAGGTACTTGGAGGGCCTCAGCAAAAAAATAGTTAATGTCTTATTAAATAAATGACAATTTTGCATGAGGTAAAACTCTTTATAGTTGTTATGCCTCCGCATATTACTGACATGTTCAGAATATTACTGATATGTCTCCTCAAGTCTGCTTACCTGAACTCCTGACCTCCAAAGAACCTTGCTTATCTGAGATCCGACTTCCTTGATCACAAAAGGACAGCTGAGTTATCTTGACCTCTTTTGACCTGGGTGTTGTCAAAACAGATATCAAAAGACCAGGACCAGCTGTCTTACTAAGAGGCCAGTAACATCAAAAGGATCTTGACCTCTTTTGACCTGGGTGTTGTCAAAACAGATATCAAAAGACCAGGACCAGCTGTCTTACTAAGAGGCCAGTAACATCAAAAGGATCTTGACCTCTTTTGACCTGGGTGTTGTCAAAACAGATAACAAAAGAGCAGGACTAATCGTAACAGCAGGACCAGCTGTTTATGCTTTTACTATGAACTCCGCAGTGTGCATCCTATATAAGACCGGGATTCTGACCCTGACAGTAGAATCCATGATGTCTGTAGGGAGAAGCCACGACGTCCTAAAGGGACAGTCCTTTGGTCCACCCATCTATCGCACGGATTCCCAATAGTGAAGATGGTCGTTATATGGGGTCAAGGTGATGATATTTTATATTTAATTCTTATATGTGTATAATAAAGTGTTATTGTTTATGCTTTATATTGTCTGTGTGCTTTTCTGAGTGTCACTGATCATCCCACTTGTCAGAAATTAATGGCGGAACAATAGTTTATAAATCTTTCCAAGTCTTAATAATATTGTCATTTATAGCTAAAGAGACATGATCAAGAAACTTTTTTATTTTACTTTTGTGATTATGATAAACATACTGAGGACCTCAAAATAGTACCTGGCGGGCCGCATGTGGCACCTGGGCCACAAGTTTGAGACCACTGTGTTAGATGAAGGGTCTGATTCTAATGCTAGGAAGAAGAGGCTGGGGTCTGATGCTTGTGATGCTGGCAATATGAGGATGAGAGAAGGGGGTTGTTCTTGGGAGAGTGAGGACATTTTATTGGGGAAGAAGCAAGCACATGGAGGTGCAGAGGATGTATTTGGGGTTAAGGAGAAGTAAAAGCAGGGTGAACAAATACTGGAGAAAGAGGTAAGTGGACAGATGCAAGGGAAAGGGAAGTAGGAGAATGGTTACTAGGGATGGGGAAGGGGCAGTGGATACCTGGGAAGGGATAATGGGTAAGATAAGACATTAGAGGTAGACAGGGAAGGAGTGACGGGGAACTGGTGGATGAAAGCCAGAGGTACATGAGGCTGAGGAGAGGGTGACTACAGAGGACAGATATGGGGTACTAGAATAGAAAGGAAATGTGTCTAGGGAGGAGGGAAATGAAGAGTGCAGCATTAGGGGTAAGGATAAGAGTGTATGGTGGGAGGGAAGTAAAGGGGGAAGAGAGTGCTGGCAGGAAGAAGAGGGATGAGAAAGACAACACCTGGGAAGTGATAGGGAGGAAAGAAAGAATGTGGACCAAGAAGAGAAGGGAAGGAAAGAAAGGGCCAGGAATGAGAAGGGGAAAAGGGGAGAGAATGCACAAAAAGAAGGAGGAAGGAGAGAGTATGTTTTAAGAAGGGTGGGAGTGAAAGAACTGGGATGCAAAGAGGGGGAAAAGTGTTTCTAAATATATTTCAGTATGTTACACCTTCATACTCTTAATAGACTACTTTGGTTAAGTGGAATTGTAATCTTCCTATCCTTCCTAAAAACGGGGGTAGCTGAGGTGAGCGATACACTGAGGACGTGGCAGTGTGTAGCAAACCTTTCTGAAGCCAAGAGTGTGCAGGATGCAATTTTTGAGTATGGGCAAAGAAATATAAACATTTTTATATGTTAAAGCTGGTACATAGCTAGCAGATGACCAAGAAATAGTACATAAATAATGAGGGTGGAGAAGAAAACATACCGGTATGTGGGTTCTTGCTGGGTCTTTCAAAATAATTCAGGTAAGGAAAGTTGAATTTAAAATTAAAACTTGCAAAGGTAAATATTCAGAACGTTGCCTTATAGCCCAAAAGACCTTTTGCCCCCTTCTTGACTTCTTGTTCTTAGCCCTGGTTATGTTGAGTCCAGTTTTCCTGTCTTTGCTTCCCCTTTGCTATTATAATGCTTTAGTTTTATATTTAGTTAGATTTCAGAATTAAAAAGATACAACTAGAAAAAACGCAGGGTTAAAGTTCAGGGTACACTATATTGTGATTTTTTATAATCTTATGGGATTATTGTTGTAACATCAAATGTTTTAATGTTTTAATTAGTTCAACAAGAAACTGCTGTTATTGAAACTTAATTGCATTATATAGAACAAATTGCAAAAAGAATGTCCTATGTAATAGAAGGGAAATGCTTTTCCAGTGGCATCTTTTGCATTCTTTTACTTTCTTGCCCAGATCAGATTGCTACTTCTTGTTCCTCTGTGTCAGAGACAAAGATGCAGCATGCTTTGAGAATATTAGAAGGAGCCCTTTGCTTCTATTTCTTGTGCTTCCTTGCATAAGCAGCTATTTACCTGATTTTTTCTCTAATATGTTGTTATAAATTGCAAAATATATATATATATATTATTAGGGAGTAAGATTTATTTGCCTGGGTATTCATATATATATATATATATATATATATATACACACATATATATATACATATTATACATATATGTATATATATATACATATATGTATATATATATACACGTATATATACATATACATATATATATAATACATATATATACACACATATATATATATATATAGTACAGTATATGAGGAAAAAGTATTTCTGTGCACATATTTTTCTCTGAGGCTGCAGCCCCTTAGTCTCTTTGTAAAAGTATGGTTTTAGTAATGTCTTCAGACCCCCCCTCCTGCCTTTTTGCCATGTATCATATTACAAATGGTATAGGATGCCTCATATGGAATGGAAAAGTTCCTGACCAATCATGTGGAGCCTGAGAGATAACATCATATAGCCATTTTGTCCCCCCCCAAAAAAAGGAAAAACCACCCCACTTGGGAAATGTAGTATCAAAGGGATTGGGGGAGGTACAGTCCACCAACTGTGAGAATCAACAATTTGTTGAAAATATGGCACGTATAGCATATAAACTAAAATGACACATATAGCATATACAAACAATATATATATATAGCAAGGCCTAGAAAAGTTGTTTTAGCCTTCTGCTTTTAGTTTGATTTTCATTCAGATTGCTCGTTTGCTATATTACTGATTGACATGATTGAGACGTTCAAATATGTCACGGGCCGTATCGAGGTGGAAGAAGACATCTTTGTTCTTATAGGACCAACGGCAACAAGAGGGCATCTGTTGAAAATCAGGGGTGGGAAATTTCATGGCGATACCAAGAAGTACTTCTTCACAGAAAGGTGGTTGATCGCTGGAATAATCTTCCACTACAGGTAATTGAGGCCAGCAGCGTGCCAGATTTTAAGAAAAAATGGGATAGTCATGTGGGATCTCTTCATGGAGGAGGCTAACATAAGAACATAAGAAACGCCTTCACCGGATCAGACCTAGGTCCATCTTGTCCAGCGATCCGCACACGCGGAGGCCCAGTTAGGTGCTCCTTGTTGGAGGCCCGGGTTTCCCTATCCCCGGATATGATTTGCAAGAAGGTGTGCATCCAACTTGCGCTTGAAACCCTGAATACTAGTCTCCTCCACAAGCTCCTCTGGGAGAGCATTCCAAGCGCTCACCACTCGCTGTGTGAAAAAGAACTTCCTGACATTTGTCCTGAACCTGCTGCCACACAGTTTCAGGCTATGACCTCTTGTCCGTGTCACGTCTGAAAATGTCAGTAATGCTTCTTCCTGGTCTATTATGTCAAATCCTTTTAATATTTTAAAAGTCTCTATCAAATCCCCTCTCAATCTTCTCTTTTCGAAGGTGAACAGTCCCAGTTATCTGAGGCATTCCTGGTAGCTCAAATTCTCCATACCTTTGACTAGTTTCGTGGCTCGCCTCTGCACCCTCTCCAGCAGTTATATCTTTCTTGAGGTTTGGAGACCAGTACTGGACATAGTATTCTAAGTGTGGTCTGACCATTGCTCTGTAAAGTGGCATTATGACGTCCTCCAACCTACTCGTGATCCCCTTTTTAATCATGCCCAACATCCTGTTTGCTTTCTTTGCTGCCGCCACGCATTGAGTGGTCATTAGAATGAGCAGACTAGATGGGCCGTGGCCCTTTTCTGATGTCATTTTCTATGTTTCTATGATTGGTTCAAGAGTGTATACACGTTTTGTTGCCTACATTGGAGGCACCTTGTTGGAGCCTAGGGAGGCATGCATGCCCGCCTAAGCTTGTTTAAGGCTAGGCGTGGGTTTGGCTTGGCCTGGAAGTAGCCTTAGGTGGCTGTACATGTTTCTGTAGGCCCACGGATGATGCGTATAATGTAGGCCAGCCAAATGCTGGCCTACGTATTGTGGACTTGAGTGATAAGTAATATTTTGTTCTTCATAAAATTGGATTATGTACTATTTTTTTCTTTTGCTGTAATCACTTTCTGTACAAGTGAATAAGGACATAAGAAGTTGCCTCCGCTGGGTCAGACCAGAGGTCCATCGTGCACCTGCGATGGCCCATCAGGTCCATGACCTGTTAGGTGGTCCCTGACTTTTCCTATAACCTAACCCTACTTCTATCTGTACCCCTCAATCCCCTTATCCTTCAGGAATTTATCTAAACCTTCCTTGAACCCCCCGTAGCATGCTCTGCCCTATCACAACCTCCGGGAGCGCGTTAAGAACATAAGAAGTTGCCTCCGCTGGGTCAGACACGAGGTCCATCGTGCCCAGCAGTCCGCACCCGCGGCGGCCCATCAGGCCCATGACCTGTAATGTGATCCTTCTCTAATCCCTTTTATCCTTCTATCTATACTCTGTCTAAAACCTATCTTTACCCCTATTTGTATCCTTCAATCCCCCTATCGTTCAGGAATTTATCCAAACCTTCCTTGAACCCCCGTAGTGTACTCTGTCCTATCACAACCTCCGGAAGCGCATTCCAGGTGTCCACCACCCTCTGTGTAAAGAAGAACTTCCTAGAATTGGTTCTAAAATTGTCCCCTTTCAGCTTCTCTGAGTGCCCCCTGGTGCTTGTGGTTCCCAATAATCTGAAGAATCTGTCCCTTTCCACCCTCTCTATGCCCTTCATGATCTTGAAAGTCTCTATCATGTCTCCTCTGAGTCTCCTCTTTTCAAGGGAGAAGAGCCCCAGCCTTCCCAACCTGTCTGTGTATGAAAGGTTTTCCATACCTGTTATCATTTTCGTCGCTCTTCTCTGGACCCTTTCAAGTATCGCCATGTCCTTCTTGAGGTACGGTGACCAATACTGGACACAGTACTCCAGATGCAGACGAACCATCGCACGATACAGCGGCATGATGACTTCCTTCTTCCTGGTCGTAATGCCCTTCTTAATAATACCCAACATTCTGTTTGCTTTCTTGGAGGCCGCTGCACATTGTGCCGTTGGTTTCATTGTAGTATCTACCAGTACACCCAAGTCTTTTTCAAGATTACTATCCCCTAGCACTGACCCCCCCCCCATTTTGTAGCTGAACATCGGGGGTTTTTTTCCTAAATGCATGACCTTGCATTTCTCTATATTAAAGCGCATTTGCCATTTGCTTGCCCACTCCTCCAGTTTGTTTAGGTCCCTTTGTAGGTCTTCACATTCTTCCGTGGTTCTAACCCTGCTGCAGAGTTTGGTGTCATCCGCAAATTTTATAACTTCACACTTCGTCCCTGCTTCTAGGCCGTTTATGAATACATTGAACAACAGCGGTCCGAGCACCGACCCCTGGGGAACACCGCTCGTGACCTTCCGCCAGTCCGAGTAGTGTCCCTTCACTCCGACCCGTTGCTTTCTGTCTGCCAACCAGTGTTTAATCCATCTGTGTACGTCCCCTTCCACCCCGTGGCTCCACAGCTTCCTAAGAAGCCGCTCATGGGGCACCATGTCAAAGGCCTTTTGGAAGTCGAGATAGATGATGTCTATGGGTTCTCCTTTGTCCATCTGGCTGTTTATCCCTTCAAAAAAGTGCAGTAGGTTCATTTGGCACGATCTTCCCTTGCAGAAGCCGTGCTGGCTCACTTTTAGTTGTCCATTTTTTTCTATGTGTTCGCAGATGGTGTCCTTTATTAGTGCCTCCATCATCTTGCCTGGGACTGAAGTCAGGCTTACTGGCCTGTAGTTCCCCGGGTCACCCCTCGATCCCTTTTTAAAGATAGATGTGATATTTGCTATTTTCCAGTCCTCCGGGATCTCCCCAGTTTTCAAGGACAAGTTGCAAATTTGTCGGAGAGTTTCCGCTATTTCGTTCCTTAGCTCTTTTAGAACCCTTGGGTAGATTCCGTCTGGGCCTGGTGATTTGTCGCTTTTTAATCTGTCTATCTGTTTGAGGACCTCCTCATGGCTTATCTCTATATGCACCAGTTTTTCCTCTTGATCTCCACTTATGATCTCTTCTGGTTCTGGTACATTCGATGTGTCCTCGCTCGTGAAGACCGACGAGAAGAACTTGTTTAACCTGTCGGCTACCTCTTTTTCCTCTTTTACCACCCCCTTTCTGTCTCCATCATTCAACGGTCCAACTTCCTCCCTCGCCGGTTGTTTCCCCTTGACGTATCTGAAGAACGATTTGAAGTCTCTGGATTTCTCAGCCAGCTTCTCCTCGTATTCTCTCTTTGCTTTCCTAACCACTCGGTGACATTCTTTCTGGTAATTTTTGTGTTCTTTCCGGTTTTCCTCGGTTTGGTCCTTTTTCCATTTTCGGAACGATTTTCTTTTATCTCCTATCGCCCTCTTTACTTCTGTCGTTATCCATACCGGGTCTTTTGTTCGATTTTTTTTGCACCCTTTCCTAAACCTGGGAATGTACAGGTTTTGTGCTTCCAGCACCGTGTCCTTGAATATGGACCATGCTTTCTCTACGGTTTCCATCCATTTTGAGCGATTTTTGAGTTTCTTTTTCACCACTGCTCTCATAGCTTCATAGTCCCCTTTCCTGAAGTTGAGCGTCGTCGCTGCAGTTCTTTTCACTTTGGATGCTCCTACCTCTACTTTGTACCGGATCATGTTGTGATCACTATTTCCTAGTGGTCCTACAACTGCCACTTCCTTTGCAGGTCCCCCTAGTCCATTTAGGATTAGGTCGAGAGTGGCATTTCCTCGCGTTGATTCTTTAACAACTGTTCCATGAAGCAGTCTCCCACAGCCTCCAGGAATTCTATTTCCCTCGCACAGCTTGAGTTCCCAATGCTCCAGTCTATCCCGGGGTAGTTGAAATCCCCCATCACCAGTACATAGTAACATAGTAACTTAGTAGATGACGGCAGATAAAGACCCGAATGGTCCATCCAGTCTGCCCAACCTGATTCAATTTAAATTTTTTTTTTTTCTTCTTAGCTATTTCTGGGCGAGAATCCAAAGCTTTACCCGGTACTGTGCTTCCAACTGCCGAAATCTCTGTTAAGACTTACTCCAGCCCATCTACACCCTCCCAAGCCATTGAAGCCCTCCCCTGCCCATCCTCCTCCAAACGGCCATACACAGACACAGACCATACAAGTCTGCCCAGTAACTGGCCTAGTTCAATCTTTAATATTATTTTCTGATTCTAAATCTTCTGTGTTCATCCCACGCTTCTTTGAACTCAGTCACAGTTTTACTCTCCACCACCTCTCTCAGGAGCGCATTCCAGGCATCCACCACCCTCTCCGTAAAGTAGAATTTCCTAACATTGCCCCTGAATCTACCACCCCTCAACTTCAAATTATGTCCTCTGGTTTTACCAGAGGACTTCCGCTTTTGCATTCTCTCCTCAATTCTGCTTCCAGTTCTTTGTCGTTTGCTTCCGTTTGCCCAGGCGGGCGATAGTACAGTCCCAATTTTATGTCAGCTCCATTTCTTCCTGGTAATTTAACCCATAATGATTCCAGTTCTTCCACCCTTGCTGCCATATCCAATCTGGTCGAGTGAATGGTGTCCTTTATATATAGTGCTATTCCTCCGCCCTTCTTGTGGGTCCTGTCTCTCCTATAGAGATTGTACCCGGGTAATACTACGTCCCATTTGTTGTCCTCAGTCCACCATGTTTCTGTAATTCCTATAATGTCCAGGTCCTCATTTTTAGCTGTGACTTCCAGTTCTCCCATTTTGGCCCTTAGACTCCTTGCATTAGCATATAAACAGTTTAAGTCCTGGTTTTTTCCCTTTCTCGTTCTGCCTTGTGAATTTTTCCTCTTGCCGTCCACCTTGCGGGCTTCCAGCCCCTAAATTCCATTTTGTTCTTCTCTCAATGTCTTGTCTTTCCCGTCCTCAGCCTGTTTCCTCAAATTCACCTGTTCCCCTAACTCCTGCTGTATGCTCTTCGTTTTGTTCTCTGGTTCCACTTGACCTTTGGACCCCTGTGGTGTGCCATTTGTTTCTTCCCAGCATTGTTCCCACTCAGCATCTTCATTTGATACTGTTTTCCGAAATGTCGACGTCTGGTCGATGTTCGGCTTTCCCCTTTTTCTCAGTTTAAAGCCATCTCTATTTCTTTCTTGATGTTGTTTGCCAGCAGTCTTGTTCCCGCCGTGCTCAGGTATAGTCTGTCCCTCCTGTAGAGCTTGTTCTTCCCCCAAAAAGTCGTCCAGTTCTTCACAAAGTGGAAGCCTTCCTCTTCACACCATCTCCTCAGCCATGCGTTCATTGCTTGTAGTTCAGTCTGCCTCTTCACATCTGCCCTCGGTACTGGCAGGATCTCTGAGAATGCTATCCTGTTCGTCCTCAGCTTCAGTTTCTTCCCCAGGATCTTGAAATGTTCAGTTAGTGTAGTCCTGCTGTAATTTCTGCTGTTGATGTCGTTTGTTCCAACGTGGATTATCACCGCTGTCTCTTCTGTTTCAGTTCCTTTCATGATCCTTTCGATTCTGTCGGTGATGTCCTTTGTCCTTGCGTTGATTTGTTATTTGAAATTATAAATAAATTAATTAATTAAAAAATGCTGGCCTACATTACAAATTGAACAACAACAATGCTTTTACAAACAAAGATGTTTTCAAAGATTTTTTTGAATTCAGATCTTTATATGACCTTAATGAACCATTCAAAGCATTCCATAATTGAGACCTGACCACAGAGATTGCTGGCATCTATGTTTTCAAAAAAAATTTTTATAGAGTACTTCATTTGGATGTTCAAATCACAACCTCATTGCTGACTGTGAATACAAGGAACGATTTGGCAGATACTTTTTCAATGCTTGCATCAGATACCATTGTGCCTCCCCATGTATAATTATCAGACTTTTGTATTCAATATGAAACATAACAGGCAACCAGTGTAGCTGTTTTCAATGCTGGAGAGATATGCTGATAGCGAGAGACACCAGTAATCATCCTTGCATCTGTATTCTGCACCACTGGTAAAGCATGTATCCTAGATTTAGACGTGGCAAAAATCCAGTTACTATCTGAAAGTCTAATGTAGACAACATCGGTTTAACTCTAGAAAGTTTTCTCATCCGCATGAAAGCTCCTCTAACAACATGTAAGATATGTTCCTGCGTGGTTTTTTGATATATCGTCAATCATACAGATCTAAACGGTTTACAATAAAATAAGTTATATAAATAAATATATCTATTTTAAAAATATTAAAGGGGTTTCATTGACAAACTTTAAAAACTTACAGGAGAACAAGGGGGAGAATATATCATTACATTGGGGGGGGGGGGGGAAGGAGAGATACATTAGATTAGGAAGAATGCTGAGTGTTTACATGAGAGTAATCCAATCTTATACTTGAGAGAACTGACAGTTTCACATCCTACACTTTTCTCTTTTTCAACTGCAGTAATTGACATTTAATTATTCTTTTTAACCTAATAGTATTTGGAAAGATTTATACATAAGGGGTTAAAAGTATCCATTTAGGGTCAAAATGTTCAGTAAATTTAACAGAATGTAACTAAGGGCTCCTTTTATCAAGCCGCGCTAGCGGTTTAACGCACGTTAAACCGCCGGCCGCGAGCAGGCGGTAGTTTTTTGGCCAGCGCGGGGGTTAGCGCGTGATGAAACGTTGCGCGCGTTAACCCCACTAGCACGGCTTGATAAAAGGAGCCCTAAAATTTACATGGGGGGAAAAAAAAAAATCAGTGAAAAAACAGTCTAAATTCAAAAGCAAACCAGCCTGAGCCTGGAGTTCCAAAGAAGTAAGCTCCTCAAAATATGTATAATAAATGATGGCAGACAAAGACCTGTGCGGTCCATTTAGTTTTCTCAAGTCACATCCATCACCAAGACAACATTGAACCAACAATCCAGTATGTATTATTACATTTTACGTGCTAGATTCCACTATATTATGTCTTCCCAGTGAGATATGCAAGACCTGTACTCAGATGATATGAATGAGGTATGAAACGGGCATACAAGTGGGTACTGAAAAGTTCTCAGCCCAACCGACTAACTAAATTCTGAGCATTATTTTGCCACCGTAGCTGAAAAGTGTTATTTTATTTTGCAAAGTGCCAATTTGTAGAATCGTAATGTTATATTTTCACATTGTTTCATTGATTGAACCGTGTCAACAAAAAGTATGGAATTTTAAACTGTGGAATTCCAAGCCATCATGAAGGTCCTATTCCTGCAGATGAAAACTCCAAAGAAAATCTATGAATATATAATGCAAACATTAAGTGAAAAATGCCCATCAAACCCCACAGTGAAGAAGTAGTGTGCAATCTTTCAGCATGGAGAACTTAAAACTGAAGATGCAGCAAGGTCTTGGAGGCCTCAAACGGTGTTAGCTCTTGAAATTGTTGACCGTGTCCATGACCTGATTTGGGCAGATTGGCGAATATCAGCTAAAACAATTGCAGAGACACTATAGATATCCAGGGAATGTACTGGGTATATAATCCATGAGCAGTTGGTTAGGCAGAAGCTGTCAGTCAAGTGGGTACCCAGATGTTTGAATGCTAAAGAGAAACGACATCGAGTGGACACTTACAGGTTGATTTTGTAGCATTTTCAGCAAGCTGGTGCCAACCTTTTGGAACTACTAGTTACTATTTATGAAACATAGTTACACCACTATAATCCTGAGACAAAACACTAATCCATGCAATGTTGGCACTCAGGTTCTCTAAGGCCACGGAAATTCAAGACCCATAAGTCATCAGGATAGGTCATGGCCATAGTCAGTGGTGTACTAAAGAGGGGTTCATGGGGGTGAACTGCCCTGGGTGCCATGTTTGTGGGGGCGCAAGCACCCCTCCTCCTCTCTGCCCACTCCACCTCTTCCCACTCCTCCCCTTGCGCCCCCTTCCCTTCCCCCACATCTCTAGGTGTTCACTGCCACGAGCGACAACTCCCGCTGGGTGCCGCACATAGGAAGTGACATCATAGGGAGAGTCACCAGGGTCACATGAAACATGTTGAATTGTATGGCGGTGAACAACTAGAGGTGGGGTGGAGGTGCACCTCCGACCCGAGCACCTCTCACCCTCGCCATGCCACTGGCCAGAGTGTTTTGGAATCAGGAAGGTGCTGTAATGACTATCTTCCAAGGGACCAAACGGTTCATGCAGAATACTACTGTAACTTGATGTGCCAAGTAAAGGAGGCATTGAAAGAAAAAAAGGAGAGGGAAGCTGTGGAAATGATCTCTCTTTTTGCTCACAAGGCTGGCAAAACAATGGATATTTTGACGCAGTTGGGGTTTCAGGGCATAGACCATCCACTCTACTCACCAGATCGTGGTCCATCTGACTATTTTAAAAAGAGTTTGAAAGGGCAATAATTTTTGAGTGATTCAGAGGCGATGCAGCAGCAGAGCAGTATTTCAGTGACCAGACGTCAGAGTATTTTTTGGAAAGGTTACAGAAACTTCAGACATGATGTGCCAAATGTGTTGAACTTAGGGGTGAATACGTCAAATAACTTATAAGTTTCATAGCTCCACGTCATTCCCTTCTGGCTCCTGATCTATCCTTGCCATTTTCAGGGCTCAGATTATACAAAAAAAAGTCTGACGTGCACTGGCACTACATCCCAGTTACTGAGGTGATGTCAAAACCTACTCTAGTCCATCCTGATCTGTCTTCTGTGGAGGCAGAAAGTAGTGGTGGCTGCAGGGACAGCTCTTCTTATGGGTTAAGAACATAAGAACTGCCATCTCCGGATCAGACCTACGGTCCATCGAGTCCGGTGATCCGCACACGCGGAGGCCCAGTCAGGTGTACACCTGGCGTAATTTTAGTCAAATATATCCCTCTATGCTTCTCATAAGGAGATGTGCATCTAGCTTGCTTTTAAATCCTAGAACGGTGGATTCCGCAATAACCTCCTCCGAGAGGGCATTCCAGTTGTCCACCACTTGTTGCGTGAAGCAGAACCTCCTGGTATTCGTCCTAGACTTGTCCCCCCTTAGCTTCAGTCCATGTCCTCTTGTCCGTGTCACATTGGACATTGTAAATAATTTTTTTTCCTGCTCTATTTTGTCGATTCCTTTCAGTATTTTGAAAGTCTCAATCATATCCCCTCGCAGTCTCCTTTTCTCAAGGGAGAACAATCCCAGTCTCTTAAATCGTTCCTCATATTCCAAGTTCTCCATACCTTTTATCAGCTTCGTTAGAACCTGCTGAGACAGTGGTTTCCCCCCTTTAGATCCAGGACCATGGTGCATGCCAATTTTCGGGCTCCCAAGCAATTTCCAATCTTGCCTCAGATTCTCTTATTCCCTGGTGATCTTTTTGCTCTTTTCTCCTTGCTTGTGCAAACATCATGACAGGCATGAACATCATTCTTGTGACAGAATATGTTGGGGATGATCTTAACCTCTCAATTTGGTGTTATTGCCCTTAATCCTTTCACAGTGGCGAAGAGAGCTTTCCTGCTGCAGCCTATCAAGGTGCTCTTGGAATATTTGGGGGGAAATTTTTACAAAGTGGTGGTTGATCTGTTTTGCGGTGGCTTATTGGGATTCCAGTTATTTCATCATTAAAGCAAACACAATTTTGTTGACGCTGCATACTTTCGAGTTGGTGCACCTGCTTCAATCTCATTCCCTTGCAGCCCTAGTGACCCAGTGCCATACATAGTCCTAATCTTAATGGCTCCTGTTTAGCAGCCACTGCACCCAATGTTTTTTTGCAAGGCAGCAATCAAGCCAGCTCTTTTACTCTTTTGAAAGAAGCAGGAACGGCCTTTGTGGCACAGAAACGAGTCACACTTAGGGAATTGCTCCTTTCAAACTGCCTCTCCCCTTTTTTAATACTCCGTCAGAAATAATTCCATGAGGCATCCGCTTCATACCTCAACCATTATGCTACGCACATCTATCCTTGATGGGCTGCCTCTTAGTAATTCAGACGCATATTTCATCTTCTTTCTTGTAAGTTCTACTGTGAAACGTACTCACCGAAATCATACATCTTGCTTACCGGTTAATATATACTGCCAACTAATACTTTTTCCTGTGGAACAGCACTCTATGTTTGACCTGTTTGGAATCTTCCACATAAGATGACTATTCACACTGACACACAACCCAACCCCTTATGACTTTTGTCCCCTTTCTAAATACTCCCTATTAGGCCCTGGCATGCCCAGAATCTATTACGGGATAAACATCTCCACCAGTATACTATTTTAGTCCTCGTCATATTTTATTTCCAAGCTTCCACTAACCACTAAGCTACACAGCCACAAAAACTAGAGAAGCCTCATTCAAAACATCCATGTTTCCCATGCCTATAGAAGTTTGTTTTTTTAAACATATTTATTTATTCATTCGTTCAATTTTCTATACTGTTCTCTCAAGGGAGCTCAGAATGTGTTACATTAATTTATTCAGGTGCTCAAGCATTTTTCCCTGTCTGTCCCCATGGGCTCACAATCTATCTAATGTACCTGGGGCAATGGGAGGATTAAGTGACTTGCCCAGGGTCACAAGGAGCAGCATGGATTTGAACCCACAACCCCAGGATGCTGAGGCTGTGGCTTTAACCACTGCACCACACAGATGTGCCATACACGCTAGCTCCTAATATTCTAGGAAATGCAGCACTTAGTCTGGGGCAGTTAGGCTGTGTGGATTAACCTTATGTTTTACAGGTAACACAGGCGGTTAGGATCTAAACTGCTGCTGTTCCATGCAGGTTACCTTAATTCCTTCCTGGAAGCCTACTGGGTGGCTCAATGCATGACCTCTCATGCCACTAGCTCATGTTTCTGTTGTCCCTTAACTTTATACAAGGATGGACCCTCTCCGTTTATTCCACAGCTTTTTGAACTCCACTACCACTTTGACTCATTCTGGGAGGGCAAGATCCGGCAGTTACCAACCTTTCTATTCACCTAGGCCTCTTCTCCAGCTGCTGAAAAGACAATACATCTCCTTTCAAACTTCTAGCATATATTTAGTATTTCTTTTATTGAAGTGATTAGCAAAATCAAGCTCTAAAAACTGAGTTGTGTTAGCCAGTGAGTCACAAGAGGTGTGAGAAGCCACTGGCATCATTACACAAGGTAAAAACTGTTGTCTAGATGAAATGAGTTGCATCAGACAGGGTAGGCGATACTGCCCACAGCTGTGGAAGTCATCCATGTTTATGGATGTGGTGCTGTGGATATTTTTATGTGCTTATCTGTGCGAGTACTTTATTACAGTACAGGCCTGGTGCCTGACAAAACTTTGCCCAGAAGTCTCCTTCCTCACACCTTCTCAGCCAGAAGCTTATCCAGTATCAGCTCGCACATATAGAGGCAGCGGGGCACATGGAAACAACCTGGAAAGGGAACAAAAGTAAATCCAGGCCCCAAAAAGAATATTATAGAAACATTCATCCCCAAGTGTAAACCACAGTAAATTAACAAATAGTAAACACTAGAAGTAGAAAATGACACGAGATTGGGGTGGGGACAGGGCAGGCATGGATAGGGTTACCAGACATCCAGATTTGCCCCAAAATGTCGTCCTTTTGAGTACATGTCCAGGGGTCCAAATGGCTTTTCAAAACCCGGCACTTTGTCCAGGTTTTGAGAATCTTCCCCTGAAATTGTGTCAGGCAAGAGGGCATCCTTGCATGCACAGATGCCCTCCTGCCCGAACAGAGCAAGCAGTGGGGGAGGGGCTAGGGCGGGATTAGGGTCACCGTGCATTTAACTATGGAAGCTAAACCAGTCCTAGCCAGTTTAGCATCAAAGTATTTTACCTGTCGATTCGCAGAACGGCTCACCATGCTCTTTTCCGTGCTTCCTATTAGCCTCCGATTATACTATGCAAATGTAGTACCAAAAACACACACAGTCAGTTTTTACCGAAACTGAATCCATGGCCATAGGTTTTGACCGAAACAAACCAGGCAGAAAAAGTATTTTGGGGCCATTTCAGCACCGTAACTGAAACTGAAATTTGGCCAGCCTCTAAGGGTGATTCACCTCAAAAAATACCAGCCTCCCTCCTTCTCTTGTACTCCTGCATAACAAGGGCTACTTCAGTGCTAATCCACTACCATCTAAGCTCATTTGGAGGTTCATGAAGGCTTTTTTGTTGTTGTGCTTTTACATTATTGCACAACCATATGTGTTCACCATTAACTAGATTACCATAAAGTTGAAGCTATTCTCGCTCTGGTCTTCCCGCCACACAAATCAACTGTTCAGCCGGTAACTTCTATAGGGTACAGGACAGGAGGCATCACTCACCACACTTCTTCCTCAACCTGTTTTGTTTGCTTACCTTTAAAAGGTCCTCCCTTAATATTAAGGGCCACCTTCCCTTCCTGGCTTAGATAACCAAACCACTCTCCATGCTCAGGATCTGTGAACTGTTGGAGAAAGAAAGACAGGCTCTACCATACATTGCTAAAACCCAGGAACCGACTTCTTTCTTTTTGCATCCCCCCTTCCTTTACAAGAGAGAAGCACCGGCTTTGCATACCACAGGGGACCAGATGCTCAAAACTCCAGTGCTAGAGGCAAGCGTGCACATCCTATAGCACAACAAAAGCGTAGAAAACTAGCATCCTCTCCCCAATGCCCAAAGCAAATAGGATGCAAATTTTATGTGAGCTAGGAAGCAAAAAGCAAGAGGGAGGAACATGACCAAAACATTTGCACAAGAGCTGCGCGTCTGTGAAACTCTTGTGCACATGCGCCAGGCAAAATAAGTGCAAGAGCACATCAGCATCCTTCCCCCACACCATGAAATATAACGCCTCCCCAAAAGGTTGATCACAATCGACCAGTAGATCGCGAAGGCAATGTGAGTTGATTGGAGCCCATCAAGGGCTCCGTGATAGACTCGCGTTGCCTTCGTGTTCTACCTGCAGAAGCTCCGGGCCGATCAGCCTTCCTCTCCGACATCAGAATTGACATCAGGGATAGGAATGCTGGTCGGCCCAACGCTTCTGCATCAGGAAGCAGGGAGAGTTTGGGGTGGTGGTGGTTGGGGGGCCTGTTCCCCGATGGCTGCGGCAGTGGCTTGGGGGCTGGCAGAGAGACAGAAAGAAGGGGAGCAGAGAGATAAAGAAAGAAGGGAAACAGAAAGAAAGGGGGCAGGGAGAAAGAAAGAAAGGGAAGGGGGCAGAGAGAGAGGAAGAAAAAGTTGGTGGAGGGAATGAGGTCTGGAGGAGAGGAAGCATACAGTAGGCTGAAAGAAGGGAAGAAATATTGGATGCACAGTCAGAAGAAGAAAGTGCAACCATAGACTCATGAAATCAACAAACAAAGGTGGGAAAAATGATTTTATTTTCAATTTAGTGATCAAAATGTGACCATTTTGAGAATTTATATCTGCTGTCTATATTTTGCACTATGGACCCCTTTTACTAAACTGCAATAGCGGATTTTAGCGCAGGGAGCCTATGAGCGTCAAGAGCAGTCCGGGGCAATCAACGCAGCTCCCTGCGCTAAAAACTGCTGTCGCGGTTTAGTAAAAAGGGAGGGGGGTATATTTGTCCATTTTTGTATGGTTGTTACTGAGGTGACAGTGCATAGAGTCGTCTGCCTTGACCTCTTTGAAAAAAACCCAGAATAGAAATGATAATTCACATTTTCTCTGTGTATAGTGTGCTTTGTGTTTTTTTAAATTTTATTGTTGGTAGATCATTTTGACTTGGTCATTTTAAAAGTAGCTTGCAAGCTGAAAAAAAGTGTGGGCACCCCTGGTTTAGATCGTCTAAGCAGCTCACACCAAAGCAGAGGAAAACAGGCAACAATGCCTGCCCTCACCCCCAGCTTTGCTTGGACTCAGACACGCTTTTTTCTCACTACCTGTACTGGCATCTTTTTCTTTTCAAAATGGAGCCAAAAACTGGCAATTAAATGTGAAACACACTAAAGAAATCCTCTCCTCAAAACCTGAACGTCATCCCCAACCTGGAGGTGTGTTTCTGGTGTTCAATTCTCAGAAGACAACACAGAAATTAACGCTGGCTTTGAGTGAACACAGAATCACCCTCATTTGAATTCATTTCCATGCATTTAAATACAATTTGCACTAACCTTCAGCGCACACATTAGCATGTGCGGCTGGAGGGTTTTGTGTATGCTGTGCACAGTAACATGCATGCAGTTCCAGGGCTAATTTCTCCTAGCACCAGTGTTAGGTTTTGAGTATCTGGGCCAGGGTGGGTCTTGAAGTGGATTTTCTGTTGGCCTAACACAATGGAAGTCAGCAAATGTCCCATATTTGCAGGAAAAGAAGTCTAGGGGCAACATGCTGGCTCTGAGTAATGTGGACAGCATGTAAAGTTTGCAAAGATAATCAAGGAGCTGAGGCAGCCAGTTCTGGAACTGAATGTGCAGAAACATATAAGATATGTACACAGTATGGTCAATGCACAAGGACAGTCTGAGCAGAGTTCTGGTTATCACCTATCCTAAAGTGAAGAGGTATTTGGACAGGAGCACTGACTGACTCAGGGTGCAGGCTGTTACATACTTCAGGGGCGGGGGGAAAACATTTGTCCAGGAAGTGCTGACTGCTAGTTGTGTTACCTTGCTGAAGACAAACTCAAACACCTTCTGGAACAACTGCAAAAGTTTGGCTTCACGTGTTTCAAAGTAAGCCATTAGAAAAGCGATCAAGGCCTCGGTGTGGGGCCACCACATTTTCATATTCCACTCCAGCTAAAACCCAATACACATACAATAAGGATTATTTAGCAACACAGCCCTTAGCTGCTGTGGCAGAAATATGCTTAAGTTAGAGTCGTGCTTGTTTTATAAAGGGAACTTACGTGCTCATCTCCCTTGATAAAGTAACCCCTGATTCTACCTGTGGAGGAGTAGCCTAAAGATTAGAACAGCAAACTAAGAACTAGGGAAGCTGGGTTCAAATCCCACTGCTGCTTCCTGATCTTGGGTAAATCAGTTAATCAGCCACTGGCACAGCTATGAACAGATTGTAAGCCCTGTGGAGACAGGAGAAATAGCTACTGCACCTGAATAGAACTCACCTTGAGCTACTCTTGAAAAGATATGAATTAAATCCCTACCCTTCCTTCCTCTCAGTCTCAGAGCCTGGTTTATTTTACACACATCTGTATATATTTTATATTATAGGTGCCAGATACCAAGTCCTGCCCCAGAAATGCCACACTCATTCAGGGTAAAAGCATGTGCACATTTTCACGTGTGTTTATACCATGAACAATTTCAGCAATGACTATTTCTGTGAGTGCTGGTTTAAAGATAATTGCATTTGATATACCACCTTACCAGAGTGAAAATAAGAATAGCCTTACTGGGTCAGACCAATGGTCCATCGAGCCCAGTAGCCCGTTCTCACAGTGGCCAATCCAGGTCACTAGTACCTGGCCAAAACCCAAGGAGCAGCAATATTCCATGCTACCGATCCAGGGCAAGCAGTGGCTTCCCCCATGTCTTTGTCAATAACAGATTATGGACTTTTCCTCCAAGAAATTGTCCAAACCTTTCTTAAAACCAGCTACAATATTTGCTTTTACCACAACCTCTGGCAATGCGTTCCAGAACTTAACTATTTTCTGAGTGAAAAAATATTTCCTCCTATTGGTTTTAAAAGTATTTCCCTGTAACTTCGAGTGTCCCCCTAGTCTTTGTAATTTTTGACGGAGTGAAAAACCGATCCACTCAGGATTTTGTAGACTTCAATCATATCTCCCCTCAGCCGTCTCTTTTCCAAGCTGAAAAGCCCTAACCGTTTTAGTCTTTCCTCATACGAGAGGAGTTCCACCCCCTTTATCATCTTGGTGGCTAGAGGTCTCACTGTCTAAGCTTTTGTCCTGGAGTGACAAGCAGCAGTAGTGGGAATTGAATCCAGTTCCCCAAGTTCTCAGCCCACTGCATTAACCATTAGGCTACTCCTGGTTTAGCTGCACTGGAAGCTTTACAACATCCCTGCGACTCCAGCACATGCCTGGCAATGACATCTTCATGGTCACTAGTAGATCAGCAGCATCGCTACTGCCCAATTTACAGAACTAATGGCATGGCTCCCAATTGAGGCAAGAATATTATTCATGTTAGGTTGTACCTGTTACAAGACATTGGCCTTATACCCGATAATATTATTGATCACTTTAAATTTACTGACAGAAAACGCTTTTCAGATTATTTACATTTCCTACTGTAAAAGGTTACATATACAAAAGATTTTTCCATAGGATTTTATCTTTTCAAGCTGGATCATGGGATAAACCCTTTTCTGTCCTAATAACAAACTAACTCCTTTCTTTCCTTTAGAAAAATGCTAAAGACCTACTTATTTGAATGTGATTATAATACACTGTGCTTGTACAGTCTCTTGATTGATAATTGCATTGAACTGAGAGGTTACTATGGGATATAAGTGAATTTGTTATGTTATAGCAGCAGCAAGGCTGTATAATAGCTTATGAAAATCACTAGCATCCTCCGAGTTTCCAAATATTTCTTAACACGTGTTAACAGCGCAGACAGCGGAAGGTACATACTTGCGTGGGGCAGTGTCCATCTACGTCTAAGAAAGAGAAGAGACCACCGTACTCTCGGTCCCAGCCTGTTTGGAAAGGCTGCACCATGAAGCCTTCTATGGCCACCTTGATGAGTTCCAGATCCTGGTGTTTCACAGCGTAGCAGAGGAGGAACCAGCCTGCCTCGATTGCATGACCTGTATTGCATGCGGGAGACAGGAGGAAGAGTCGCAGGGTGACTGGGGGAGGGGAACCGTGAGAACCTAGACCAAACCGAACTCCAGGTATGGACGGTACCTCAATCCTTTATCCTTGCTGGCTCTTACTTACCGGGGTTCTGCTGCCGGCCCAAGCAGCCAGGCAACTCGTGACCGTCCTCGGACACATTTTCCAGAACAGCCTTCCCATTGCGCTGTGAAGGAAACACATGGACCTTAATGGGTCAGCAGAGCAGCGCAGTCTTATAGAAATGAGCAGGTGCTATAAGGGACATCTCTTACAAGAGAAGATGTGGCCTTCTGTGCACAGTAATAAGAAAACTAAGTGTAGCGACAGGCCTCATTTCTCACAGACTATTCTGTAGATACTTTCTAATAAAGTTACCAGATATAGTGGGAAACATCACTTCTGGTATATACCGTATACTTGGAATATAAGCAGAGAGTTTTGGGCCCAAAAATTGGGGTCTACGCTTATATTCAGGTCAGCGCCCACCTGCTGCCCCCTCCTTGATGCGTTGTAGGCCTCTTCCGGGCTTGCCATATGACCTAGTGATCCAGCGGTGGGCTGGGACAGGAGGGATCCTTCCCGTCTCCAGTCCCAGCCAACTCTACAAACTTTTACCTCCCTCCCGCCTCCCCCTTGTACCTTTCAAATCCTTGGTGGTCCAGCGGTATACAGGGGCAGGAGCAAGCTTCCTGTGCTCCTGCCCCATCCAGAGCCGCTAGCTGAACGGCTGCCGCAAGTTCTCACCTGCACCTTTTTTTCCTCCTTTTTAGGAGGGGAAAAAAGGTTATATTCAGGTCAGCATATATTTGAATATATGTGGTAGGTGCTTTATAAGAAATTTATCCTTTTTTGTTTATTCAGTCCTACCTTAACTGAAATAATTTTCAAGCACCATTCTGACCTCATGTGTAACTTTCTTCAAATTAGACCCCTTATTTTCTAACTTCTGTTACTCTCTTTCTTACCTAGCTATCCCTCCCTTTTACAAAACCACAGAAGCGGTTTTTAGTGCAGGCCAGGGCGCTGAATGCTCGGCACTGCTCCTGACGCTCATAGGAACCCCACACTTTATGTGCCAAGTTAACTTCCAGTTAACAGCCAGTGTCCAGTTAACTTCCAGGTCAGCATGCATAACCTGATATTCAGTTCTGGGAGCCACGCATGCCTCATCATTGAATATCCGGGGTTAGGTCCTCCGGTGGCTGTGGGCAGCTTACAAGCTGCTTACTGCCACGGGCTGACTATTTCGCCCGTGCGTTAAAAAATTACCAATATATGAAAACATTTAATAAGAAATACATTTGAAAAAGTTAATGCTGCAGTGAGCGACATCTCTTATAGGTAAGAGACACAACCTTTTGGTGGACTACTACAACTACTACTAATTATTTCTATAGCGCTACCAGACACACGCAGCGCTGCACAGAGTCACAAAGAAGAAGAAAACAGTTCCTGCTTGAAAGAGCTTACAATCTAAACTGCCAAGACAGGATGTCATGGATACAGTTAAAGGGAACGGTTAATCAGCTGGCTGGGCTGGAGGGCAGAGGGGAGTACATGACAATGAAGCCATTGTGACATCACTGATGAGGTTGGCTCTTATTGGTGGAATGAGGCATTATGACATCACAATCTCAGCTCTGCTTCCCAAAGACTGAAACTCTTCACACTACTACTATGAATTATTTCTAAAGCGTTACCAGACGCACACAGTGCTGTACAGAGTCACAAAGAAGAAAACAGTCCCTGCTCAAAAGAGCTTACAATCTAAACAGGCAAGACAGGCAAACAGGATGTCACGGATACAGTTAAAGGGAATGGTTAATCAGCTGGCTGAGTTGGAGGGCAGAGGATTAGGGTTAAGGATTAAAGGCTACATCAAAAAGGTGGGTTTTCAGTCTGGTTTCATAGGTGCTCTGTGATAAGTTAGGAACTATGAAAGCACAAGGATAGATGTGTCAGATTATTTGGCAGTCCAGTAGAGCTCTCTTCTGGTTATAAGAGTGCCTGTTAGAAGCCTGGCGTTACAGAGGCTCTTAGATGGTACCTGTAGATGCTGCATGATTTGCTGCATAGCCCAGTTCCCCAGCTCAGAGTATTTTGCCGTCATCGCCTCATCCGCCTCCTCCAGCTGTTGCACCAGGCACAGCAGCATCATTGGCACTGCCATAGCATTCGTGGGCATTGCACCTGGCAAAGCAGGCCGCCCCAGCTCCGCGAGATCCTGCCGCACCCAACGGACGATCTCGTCCATCATCTTCACAGCTTCTTCCTAGGCCGGAGAAAATGACGGTCAGAGGTAACACTGGTGCAAAGTCCCTCTGAAGACAAGATCCACCTCGCCCTGAAGCATTTCTGTGCTTGCAGGCATCCCCACCCCCAGCCATACCACTCCTGTCTTCACACACACCCTTGTCCCCCACCCCCAGGGCACTCCTATCTTCACACATGCATCCCCAATTTGTACTCTCCTGCCTGCACACACTCACCCTGTACTTTTGCTGCCCAGTGGCTCTCCAGAGCTCATCCATGGCCATCACATAGAAACACTCGCTGAAGATGGTACGTTGCACCTTCGTTGCTTTCCCATCACGTGTCAGCACAAATGCACACTTTTGGGAGCCTGCAGAGACCCGGACATGACGGATCAGAAACTCTCCCCCTGGTGCAGAACAGAGACCTACATTATTCTCCAGCTCATTACATAAGAGGTTTAACGTTTAGTAACTTAAATTTTACTTATAACTAAGCAGAGAATGTAACAACATAATCATAAAAATACAGTGAATAAAAATTACACACACACAAAAAGTATAACATTAAATAACATAATACAGCAAAGGCTTGCAATATTGATATTACGTGTGGTATCTCACAGTGATCTTATACACATGCCAGCATCATCTCCCAATAACCCAAAATAAACAAGTTAGTCTAACTCTGTCCATATTCATGCCCCAACAAAATGAACAAACAGATGACAGCGAGTACCTATATCCCCAGTCCTGGTGGCTTGCTTCCTGCATCTTCTTAACCCTTTCAGGACCATAAGGATCGTAGGCCAATTTTTGTGGTTTTGACGACATTTTTATGGTAAAAAGGGCTTGCAGATGCCAAAAAATTGATTTTTTTTGTGAAATATCATTATTTTTATTTAAAAAATCACACTTCTGGCTTATGGACAGTGTGGCAAGTGAATCTTCTCGTCAATCTGGCAACGACGCTAATGAATGAATGTCGGAACCAGTTTGTTTACATAAAGGCAGTATCATATGGAATCCGTACATATCAAATTTAGAACTGTAGACTATCCCAATCAAAATTTATAGGATTTTAAAGTTATGGGACAAATATGTCCCTTGGTCCTGAAAGGGTTAAAGGAAAAAGCTGTAAATGCTGCTGGGGGCCTTTTGCCTTGAAAGAAATACCTGGGTATCACAGGAGACACGTGGTAGTTTGGACCAGTGATCTCTGACAGCAGCCAGTCTGGAGCTTTTGGAAGTACCTGGCAGATCCCAACAGAGCAGCGTGTTTTCATATAGATTACTCCCCAAACTAAGCATCCATGTCTACCTAATAGGGGCATCTCAAATTGGAACTGTGCCATGTGCGACACGCTCCCCTAGCACCCCTGCTCCGACCAAAACATGGGGAAGATAAAAACACCAAGGGCCTCAGAGATGGGAATGGTACAGTTCACTTTATTAAAAGGCCCAACACTGGCCGTGTTTTGGCAAATACAAAGTGGTGCCAGTGAAGTCCAATTATTAACACCTTGCTAACTGATTTGTGTGCACATCTGCCCAGCGTGTGAAAAATCATGTGGCTAAGTTCTGACGACCTTTATAGAACCTGGGAAGTAATTAGGCATAAGTCAGTTATGTGCATAACTCCAGATTAGTGCCCATTGCCAATCATTGGTACTTAATTATAGAATTGGCATTAAATTGTGAAACTGAAGATATTTTATAATTGCGCAATTAACTGTGTGCACCATTTATAGAATTAGGAGGCTAGTATATCGAGCAGACTGCTTTTATCCGTGATTGTTTATGTCTTCAAATTTTCCAGTAGATTGGTAGGCCTGACTTCTCTTTAATAAATCCATTTTGGCTCTCTCCCATGAAACTATGTCTATCCAAATGCCTGAAATTCTCTTATCAGTAGTTTATACGATTTTGCACAGCACCAGCATTAGGATCAATGGCCTTTAGTTCCTGGATTACTCTTGGGGTTCTTTTAAAAAGCCGGTCTTACATTGGCCATCCTCCAATCCTCAGGCACAGCAGCAGATTTTAACAATAGATACAGATTACCACAAACAGTTCTGTACGGGTTCTGGGACGAAAACCATCAAGCCCTGGTGATTTACTGCTATTTAGCTTGTCAAATTAGTCTGAAAATTATAGGATGTATTGAAGCAATAACATTCAAGTAATGAATGGTTTGGAAAACCTCACCTTCTATTTCAAATTGACATACTCAGCTGTTTGAAGCACATTTTGGTGACGGTGACACAGTCCCTTTAAAGGGAAAATGTCCACATATGATAAGAACATAAGAACACAGATAAGATTTTTAGATTATTATTCAACATGTGTATAAAGTCTGCATTAAGCCCCCTTCTTACATCAAGATTCTCTCTTGTCCTTCCTTTTTTCAATCTGTGTAAGCCGCGTTCTTTGTAAACTAGGTACCATGTACAATGTTGTTTGAGCTGGCTGGCCTACAAATAAAGCATTAAAACCACCCCAAAAGAATAGTTCCAATGTGAGTATCTCCCCACTATCCTCTTCAGTAAAGACCAATGTAAAGAAAGTAACTTATAAGAACATAAGAAGTTGCCCCCGCTGAGTCAGACCAGAGGTCCATCTTGCTCAGCGGTCCACTCCCGCGGCGGCCCATCAGGCCTAGTGCCTGAACAGTGGTCCCTGATTAATTTTGTAACTTACCTCTAATCCCATCCCTCTACTCTTATCTGTACCCCTCAATCCCTTTGTCTTCCAAGTACCTATCCAAAGCTTCTTTGAACCCCTGTAGCGTGCTCCTGTTTATCACATCCTCTGGTAGCGCGTTCCATGTATCCACCACCCTCTGTGTGAAAAAGAACTTCCTGGCGTTTGTTCTAAACCTCTCCCCTTTCAATTTCTCTGAGTGCCCCCTTGTACTTATTGATCCCCTTAATTTGAAAAATCTGTCCCTGTCTATTTTTTCTATGCCCTTCATGATCTTGAAGGTTTCTATCATGTCTCCTCTAAGTCTTCGCTTTTCCAGGGAGAAAAGCCCTAGCTTTTTCAGTCTGTCAGTATATGAGAGGTCCTCCATGCCCTTTATTAGCTTAGTTGCTCTTCTCTGGACCCTCTCAAGTACCTCCATGTCCTTCTTGAGGTACGGCGACCAGAACTGAACACAGTACTCCAGGTGCGGGCGCACCACAGCACGATACAGTGGCAGATGACTTCCTTTGTCCTGGTCGTGATACCCTTCTTAATGATACCCAACATTCTGTTTGCTTTCCTTGAGGCCGTGGCACACTGCGCCGACGCCTTCAATGTTGTGTCTACCATCACTCCCAGGTCTCTTTCAAGGTCGCTCACCCCTAGCGCTGATCCCCCCATTTTGTAAGTGAACATCGGGGTTTTTTTCCCTATATGCATGACCTTGCATTGCCCTATGTTGAAACTCATTTGCCACTTTTTGGCCCATTTTTCCAGTGTTGTCAGATCTTTTTGGAGATCTTCGCAGTCCTCCATGTTATTGACCTTGCGATATAGTTTGGTGTCATCCGCAAATTTAATAACCTCACATTTAGTTCCTGCCTCCAGGTCGTTAATGAATATATTGAATAAGAGCGGTCCCAGTACCGACCCCTGTGGAACTCCGCTCGTGACCCATTGCCAGTCTGAGTAATGTCCCTTTACTCCAACCCTCTGTTTCCTGTCTGCCAGCCAGTTTTTGATCCATCGGTGGACCTCCCCTTGCACCCCATGGTTCCATAGCTTCCTTAGTAGTCTTTCGTGTGGCACCTTGTAGAAGGCTTTTTGGAAGTCAAGGTAAATGATATCTATGGATTCTCCTTTATCCACCTGGCTGGTTACCCCCTCAAAGAAGTATAATAAGTTTGTGAGGCATGACCTGCCCTTGCAGAAGTCATGCTGGCTCGACTTTAGCTGTCCATAGTTGTCGATGTGTTCCCAGATGCTATCTTTAATCAGTGCTTCCATCATCTTTCCCGGGACCGAGGTCAAGCTCACCAGCCTGTAGTTTCCTGGGTCTCCCCTTGAGCCTTTCTTGAAGATGGGCGTGACATTTGCTATTTTCCTGTCTTCCGGAATCTCTCCAGTTTTTAGGGATAGGTTGCATATTTGTCGAAGTGGCTCAGCTATTTCGTTCCTTAGTTCCTTGAGTACCCTTGGGTGAATGCCATCTGGACCTGGCGATTTGTCGCTCTTTAGCCTGTCTATCTGCCCCTTTACCCTCACCCTCCTTATCTAGTGGTAGAACTTGATTATTTTATATAATTGAAAAAAAGCCAGCATTACACTGTATTTATTTTTGCTTCTATGCCAAGCTTCTTTTCAAATTCTTTTTTGACCTGCCTATTAATGTTGCTGCTGATGCTCCTTCTTGTTCTCCTTATTTGATTTTGCTTTCCATTTTTAATTTTTTTTTTTTCTTTTTGCTTCAATAGCTTCTTTCATGGTACAATTTAATCAGGCTTGCAGTCATTGGTCTTTTTTTTTTCGCAGATCCTCAGGACAGAGAGAAGAATGAGAGGCTGAAAGGTTCCCTAACAGGGCTCTTCAATATCGGCAATGTTATTCAATCTTTTTCTAGCACCAATCGGGAAGTTGTTTTCTGATCTCAAACTACAATATCTGCAATTCTTTTTTGAATTTCCAGCAGACATGATATAGGGTTTCCAAGTGCTATCGCATTATATGGATGAGATCCAATTGTGGATGACAACGAATTGTCTTAGTCTAATTGTCTCAAAGACAAAAATATTGTGGCTGTCTTCTACTGGAGCCCCACCAAATTCAGCAGGAGATTAAAAGTCTGGGAGTTATTTTAGATACTTCTCTAAAATTTCGTAGTCGTATCTCTTCAGTTGGTAAGACCGTATTTTTTAAGATCAGGATGGTCTTAAAATTATGAGACCTGCGAATTTCAAACTGGTTCTGCAGAGCTATGTTTTGCTGTAATTCGCTTCTATGTAGCATGCCAAAGAATTCATTAAGGGCTCTATTAGTGGCACAGAACATAGCTGCTAGGATAATAGCCAGATTACCTCGCTATTCACATGTCACACCTTTACTGGCTGAACTTCATTGGTTGCTAGTTGCATGGCAAATACAATTCAAGATATTGGCCTTGGTATTTAAATCTGTTCGTGACTTGTTACCTAAGGTGATTGCCTCTTTATTACAGGCAAATGTACCTTGTTGGCCTCTGAGATCACAAGCTAGAGAGACCTATCCTTGAAACTAGCTCAATCACTATCCTGATACATTCATTAGTAATTTCTCATCTCGATTACTGTAACTCTCTTCTAAATGGCCTCCCTCAAAAAGAAATTCGTCGTTTACAACTAATACAAAATACTGCAATAAAACTTATCCATAAAGTAGGCAGATACGACCATATCACCCCTCTTTTAAAAGAAGCACACTGGCTCCCTATTACTCACCGCATCACCTTTAAAATTATCTTACTATCCTTTAAAATAAAACTTTCTCATCTGCCCTCATTCCTTGACAAACTTCTCATTCCCTACTGTTCCTCACGCACTCTGAGATCAACTGATCAAAAACTTCTTTTTATCCCCTCTATCAAAGACTTCTACAATACACGTAAAGTAAATTTCGCAGTAACTGCCCCTACCCTCTGGAATTCCCTGCCACAGCAACTCCGCGACGAATCACGACTCGATAAATTTAAGACAGATTTAAAAACTTTTTTATTTCGTGACGCTTTTGCTAACACTTAGAGCTATCATTCCTTTTTTTTTTTTTTTTTTTATTCTATTTATCAATAATAACCGCTTTCTTTAAAGCGTCCCTCTCCATTATGTTTTATCCTAACCCCACTATCTCCATTTTTCTTCTCAAATATGTAACTTCACCCTCCCTTCCCTTCTATCCTCACTGTCTAGTTCGTCTGGTAATGTTATTTGTATATACACAATACCTTTTTTTTTAGTTTCTTTTAGTTTCTCTTTCTTTTAAATATATTGTTAACCGGCCAGATATTAACTTGATGGTTGGTATATCAAAATTAATAAAACTTGAAACTTGTCCTTCTGCTTCGTTCGGTCACTAAGGTCATAAATCGATCCCAAATGTTTCAGATGGCTGGACCTTCATTGAGGAACTCAATTCCAGACTCTATTTGTCTAATTTCTGATTTTTTGGCATTCCGGAAAAGTTTGAAAGCTTTTTTTTCCAATTGGCCTTTTCAAGCCTGGGCAATATGTAATTTTAGCAGTTATCTGGCCTTATTTGTTTTAAGGAGCAGGTTTCGGGCTATAAGTTATATACTGTATTGGATTGTGGTTTGTTGAGTTTTGTTTTAATTATGTATCTATTGCTGTCACCCGCATAGATGCTACAAGTATTTTAAACAAACAACCTACCTGCAACTGCAGTGTTGAGGATCTCAGGGCGGCAAAATCTCGGCAGGGTCCTGTACAGGCGGCAGTATGTCCAGACCTACCAGTGAGAGAGCAAAGGAAGGATAAGAGATGGCAGAGATACAGGTGAGGATGAGGAGAGAAACACAAGCGGGCCCTTTTACTAAGCCACACCATGCACTTAGGACTAAATTCAGTAAATGCCACTCAAAAAATGGCGAGTAGGAATAAAAATTTTGGACAAACTTGCCTAATTTGGCGACGAACAATGCCCAAGTCAACCATGCCAATTTTCCACCCATAACCATGCCTACTTTTAAATATAGATGTCCTTCGGTGTTACTAGGCGTCCTATGAGTTTGGCGCCAAACTCTTAAATTGATTAAGTGTTTTTTTCCTTTGTCTGAAAACCAGCCTGGCCAATTACCAAGTCGATTAAGACAATTAAAAAATAAAAACTGGGCGCAGATCCCAAACCTAGGTATCACTAGGTGGCTGCATTTCGGGCGCCTAGCTGTGCCTAACGTAGGCCCCATTTATAGAATTCCCTAGTAAGCGCTCTCACATTAACTGCAGCCAAGTACCACTTGCTAATTTCAGTGGTCCCCAACCGTATTCACGTAAAGGGCCATGTTGTGAGTAGGAGAAAGCTCCGAGGGTCACCAAAAGATTTCAAGCTTACCCATACAAGTCTATCAACTCTGTAAACCGCCTTGACCTGCTTTTCAGACTGGGTATTAAACATTAACAATTAATACTAATATTAATTCTACAACACGTCATAGATATATTCTATATTTTGGATTGTCGACAGTAGCAAATTCCATAAATGGACAGCTGAGTAATACACCCAGGGTCAGCTATGGACCAGATGAAGCGCTGGCACAAAAGGGCGCCAAATGTCAAGGGCCGTGACATCACCGGCCCATAATTTAAGCTAGCATGCAGCTTGAACACTTCCCCCCTCCTTCTCCTCCTGATGCTGCTCCCCAGTCCCTGCAGTGTACGGCTTCATAGACCAGTGACTGTGAGGGATGGGGTGGGAGGCCAAAGTCAGCATCAGAGGAGGGAAATGCAGCACTTCCCTCCTTCCACACTACTGCTCAACACCGAAGCTGGCCCTCTTCCCTCAATGCAGCTGGCCTATGAAGCTGCATCCTGCCAGGACTGAGTAGTAGCTTCAGAGGAAGGAGGAGAGAACTGGCTGGGGGGCAGGACATGGATCAGAGCACCATAATCTCCAAGTCGGCCCTATAAAAGCCACTTAAAAACAGTGGTGTACCAAGAGGGAAGGCAGTCCGCTCCGGGTGCAGACCATAACGGGATGCTCCTGGGGTCGGCATCATGGTCCGGGAACTTCACTGCTCTGCTGGTGTTGGGCCTTCCTCTCTGCTAGGTCCTGCCTTCACGGAAGCGGGAGGAAGGCCCAACACCAGCAGAGCAGCAAGTTAAGACTGCCAACAGTGAGAGAACACTCTTCTTCTTGTACCCGCTGTGGCCTTCTCTCTGCCGCATTACTGATGACGTGACAGAGAGAAGCCCTGGCTGAGCAGGCTGCAAAAAATCTCACAGGGGGGGGGGGGAGGTGAGTCAGTCAGGTCCGGAGGTCCTGTACAGGGGGATGGGAGCAGGGCTGGTGTTAGGGCCCCCTGTGGGTTGGCATACCTTTCCCTTTCTTTTGGCATCAGCCCACTGTCACCCTGTCTTCTCCGTCCCACTGACAAACTGACTGAACAGCTGCTCACAGAATCCTCCGTGCTTTATTTTTGCCTTGGTCCGAGCCCAAGAGGAAATAGGAAGTTACATCACTAGGGGCAGAGCATGGAGGAAACCATGGGAAGTGCTTTGGTCAGTTTGTCAGCAGTATGGGGAAGACAGGGTGACGTTGGACCGGTGCTGAAACAAAGGGAAAGGCAATGAATGCTGACCAAAGAAGCCCTCTGGACCAACTAGCTTTTTTTTTTTTTTTTTTTTTACAATGGGGGAGGGGTTTAAAGAAGTTCCAGACTGTGGATGGGGGAGGTGACATGAAGGGGAGGAACTTGTGGGGCCCAGAAACAGGAGATTTAGAAAGATGGTGACCAAAGGACTGTTGGGAGACAAGAAAAAAGGAGAGAAATTGGAAGCGGGGTGGTGTGGAGGGAGAAAGAGCCACTTGAAGGGAGGACAGTTGGGAAGAGAAAGGGACAGATGGTGGACCTGGGGGATGGAGGGAAAGATATAGGATGGGAAGGTAGGGTAGTTGGGAAGAGGGAGATGGTGGACCAGGGATGGAGGGAGAGAGATGGAAGGACACTTGGGAAGAGAAAGGGGAGATAAGTTGGGCCTTGGTAGGGAGGGAGAAATGTTAGGTCTGGGGGAGGAAGGGAGAGAGAGATGCAGCATCTCTTTTATTCCTTCTATCTTATTCAACATCAAGTGGGTAGGGAAGAAGAACAGAAAAGAGATGGAGAAATGTTGAACCATGGTGGGAGGGGGGGAAAGAGAGAAGAAGAGATGGACCAATGGGAGGGTAGGAAGGAAGAGAGGTGGGATAAGATGATGTTAGGGGATGGGGAGAAAGGGACAAATAGATATAGCCTGACAAGAGTGGAGAGAGGGAGGAGGATTCTGGAAATGATGGAGCCATGTGGAAGAGGTCAAAAGGGGGATGACAAGATGAATGAGACAACAGTGAGAAAGAAGTAAGTACAGTGGTAGAAATGTGGTATTGGGGAGTAGGAAGAAGGAAACAGGAGGCTGGAAAAGGAGTGAGACAGGAAATGTGAGAGCTAGAGCATAAGAAATGGAGATGGAAAGTTGGTAGGTAGCTGAAAAGTAAAAGGAAGAGTGAAATTTGAGTGGCTGGAGAGGCAGAAAAGAAAAGGGTGAGAAAAGGAAAGATCAATATATCAAAGATAGGTATAGAGGGAATGAAACAAAACAGGAGAGAGGAGAAAAGGCATATGGACAGCAACCACTAGAAAGAGAATTATCAGAAGACACAGGAAAGCAGTCTTATTATACCTTACTGTCCATCTAAAGCCCTTTGTTCAACGTCTCAAAATCTCCTAACAATTCCCTCTTTATGTTTAAATCTATTTTATTAAGCAACAGTAAGTACAACAGCAATAATAACCATGGAATGCAGTTTCATCAAACACCCGCGGAGGACTGGACTCTTATGTCCTCCCCGGACCCACCATACCCCCACCCCCCAACAAAGAAAACCCTACCCCCACCCACCCCTCCCCATCCCCCCACATATACAGAAAACGCGCAAGCAGGGATCAGCAGAGACATCTAGAAGCACAGTTTCAGAGGTGGAGTCTATTCAAGACCCGGCTACGACTCTCAGGAGGCAAAATGTTCAAATATGGAGTCCAAGTGTGAACAAAGTCTCTGCTCCGGCGTCGGGAAGAACGAGCCAAACGGGCTTCCCAACCCATAAGTTCATGGAGGCGATTCCTCCAATACCAGAATGAAGGTGCGCACATCAACATTACACTTCTCCCTCAATATTCGCAAGGGTTGGAGGCAGAGCCAGCCCGCGAATATTGAAAATCCACGAACATTTGGACCGGCTCTGACCCACCTCCGCCTTCCCCTGGCATCCCGCACCTTACCTTGTGGATTTGGAGGGAGAAGTGTAACCATTTTTTATCTCCTTAGCTCTTACTCAACAAAGTACCTCAAAGGAGGACAGTAGTGCGACCTTCTGACTGACTTGGAAGGCGAGCCTAAACGCATGGGGTGTGGGAGGCGGCAATTATTTGTATTTGGAAAACCACAGTGCACTGGTTCCTTTGCTTAATGGCTCTGACCCTCCCCCAGCATCCTGGACCTTACCTGGTGGTCTAGCAGGCTTCGGGGCAGGAGCGATCTTCCTACGCTCCTGCCCCATGCAGATCACCCATACAAAATGGCTGCCATGAGTTCCCATAGTCTCTCGAGACTACGACGGGAACTCCCTGCAGCCATTTTGTATGAGTGATCTGCACGGGGCAGGAGCACAGGAAGATCGCTCCTGCCCCGAAAGTCCGCTAGACCACCAGGTAAGGTCTGGGGAGGTCCGATATGCAGTTTTCCTTTATCAAAAAAAAAAAAAAATCACGAATAACTGAATCCGCCAATACTGAAACTGCAGATTCGGAGGGAGAAATGTATTAGATCTAACAATTTTGCAGTAATCGCCCCTACTCTTTGGAACTCCATCCCTAACCATCTTTGTCTAGAAGTATCCCATTCTCATTTTAAAAACAAGTTATAAACATTCTTATTTCAAGATGTTTTTGATATCTAACTGCCCTTATCAGGACTAAACTTTTTCTGATAATATATATTCAGATCCCCCTCCTAACGTATCTTTCCTTTTATGTTCACTTTCCTCTGATTACTGTAGTTCTTCCCATTTTACCCTCTTGTTCCTGTTTGTGTATTATTTGTCCTACTAACTCCCCATGAGGTCTATTTTATAAGGTTTTAACCTACATTTCTGTCTTCTTTTGTAAAAAAAAAATATATAAATTTATTGTACATCACTCAGAAGTTTGATTGCACAGTATAAGAAATTTTAATAAAACTTGAAACTTGAAGTGACAAAATGGGACCAACAGATGGAAAAATAAAATGTCCAGACAACAAAGGTAACATAGTAAATGACAGCAAATAAAGACCCAAATGGTCTATCCAGTCTGCCCAACCATACACGCTCTATAAATTAATAATTTAATTTAAATGGTCCTTTTTCTTAGATATTTCTGGACCAGAAACTCAGAGCTCTGCCCAGTGGTGTACTTAGGTTCTATCTACTAGAGTCTCCATCAAAACTCACTCTAGCCCATCTAAACCATCAAAGCCCTCCCCAGCCCATCCTCAACTGAATGGCCATGTACGGGACACAACCCATGCAAGTCTGCCCAGTACTGGACTTAGTTCTTCAATATATACCCATTATTTTCTGATTAGAGATCTATGTTCATACCATGCTTTTTTGAACACTGTCACCATTTTTCTCTCCATCACCACCCTATCCATAAAGAAGAATTTCCTAACATTACTCTTGAGTCTACCACTCTCAACCTCAAATTATACCTTCTGGTTTTACCATTTTCCTTTCTCTGGAAAAGATTTTGTTCTATGTTAATACCTTTCAAGTATTTGAACATCTGAAATCATATCTCCCCTGACCCTCCTTTCCCAAAAGGTTGATCGCGATTGACTGGCAGATTGCGAAGGCAACGCGAGTTGATCGCATTGTCTTCACGTTCTACTTGCTTCCCAACTCAGAAGTGCCGAGCCAACCAACTTTCCCCACCCAACATCAATTCTGATGTCAGAGAGGAAGTTCCGGGGCAGCCAATCACTGCCTGGCTGGCCCAGAACTTCCTCTCCGACTTCAGAAATGACAGGGAGAGGAAATCTGGTCAGTCTGACGCTTCTGTGTGGGGAAGCAGGGAAAGCTTGGGGCGACGGTGGTTTAGAGGTCTGTTTCCCAATGGCAGCGGCAATGGCTTGGGAGCAGGCAGGGAGACAGAAAGAAGGGAGAGCAGGGAGACAGAAAGAAGGGAAAAAGAAAGAAAGAAAGGGGGGCCAGGAAGACAAAGAAAGGGGGGCAGGGAGACAGAAAGAAAGAAAGGGGGACAGGAAGACAGAAAGAAAGGGGGCATGCAGAGAGAAAGACTGACAGAAAGAAAGGGGGGCAGGGAGACAGAAAAAAGAAAGAAAGAAAGAAAGAAAGGGGAGGGGGGCAGGGAGAGAGGAAGAAAAAGTTGGCGGAGGGAATGAGGTCTGGAAGCATACAACAGGCTGAAAGAAGGTAAGAAATATTGGATGCACAGTCAGAAGAAGAAAGTGCAACAATAGACCCATGAAATCACCAGACAACAAAGGTAGGAAAAATGATTTTAGTTTCAATTTAGTGATCAAAATGAGTCTGTTTTGAGAATATATATCTGCTGTCTATATTTTGCACTATGGCCCCCTTTTACTAAACCGCAATAGTGTTTTTTTAGCGCAGGGAGCCTATGAGCATCAAGAGCAGCGCAGGGCATTCAGCGCAGCTCCCTGTGCTAGAAACTGCTATCACGGTTTAGTAAAATGGGAGGGGGTATATTTGTTTATTTTTGTATAGTTGTTCCTGAGGTGACATTGCATAAAGTCATCTGCCTTGACCTCTTTGAAAACCCGTGGAATATAAATGATAATTCACATTTTCTCTGCGTACAGTGTGCTTTGTGTTTTTTTAAATTTTATTGTTGGTAGATCATTTTGACTTGGTCATTTTAAAAGTAGTTTGCAAGCCCAAAAAGTGTGGGCACCCCTGCTCTAAGGTATACTTAGGGCTTCCAGTCTCTCCTTATACGCCTTTTCTTCAAACCCCCTACCATTTTCATCATCTTTCTCTGGACCGCTTCAACTCTTACATCCTTTGCCAGATATGGTCTCCAAAATTAACACAATACTCCAAGTGGGGCCTCACCAACAACCTGTACAGGCATCAACACCTTCATTCTTCTACTGGCTACACCTCTCTCTATACAGCCTAGTATCCTTCTGGCAACAGCCACCGCTTTGTCACACTTTTTCTTTGACTATCGCCCCAAGGTCCCTCTTCCCATCCATGCATATCAGCCTCACCTCCCAGCACATATGTCTCCTTCTGATTTCTAATTCCTAAATGCATTAGTCTGTACTTCTTTGCATTGAATTTTAGTTGCCAGATATATTAGACTATTCCTCTAACTTTTGCAAATCGTTTTTCATGTTTTCCACTCCATCCTTGGCGTCTACTCTGTTACAAATGGCAAAACTTTCCTCTAACCCTTCGGCAATGTCACTCACAAACATATTGAACAGGTAGAAAAGTTTTTATTTTAAGTTTATTAACCGGAATATGTTAGCTTTGGGATATGTGTATCACAGATCTTTGTTTTGTGTTCAGTGGTTTAGCAGACAGCTATCAGGGAAGGGGAGAGGAGAGAGGGTGGGCAGTGGCCCTAATCCCAAAATGGATGACCATCTAATTTTCTCCTGCCTTCCCCATGCCCCTTGCCCAGATGCAAAATATAAATAACTAAGCAGATGGGGTATCCCAAAGCCCTGGCAGCTGAAGACCTCTTCTTTCAGTCCATTAGCCAGAACTCTCTAAGCTCTGCAGCTGGTGGCAGCTCAGGGACGCTGCTGCCAGCTGCAGAGTTTGGAGAGTTCTGGCTACCAGACCAGAGGAGGTGGTCTTCAACTGGTAGGGCTTTGGGATCCCCACCAGCAAGGCAGGTAGCTAATATTAGCAGGTTCTGGGCCTAGGACCCTTTTTGTTCAGTAGAAAAAGTGCATATCTGGTTTTCTTTCTCTTGTTGAGTTTAATTTTTTGGGCTTCCCAGTTCTATATTTGGTAAAGGTCTGTGTTTTGTGTGTGAAGAATTCATTTAAAGTTGATTTTATGTGTGGTAGTAATGGCAGGAGAGGAGATTAGAGGGAGGGGGCAAGAAGGAGAGAGAATCAAGAATCCCCTCCTTAATTTCTGCGCTAAGTCCCAGCATGTCTAAAACCGGCCTTGGATGGGAAGGAGAGATGGAAAACTGCTACACAGGAGGATAGAAGGGAGGGATGGAAAGCTGCTGTACAGGGGGGGGGAGAGAGGAAGCACATGGACTGGAGAAGAGGAAGGGAAATGCAGCAAAGTAGTAGAAAGGGATAAGAAGCAAAAATCTTACACATGGTGGAGGGGAAGGGGACATGCATGAAGAAGAGAGAAGGAGAAATGTTGGACATAGGGTGGAGGGCAGGGAGAAATGCTGCATGGAGGGGGAATAGATAGATTTGACCCAGGGCATAAGGCAAGGAGAGAGAGAGAAGAGTGGGACAGTGGGAAAGAAATGTTGGATATGGTAATGGAAGGAGAGGTATAGAGATGGAAGATAGACAGTGAGCACAGAGAAAGAAGAAAACATCAAATGGGCAGGAGACTCTGGTGAGCAAGTTAACAGAAGACAAATAGAAACCAGAGCCTGGGACCAACATGATTTTAATAATAAAATGACCAGACAACAAAAGGTAGAAAAAAATAATTGTATTTTCTGTTTTGTGATTACAATATGTCAGATTTTACATATGTATCCTCTCAGAACTGGTGTTAAGACGGCAAGCATGAACTAGGTAGGACCTAAAAGAGAGAGTAAAAGTTTTTTTTGTTTACTCCACAGCGTGGGCATGGGGTTGGAGAGGTTGTAACCCTATGTAATGTTATATTGTAACACTGTGAATGTTAAACCGTAACCTGAGCTCTTTGGAAATGATGGGCTATATAGATAAACTAGCTTTATAGCCCGCTACATTAATGGGTGCTAGAATAAATGTGTGTTTGTCTTTATTTCTTTCTCTCTCTGTCTCCTTAGCCACTTTTTCCTGTCCATTCTCCCTTATTTTTACCTCCCCTGTGTCCACCACCACCCCTTCACTGCTCCCCTTATCCAGCAGCAGCCCTTCTCCCTTTGTTTTACCTCCCCCCTGTCTATCAGCACCTCTTCCTGCTCCCCCTGTCCAGCAGTAAGCCTCCCTTCATTTTTCCCCCGTGTCCATCATCACCTCTTCCTGCTCCCTCTGTCCAGCAGTAGGCCTCCCTTCATTTCCCCCCCCCTGTCCATCAGCACCTCTTCCTGCTCCCCCTGTCCAGCAGTAGGCCTCCATTCCCCCCCCCCGTGTCCATCAGCACCTCTTCCTGCTCCCCCTGTCCAACAATAGGCCTCCATTCCTTCCCTCCCATCCATCAGCACCTCTTCCTGCTCCCCCTGTCCAGCAGTAGGCCTCCCTTCATTTCCCCCCCTGTCCATCAGCACCTCTTCCTGCTCCCCCTGTCCAGCAGTAGGCCTCCCTTCATTTTCCCCCCCTGTCCATCAGCACCTCTTCCTGTTCCCCCTGTCAAGCAATAAGCCTCCCTTCATTTCCCCCCCTGTCCATCAGCACCCCTTCCTGCTCCCCCTGTCCACGGGAGTTAGTACAGGTCCGGTGTCTGCCATTCTCCCCAGAGTCCTTGCGCCCTGCCCCCCCCCTTCCCTTCCCACGGACCTGACTACCTACCCGGCGATTCAAGCAGCGTGTGCACCAGTCTTCACACGCTGCTTCGGGTCCTTCTACTGCCCTGATTTACTCTGGCACGTCCCTGATGACATCATCAGAGACGCGGCAGAGCAAATCAGGGAAGTAGAAGGGCCCGAAGCAGCATGTGAAGACTGGTGCACACGCTGCTTGAATCGCCAAGGTAGTCGGGTCCGCGGGAAGGGGGGTGAGCGGAAAAGGACTCGGACTCCTGTGGTCTGTCGCGGAGGGTGGCCAGGCTCCATTTCAGCCGCAGGGAAGGCTCACTGCCCCAGCTCCTTACCCGTCCGCAGCCCGGGCCAGGCCTCCCGCGCTTTCTCAGCGGCCGGGCTCGCTCGGTTGGTTTTTTTTTTACTCCGCTTCCTGCATTCGCTGCTCTCAGTGACGTAATAAGCGCACATGCGCACTTGTCTTGCCACATCCCGACAGAAAAGGGATCAGGGAACACGCAAGGCAAGTGCGCATGCGCGGCTAGCATTTTATTATTTAAGATAAATAAAATGACTAAAAATATTTTTTTTGGGGGGGTGTCAAAAAATAATCGGCCCTGGGTGTCACATACTTAGGTACGCCATTGCTTAAAAGATTGTTAAAAGTTACTATATCAAGTGGGCAAGATTAACATTAACACATTTACAGGATTTGAAGAGCATTTCAGCCAACTGCTTTGAGGGCTGCAATGGAGAACTTTGGGGGCCACGCATTGGAGACCACTGTGCTAATTGACACTTTAATGTGAAACCAGAATTAGAAATGCAGATTCCACCCCTATTGGTTGTTGTGTAACATTTGCAGCTACCGTGCCTTATAAGAACATAAGAAATGCCTGCACCGGATCAGACCTGGGGTCCATCTAACCCGGTGATCCGCACACGCGGAGGCTCAGCCAGGCGTACCCTGGCGAATACCTTAGTCACTCGTATCCCTCAATATGTCCTGCAAGAAGATGTGTGTCCAATTTTCCCTTAAATCCTGGAATGGTGGGCATGATGGGCACGATGGACCACTGGTCTGACCCAGCACCGGCAATTCTTATATTCTTATCTCTTCCGGGAGAGAGTTCCCGGCATTCACCACTCGCTGTGTGAAGCAGAACTTTCTGACATTTGTCCTGGCAGTGTCCCCTCTCAGCTTCAGGCCATGACCTCTGGTCCAAATCTGAGTTACATTTGCCAAAGTGAATAACGCTGTTTCTTGCTCACCATCCTTTCCCCCTGCTGGTGAGTGAGCTTGCTCCATTTTGTCGATTCCTTTTAATAATTTAAAAGTCTCTATCAGATCCCCTCTCAGTCTTCTCTTCTCAAGGGTGAATAATTTTTCTGAGGCGATCTTTGTAGCTCAAGTTCTCCATACCTTTTACTTGCTTCGTTGCTCGCCTCTGCACCCTCTCCAGCAGTGTTATATCCTTCTTCAGATATGGAGACCAGTGTTGGACACAGTATTCCAAGTGTGGTCTGACCATTGCTCTATAAAGTGGCATTAAGCTGTGGTAAGTACAAAATTTTACCACAATTTAATAAGAGCCCTGAGAGTGAAAACCCAGCTAAGAGAGAACAAAAAAAGGAAGGGAAGGGGGAAGCAAGACAGCACCATGAGAATGGAGGATAAAAGCTGAGGTTAACCAGTATGGAGGGTCTTATGGGTAAAGCAGAGGATTTTGAAGGGAATGCAATAAACAGGCATAAGCAGATGTAAACATAGGAAAAATAGTCAAATGATCAAAGCACCACAGAGAGCCAGCACAAAGCTAAGATCAGCCAGTCTCTCCACTCACCTGCCTCCCCTGAAGCCAGACATATTTCACTTCATCATAAACAGCCCCATCTCTGGCTAGGCACGTAAAGAACCCACTGCACACACAAATACAAGCCATGGTTAGGTACACATAACATGTCACAAAGAAATCCCGCAAATTCACGGGAGCCATTCAGGAAGCCGCTCAGCGCCGAGCAGCAGCGCCAAAGTGCACTACTGCTCGGTACTGCTCAGTGGTTGAAGCCGGAACTCATGGCAGCGACCGACCGGGTTAGCAGCGGGGCAGGAGCGCGGAAAGCTCGCTCCTGACCGCTACACCTCTGGACCATCAGAGATTCCAGCAGCAGAGGAGATACGATGAACAGGGCAGGGAGGGGGGACAGGGTGGAGAGCCCGGGAGGGAGGAAAGGGGGCTGTGTGCAGTGCCTGGCAGGGAGGAGGCTGGGCGCAGAGCCTGACTGAGGAGGGAGGGAGGGAGCACTGGGTGCAGATCTTGGCAGGGCAGGGCAGGGCATTTCAATATTAAGCCACCCGACTTATATACGAGATGAGTCAACCATTTTTCCTCCTTTTGGGGGGGAAATGGGGGTCTCGACTTATATTCGGATAGACTTATATTTGAGTATATGTAGTAATTTTCCAGTGAGAATCTGCAAAAAAAAACAAAAACCCACAGGGTATTGATTTCAAATGCATTAATTAAAATTGTGTTAAAAATATATTGATATTCCATATTATGGTTAATATTATTCACAATTTTATTTAATACTGAATCATAATTGTATACTTTGTGGTAATTCTTTGTATTTGTTCGGCCTCAGTCAACAGTGTCATTTCACGACGTTGTAGGTAGCTCATATGCCATCCTGTGCAGAATTGCACAAAAAGGGTGAAGCGGAATTTCCTCTCATTCGCAAATTTAGTTATTTCAGATCTTAAACAATTTCAGAAGCAACTTGCTGATTTGGATGCCAACGCTAGGGAAATTAGATTATTTCAAAATCCATTTGACAGCGACACTGCTTTCAACAAAACTCATATATATCTAAAGCTATTTATCTTTTTTTTACTACGGCCAGTTGAAAAGTGCAGAAGTATCTAACATGGCCCACTTGGTGAAAAGTTTGGAGACCCCTGGCTTAACATAACGTGTGGTCCAGGTTGCAGGGGGCAGGGAAGTGGAGAAAAGTGCTGGAGACCACAGGGTGGGTGTTAGGGTAGACAACAGGTGCTGGTGAGCACAGGAGAGAAATGCTGGGCATCATGTTGGGGGTTCAGAGATAGGGAAGGATGCTGGATGCCATGGAGGAGGCAACAATGGGATGGTAGGGAAGGGAAGATGAGGGGAGATGCTGAAACTGGGGGTGGAGCATAGGTGGGCACCACCAAAAAGGCATTCCACTGTCCCTGCTCAGGGCACATAAGTCCCATTGGGTTTGCAGGATATTCACACTGAATAAGCATGCCAGTCTCTTATGTGTATTCATGAGGACTGGGTTGAGAAGGCCTGGGATCAAGTATTACCCCCATTCAGAGTAAAGTGCAAAAAGCAGTCATTCACCCATATTCCTGATCATGGGAGTGTTTCAGCCAGAAATCCATGGTTCTGTCCAGCTCCTGCTGGATCTGCTCTCTCCACAGCCTCAGCTGCTGCCGGTCCATCAGGTCCTGGGTAAAGAGAAGACAGCAGCAGTAAGCTGCACCATCATTCACTCCCAGCCTCCATCTTTCCCCACTATATATATCCTTGTTCCTTCCACACATGCAGCACTTTACAAAAACACTTAACAGCTGCTAGTCCCTGCCCTTTGGAGTTTACAGCAGAGCTGCCAGGTGACCCAGTTCCAGGATGGAGACAAAAGGCCAGTCCTGGATTTCAAACATCCCTCTCCCTGCTGGAACTGGGGTTACTTGGCAGCTCTGCTTACAATTTGATTAAGAGGCACACCGGTTACCTGAATCAGGAGCTGGAGGGCTATTGAGTAGAAATGCTTGGGGTGGGTGGGGGGGGATTTTTGCCTTTTGAATCAACCTTCATAAGCAAAGCAAGAAGTACCCTCACTTCCTACCTGCCATCCCTTTCTCCCAAAAAGGGAGGGGGACACTTACAGTGCTCTGGGGGAGAGTAATTAAGGAATGCAAGCTGCCCCGGCTCAGCTCTAATGTTTTCTGTGCAGCCACTGTTCGTCTCTCCCTCCTCGAGTGGCGGATCGTGTCATGTGAGCGCTCACTTCCTCCTCCTCCGGTAAGAAAATCTCCCGACTCAGCAGAACGCTGGCAGGCTGAGTCAGCTGAGTCAGCACAGAGGGAGAAGGTCTGATTTCAACATTGGTCCTATTTTCAGTTAAGAAGCTATAAAAAAAAAAAAAAAAAAAAAACTCTCCCCTCCCCCCCCAGAAAAAAACAAACAAACACCTGTTAGGACTTCTACGGCAGCATAGTGACAGGAGCAAAGCCAAAAAAGGATCAGATTTCTGGTTTGCAGAATGAAGGGTGCCAGTTTATCTCGGGTCAGTTCAGTCCTGGTTTTCCCCAAATTGCGAGTCTTAACTTTTAGTTAGGGTAGTTAATAACAAAATGAGATGGTCAGGTCCATGCGTGGAATAGCGAGAAGAACCGCCGTTGGCGGGGGTCTTATTTGCACAAACCACATGGCCTTGGTATGGGGGGGGGGGGTTAAAATATATTTGCATAACTAGTGACTGACAGTTGCTTTTGGTCTTAGAGATCCCAAGGTTGGCTCAGCTCATGGAATGAGACTCACTGCCCCAGGGGTAGGACTGAAAACCAGTAAGTTGAGGTTTTTCTCCTCTCGTTTGCTTTCAGATTTATACTGTGCCATCGCTAGGAGTATAAATTTGAAACGATACACGTTTTATTGCTTTACAAATGAAAGGAGATCCACAATCTTTGGTTTTATTTCACTCTTACCAGTGGGTACCAAGGGAGGGGCGATGCGCCCCGGGTGCCAGCACTAAGGGGGTGCTCCCGGCCTTGCCGTTCAGTCCCCCCCCCCCCGAAGGACCGCTCGTCCCACTGACCTTCCTGCACCACCTGTGAAGCAGCCGCAGCAGGATCGCGAAGTCAGCGTCAGCGATCCCTGCGCTGCGATCCCGCCCCTCCTCTGACGTCAGAGGAGGGGCGGGACCGTGGCGCAGGAAGCAGCGCAGGGATCGCTGACGCTGACTTCGCGATCCTGCTGCGGCTGCTTCATAGGTGGTACGGGGAGGCCAGGGGGGCGAGCGGTCCTTCGGGGTGGGTCGGGGCATCAGGCCTTCAGGGTGGGGCAGGCAGGCAGGCTTTCAAGGGGGAGGGGGTGACAGGCAGGCAGGCAGGCCTTCAAGGGGGGGCAGGCCTTCGGGGGGGGGGGTGCAGACCTTCAAGGGGTGCAGGCCTTCAAGGGGGGGCAGGCAGGCCTTCAGGGGGGGTGAAGGCCTTTGGGGGGGTGCAGACCTTCAAGGGGGTGCAGGCCTTCAAGGGGGGGGGACAGGCCTTCAAGGGGGGAAAGGCAGGCAGGCCTTCAAGGGGGGGACAGGCCTACAAGGGGGTGGGACAGGCCTTCAAGGGGGGGACAGGCCTTCGGGGGGGGTGCAGACCTTCAAGGGGGGTGCAGGCCTTCAAGGGGGGGTGCAGGCCTTCAAGGGGGGGAAAGGCAGGCAGGCCTTCAAGGGGGACAGGCCTACAAGGGGGGGACAGGCCTACAAGGGGGTGGGACAGGCCTTCAAGGGGGGGACAGGCCTTTGGGGGGGGGTGCAGACCTTCAAGGGAGTGCAGGCCTTCGGGGGGGGGTGCAGGCCTTCAAGGGGGTGCAGGCCTTCAAGGGGGGACAGGCCTTCAAGGGGGGGAAAGGCAGGCAGGCAGGCCTTCAAGGGAGGACAGGCCTACAAGGGGGGGAGAAGCTACAAGGGGGTGGGACAGGCCTTCAAGGGGGGGACAGGCCTACAAGGGGATGGGACAGGCCTTCAAGGGGGGTGCAGGCCTTCAAGGGGGGGCAGGCAGACCTTTAAGGGGGGACAGGCCTTTGGGGGGGACCATGATTTAGAAGTACACGGAGGGAAGGGGGTGTTCAAAGAGACGTGCATATGCCAAACTTTGGGGGGGGGAAGAAATAATGGGTCTGAAAATAGAGGAGAGGGAGAGAGATGATGGACCATGGGATTTAGGGAGGGAAGGAACAGAAAGGGAGAGAAATTGGACACAAGGGATGGTGTGGAGGAGGGATAGAGATACTGGATAGGAGGGTAATTAGGAAAAGAAAGGGAGAGATGGTGGACTCTGGGGTGGTGGGGAAGGAGGGAGAGATGCCGGATGAAAGGGTATTTAAGAAAAGGTGGATCTGTGGAGGGAGATGAAAAAAAGGAAAGATACCAGACTTCCTGGGAAGGGAAGGGAAATGGAAAGGGAGGACAGAGTTGGCAGATGGATGGTTAGCATGCAGAAAGAAGGAGACCCTGGCAAGCAAGTTATCAGAAGAAAACCAGAGCCTTGGACCAACAAGATTTGAAATATAACCAGACAACAAAAGGTAGAAAAATTAATTTTATTTTCTGTTTTGTGATTATAATATGTCAGATTTGAAATGTGTATCCTGCCAGAGCTGGTGTTGGACTGCAAACGTGAGCTAGGATTTAACAGAGAGAGGAAAAGTCCTTTTTGTTTCTTTATTTTATTTCCACCACAGCGCCAGTGTGGTTAGGAGAAGCCAAAGGGGGTGAAAAAGCTATAAAACCCACCAGGAGTTTTGAAAAAAATCACCCAACTGGGCAGGAAAATCGAATTGAAAAACCAATTCAATAGGGCTGAATCGAATCAAAAATTTTTTTCCTGTATCTGGCAGCATTAGTTTGCGCTACTGTCTTAGACTTTAGGACCTGGGATTGGGGAGAGATGGCATCCTCAGTACTTTATAATGCAAGTGAAACGAGGATTTGGTCAGACTTTTGAAGGGTCTGCAGAAAAAAAATATTGTATAGGCCGGGGACATGAGACTGCAGGAAATGGGAACTTTTCTTCCTTCTATTTTTGTGAATGGAAAGGCTGAGGATGTCAGAGAGTTCAGTTAAAATATGTGCTTTATAAGAAAATATAATAATGTGTTTTATAAAGTTTATAGCATAGCTGGCCTACCCAGTGAGGTGTTCCTAGTGGTGATGGTGGCAGCATGTCAATGTGTTGAGAGGAAGAGGTGGTCTGGGAAATTCTGCTGAGCAAACTCCGGGCCCATTTCCACCCCCCAGTTAGTCCACTCCACTCAACTGGTTCACACACTGAGTGGGTCTTTGGGTGTTGTTTTGGGATCTCTTCCAGTGGTTTATCTCCTTCTGGTCCAAGGAAGGAAACTTTGTTATCCTTAGTATTGACCTACAGAATATGTTTGTAACAGCGCTGCTTGTGTGGCATTAGGCTATGTAGTGATCGAAAGAAAAAAACAGACCTTTGCACATTTTTGCACTATATGGTGGGTGTATGAGGAGATTCACATTTCCTGCACAGCTAAGTCCATGTGAAGTTACCTTGTGCTATATTTGACATCTAGCAAGGTCTCTGTTTGAAAGGAAAGATCTAAACTTAAAAATGAAGTGGCCAGAAGTTATGGTAAAAGCAGATAGTGTAGCTGGTTTTAAGAAAGATTTGGACAAATTCCTGGAGGAAAAGTCCATAATCTGTTATTAAGACATGGGGGAAGTGTCTGCTTGCCCTGGATCGGTAGTATGGAATGTTGCTACTCTTTGGGTTTTGACCAGGTATTAGTGTCCTGGATTGGCTACCATGAGAATGGGCTACTGGGCATGATGGACCATTGGTCTGACCCAGTTAGGCTATTCTTATGTTATGTTCTCATCTGTAGGGGCCTTTGTTTTCACTTCTTATTTTAATGTATTTTTTTTCTGGGAACTTATCAGTGTTTTTTATAATGGGAATAAAAATGGAAGAGAATTAATGTGTTTGGGATGAGGGGGTAACTAATTTCTTCAGCTAAATAATTCAATCCACTTCAAACAGACATAGGAGAACTCACGCACCATTCACACACCCTCCAACCAAAAACGTCAAAAGAAAAAAACTGTTCGACAACCTCCTAGCTTTCGAGCTGCAACACTCGACCCCCAACTCTACAACCAATTGACATCGACCACAGACTGCAAAACCTTCAAAAAGAAATAAAAACCCTTCTATTCAAAAAACACATAAAACCGAACTAACACAATCAGAACTGTCCCAAGCATCACCTGCAACTACTCCATATGTACTTCTGATGTCATGACAATTCAGACATAATTTATGTTATGTTATGTTTGGAATATAAGAAAATTTTCACTGCCTGTTTCTATTCTGACCATTTATTCTGTTTCATGGTCATTACAAAAAATATTTTTTTACATGGGGGGTAGGGTGTCAAAAAATGATGGGCCCCGGGTGCCACATACCCTAGGTACGCCACTGACTCTTACATTTCTAACCACATATAAAAAATGGATGCAAACACACACAAAAGAAGCTTAGCCGTTACCAGGGGTGTCCAATGTCAGTCCTCGAGGGCTGCAATCCAGTCGGGTTTTCAGGATTTCCCCAATGAATATGCATGAGATCTATTAGCATACAATGAAAGCAGTTCATGCAAATAGACCTCATGTATATTCATTGGGGAAATCCTGAAAATCTGACTGGACTGCGGCCCTCGAGGACCGACATTGGACACCCCTGCATTATACGATGATTGAATCCGCACTTTCTGGTTCTGGAGAAATGTTTGCTGTGGTCACAGGGGCTCCTTTTGCAAAGCGCTGCTACCGACTGGCATGCACTGAATGGCAAGAAGCCTGTTGGGCATTGAATGGGCTCATTTGCATTCAGCATGCCATTAATCGGCAGTGGCGCGTTGTAAAAGTTGGGATCCTGGGAATGATCTGGAAACGAATTTGTCTATTTCTTGTAAGCAAGTTGCTAGGTTGGTTTGTTGTTGTTTTTGTACTGGTAACATAAGAATTGCCATAATGGGACCAACCGAAGGTCCATCAAGCCCAGCATCCTGTTTCCAAAGGTGGCTAACCCAGGTCCAACCTGACCATTTATTTTTTTCATCAAAACGGGACATCTTAATATTCAGACCCGCCCCCCAATTTCTTCCATTCATTTTGGATGTACACACAATATCTTATTATTTCATAACAGTAACCATAAAATAAAAATAAAAAAACATGAAACGCCCTATACACAAAGAAAATGTTATCATTTATATTTGGGGGGTTTCAAAGTTGTCACCTCAGTAACTATAGAAAAATAGACAAATATAGTGCAAAATATAGACAGCAGATATAAATTCTCAAAACTGACACATTTTGATCACTAAATTGAAAATAAAATAATTTTTCCTACCTTTGCTGTCTGGTGATTTCATGATTCTCTGGTTGCACTTTCTTCTTCTGACTGTGCATCCAATCTTTAATTTCTTTCTTTCTGCACTCAGGCCCAACAATTGTTCCTTTCTATTCCCTCCCTCCTTCCTATGTCCTTAGTGTCCCCAGTGCCTCCTTCCTATGTCTTTAGTGCCCCTAGATCCAGTGTCAGTTCTCCTTTGTACTTTGTTCCAGGGTCTTCTCTCTCCCTCCTCTGTTATGATCTTGCCTCTCTCTGCTCTTCCTCAGGGTCTCTCCCCTTCTGCACCTCCCAAAGTCCAGCTTCTGCCTCCTGTCTTTCTCCTTTGGTCCAGGCCTTTATCTCTCTAGTCTTTCTTCTACTTACAATCCCTCCCCCCCTTTTCTCTGCCTCTTTCTCTCCTTCCTTCCTTCCTTCCTCCCTCCTTCCAATGTCCCCCTCACTGCCTTCCAGCCTTTGTCCCAGCCCCTACCCCATAGCTAGCCTGCTTACCTTCCTCCCTACCGCACCCAATTCCACCCCCCCCCCAATCCACTGCCACTGCTTGCAGTCCAAAATCCTTCTTCCCTAGCTTCAGGTGATATCATCCAATAGTATGGCCCATTAGAGCTGAAGCTCCCACTTGTTTGAGACTTAAAACCTCCCGATTTAGCACTAGCACCCCTTTTCCCGGCCCTTACCAGTGTGTTCCTGCAATCGGAAGAGTGGGGGGAGAAGAGTGATGCCGCCAAAAAGAAACCGATGATTGACAAGGTGCCGTTGGGAGGATCAGACCATAGAGCCCTGCACCGCATGGGAGCGGTTCTAAAATGGTTCGGGTGATAGCGATTCCCAGCTTGGGTCAGGTCAGGATGAACCGCGGGCTGCCTCCCCGTCTCCTAACAGCTGCAATAACGAAAGCCAATCTGCAGCGAGAGGTGGCCAGAGTCAAGGGGCAAATTAAGGAAGCAGTTCAGAAGATTAGGCAGAATCCTTCTTCCCAACGTTAATTCTGACGTCAAGAGGAAATTCCGGGCCAGCCAATCACTGCCTGGCTGGCCCGGAACTTCCTCTCCGACGTCAGAATTGACGTCAGGATGAAGAATTCTGGACGGCAAGCAGCGGACCGAGTGGGGGTGGTTTGAATGGCGCTAGAGAGAGGCTGGCAAGCAGCAGCTATGGTGGACTGAGGGGAAGCAATTGCCTGTCCCGTTGTCCCCGAGCACAGCTTCTGGACACTGTCCCTGAAAAAGGGACATTTCAGCTTCCCAAAGCTGTGTGTGGGGACAATGGGACTGTCCCGTTGAAAACGGGACGTATGGTCACCTTACCCAGGTCCCACATCCCTAGCTAGATCCCAACTAGAAAATTGCACGGGGACAGGAATTCCACCCGTCCCTGCGAGGAATCCCTCCATCCCCACAAAAAATCCCTCCGTCCCGTCCCCCCTAAAAGTTATCTGTCCGCATAAAAAGCAGCAATTACCTCAGAAAGTTTTGAAATTTTTTTAAGCCTTAGTTTATTTAAACCAACAATAAAATACAATCATTTTTTTAACACCTCCCTCCTCTGTATAAAAAATATATTTTTTGTAATAATCCATGTACTGCACTTATTCCAATGGGTAGAATCAGAGATTACAAATCTCACACTGCTTGGGGATGTAAGTGCTAAACCAGACCTGGCTATAAAGCAGGAGTAGGGAACTCTGGTCTTCGAGAGCCATATTCCAATCGGGTTTTCAGGATTTCCCAATGAATATGCATTGAAAGCAGTGCATGCAAATAGATCTCATGCATATTCATTGGGGAAATCCTGAAAACCCGACTGGAATACGGCTCTCGAGGACCGGAGTTCCCTACCCCTGCTATAAAGCCTCCAGCCTTAAACTGGATAACTTGGCATCTCTATTACAACTTTCTTTTCCTTTCCTTCCCCCTCAGCAGGCTCACAGTTACTACCTTAATCCGGGCCAACCAAAGAAGTTGATCCACTCCTGGTTTTTCCAATGGCATCAGTTATACCGCTCTGATTTTTACCATGCACACCAGGGAGGCAAAACCAGGTCTTTTTAAGCGCCTGACTCCTGCCGAGCACCTTCACCACTTTGCCCGGTAAAGGACCTATTTTATCCCATTACGAGCTGCTAAGGTGGGGAGAAGACGGTCAGTCTGAGATCAATGCGACAACCACCGCCCTCCCATAATGGAAGCAGCATTCCAACCCTTCCCCTGCACGGGACTCACCTGGCCAAGAATGCCGGGGCTGCGAAGAGACACAGAAGCAAGCAGCGTTCCAGTCTGGAACTCATCACGAAGGCAGTAAGCTCAGCACAGGCACACATTGGTTCAGCTGCAGCACAATGGGCCAATCACAAATGACCTTAGAACTCTGAGTTCGTTTGTGATTGACCCAATTGTGCTGCAGCTGAACCAATGTGTGTCTGTGCTGAGCTTACTGCCTATGTGATGAACTCCATCATGCCTACGTGACTTGATCGGGACTCGGACTCATCGTGCCTGCTGTTTGGTCGGGATTCGGACGGAGCTCAGTGCAGCGCCAGATTAGAAATAAGGTAGGCCTCGAGTCGGGAAGATAGGAACCCCAGTTCCATCCCCGTGGGAGTCCTGTGGGCCTGGGAGGGGTCCCAGTGGGAGTTCCGTTGACCTAGGGGGGATCCCCGCGGGATTCCCGTGATCCCTGTTCCCGTGTGGACCTCTAATCCCAACTAGTAAAACAGATTTTATGCTGCTTAGAGGTGCTTATCCTAGCAATATGCAGTGGATTTTCCCAAGCCGTCTCAATGATTGCCTAAGAACTTCTCTTTTAGGAAATTATCTAAACCTTTTATAAACCCTGCTAAGCTAACTGATTTCACCACTTTCTTGGGCAATGAATTCCAGCGTTTAATTGCACATTGTGTAAAGAAATATTTTCGCTGGTCTGTTTTAAATGTACTACTTAGCTTCATCGCATGCCCTCTTGTATTTTTGGAAAGAGTAAGCAAGTGATTCACTCCAATTTGCTCAGTATTTTATAGATCTCCATCATATCACCCCTGAGTCGTCACTTCAAGCTGAAGAGCCCTAGCCTCTTTAGCATTTTCTCATAGGGAAGTCATCCCATACCTTTTCTAATTCCACTATATCTTTTTTGAGATACAGTAACCAGAACTGCATACATTTTTCGAGGTGCAGCTGTACCATAGAGCGATAAAAGGGCATTGTAACATTTTCATCTTTGTTTTCCATTCCTTTCTTGATAATTCCTAACTTTCTATTTGCTTTCATAGCCACCACTGCACATTGAGCTGGCACCTAGATCCTTTTCCTGGGCAATGACTCCTAACATGGAACCCTGCATCACATAGCTATAGTTCAGGTTCCTCTTTCTCGCATGTATCCCTTTGCACTCACTCACATTAAACATCATCTGCCATTTTTATGCCGTCTTCCAGTCTCACAAGGTCCTCTTGCAATTTTTTACAATCCTCTTGCAATATAACAACTTTTAACTTTGTGTCATCAGCAAATTTAATTATCTCACTCGATGAAGTTACAGGGAAATACTTTTAAAACCAAAAGGAGGAATTTTTTTTCACTCAGAGAATAGTTAAGCTCTGGAACGCATTGCCAGAGGTTGTGCTAAGAGCGGATAGCGTAGCTGGTTTTAAGAAAGGTTTGGACAAGTTTGTGGAGGAAAAGTCCATAGTCTGTTATTGAAAAAGACACGGGGAAAGCCACTGCTTGCTCTGGATCGGTAGCATGGAATGTTGCTACTCCTAGGTGTTCCGAAATCTTGCTATTCTTTAGGATTCTGAATGGAATATTGCTACTCCTTGGGTTTTCGCCAGGTACTAGTAACCTGGATTGGTCACCGTGGGAACGGGCTACTGGGCTTGATGGACCATTGGTCTGACCCAGTAAGGCTATTCTTATGTTCTTACTAGTTATTCCCAGCTCTAGATCATTGATAAATATGTTAAAAAGCAGCAGTCCCAGCACAGACCTTTGGGGAACCCATTTACCCTTCTCCATTGAGAATATCGTCAAACCTACTTTCTGTTTTCTGTCCTTCAACCAGTTTTTAATCCATAATAGGACATTATCTCCCGGCCCATGACCAGTGCATATCGAGGGTAGGAGGCGCCTAGGGCAGTGCCCCCCCCCCCCCCGTGCCCTCTTCTCCAGTCCCTGCTCCTTCCGCACCCCACACTCACGCTCTCCCTGCCCACCCCATACCTCTTTAAATCTTCACCAACCCAAGCACATTCTCCAGCCTACTGCTCACGCCGGTAGTGGCTTTCTTTCTGATGTCACTTCCTGGCCCTGTGACCCGGAAGTGATTTCAGAGGGAGCCAGGCCGGCGCGAGCAGCAGGCCAGAGTAGTTGCTTGCACTGGCGAAGATTTAAAGAGGTACAGGGGGCAGGGAAGGAAGGACGCAAGCAATGGGGGTGGGGGTGGGGGTGCCCCTACCAAGATAGGGTCTGAGGTGGGCCGCTGCCCCTTTACTACACCACTACCCATGACTCGATTTCCTCAAAAGTCTTTCATGAGGCACTTTGTCAAATGCCTTACGACAATCCAAAGACACGATATGAACCAGCTCACCTTTATCCACATATTCATTCACTCCTTCAAAGAAAGTTTCCAAGTTTATTTAAAATTGGATAAAAATAGCTTTTCCAGACTTTCAAAGCAACGTACATTTAAAAATGGGGGGGACAAATAGTTTGTTGGGGGAGACTCTGACTTACTTCAAACAAAAGGAAAGAATGGGGAGGAACTACAATCAGTATAGGCTAGAGATGGAGAAAGGGAAAGACAAAAGGGGGTTACATTGATCATTGCAGTAGATTGGTGAGGCAAAATTTCCCTTGACTAAATCGATGGTGGCTTTCTCTCATTAATCCATGCATATGTATATGTTCTGTCATTTTGCCCGGCACTGACGTCGGACTCACTGGTCTATAATTTCCCAGATCACCTCTAGAACCCTTTGTAAAAATCAGTGTCATGTTGGCCACCCCTCCAGTCTTTACTACATGGCAAGGTGCAGAGACATTGATTTTCAAAAATATCAGTTATAGCAATGGGGAGATAGGATGGGTAAACTCTTAACCAGGCTTGATAGTCCCCATGAGCTATCAAAAGATTTAAACTGGTGAAATTTCCAGGCCCAAATGGATTATTTTTTATTATTTAATTATTTATATACCACTTATATCCTAAGTGGTTTTGCATTCAGGTACTTTATCATATTTCCCTATCTGTCCCAGTGGGCTCAAACTCTATCTAGAGTACCTGGGGCAATGAGGGGATTAAGTGACTTGCCCAGGGTCACAAGGAGCAGTGAGGGACTTGAGCTCACAGCCTCAGGGTGCTTGTAGCCACACATTCCCCCCAATTCTACAAACATTTCTCTGATTCTATACCAGGCCCTCTATAGGGTATGCACACAGGTCTTTTATAGAGCCTACATGGTTATATTACCTAAGCTTGGAAAGCTCACTGGCTCCCCATTGAGCACTGAATCACTTATAAAATTATGTTACTGACCTTTAAAACAAAAATTGCTGGACAACCAGAATTCATCAATAGGCTATTGATCCCTCACACCACCCATCATACTTTATGCTCAAATCAAAACGTGGAGGGGCATAATCGAAAGGAACCTCTAAGTCCGTTTTCGTCTAAGCCGCAAGACGTCCAAAGTAGAAAAAACAGCCTAGGACACATTTTCGAAAAATACATCCAAAATTTTTTTGTTTCGAAAATCGCCTAACTATACGTCCTGCCGATCTAATCTTCCAAGTTGCTAAATCGTCCATCTTTATACCATATTTTTGTCCAACTTTTCATCCAAGTCAAAAACGCCTAGAACGTGGGAGGGTTTAGGGGGGGAGGGTCAATCAGAGAAATGGTAGGCCGATTTTTGTGTTTTGTTTTTTTTTTTTAAATCATATTGATTCACCCGATGTGAATTGATTTGAAATGGGCAGCACTAAGAAGACCTCGGCTCTTACCTCAACAGGCTTCTTTCTTCTGTAGTGCGCTAATCTTCATCCCCCACCGACCTTCACCCCGCCCTGCCAGCACTCTGATTGGCCGGCGTTCTTCAAGAGGCGGACCAGTTAGGAAGGAAAAAAAAAAGAAGGGAAGGGACCCGGCTCTGTGATCGACTGGGGTTGCCTGAGGGATCGACCGGTCGATTGCGATCGACGTATTGGGCACCCCTGCACTAGACCCACTTATCTACCACCCTAATAGTCCTTATGGCTGCAGGAGCCACTTATATGCCAGTAAAAAAGGGTTTTGGGGGTGTATAGAGGAGTGCACATGTTTAAGCATCAATGCAGTGATTCCAGGGGCTTATGGGCATGGGTCCTCCTCTCCATGAGTCCCTAACCCACCCCCAAGATGGCTTACGCCGCTTCTGTGCTGGACGACTAGGCTTTCCTATGCCAGGCTGTCAGGTGATGATGGTCTGGAGGCTGAATTTTAAAGGTGTGATTACGATTTTTATGGGGTTAGGGGGAGTCGGTGATCACTGGGGTAATGCGTGGGGGTCTGTATTATGTGTTTGCAGTGCTTATCTGGTGACTTTAGGTGGTGGGTTTTTGTGACTTAGACCATGTTTTAAATGGTCTAAGTCACAACGTTCAAGTTCCATCTAGGCTCTGTTGTAAAACTTTCGGTTATACATGCTGTACGACTAAGTCTAAGTCTGCCTATGTCCCGCCCAAATCCCGCCCTCGACACTCCTCCTGAAACGCCCCGTTTAGTTATGGTCGTTCAGCGGCACTATGAAGGCCTAGGTCGTTTAGAATTACATCCAAAACCCGGTTTGATTATCGGCACTTGGACGTCTTTCGTTTATGATCGTCCAAGTGCCGACTTAGGCCGCTTTTTGGACATTTTTCTCTTTTGATTATGAGCCCCTTACTGTCTATCCCATCACTAAGATACATTAAAACTATGCGTACTACTATTTTCTCTGTTACGGCCCCTACAATCTGGAATTCGGCACCGAATCACATAAGAGAAATTACATCCCTCGATAAATTTAAAAGCAGTTTAAAGACCTTTCTTTTTAAAGATGCGTTCGATCTTTGATAGTCCTTTTGTTCCCTTCCATTAGCCTTGTATTTTTATATAATTTGCCTGTTTCCCCTTCCATCTGTTTTACCCTCTCCCCATTCTTTTCTATCGAAATATTGTAGTTCTGCCCAGTTACCTCACGTATCAGTAAGTCATTGTTTGTCAGTGCGTCTGATTTTTGTTGCGTTGAAATTTGTTTTTAATGTGTTTTTTTTATAGTTTCTTTTTTATACAATGTAAAACCGCCTTGATATAGCGGTAAGTCAAACTTAATAAACCTGAAACCTGAAGGGTGACATATAATGTATTGATTATGGTTTAATAATGTCTGTATTGAAACCATCCCAGGAAACGCAAGCTCTGTATTGTAAAACCTTTACAGAAGCTCATACAAACCGCTCTGAATTGACTCCCAAGTCATTAGCAGCGGTATAGAAGCTTTCAATAAACAATATTACTTCGGCAGTCTACGCTGTTGTTGTTGGGGGGGGGGAGGTTTCTGACAATGCACTCTTTTTAATGCGGTAAACTAATAGCATGTAAATTACAGCAGCAACAGAAGTGAAGATATTTTTTTAGCACATGCATTGGAACACTAAGGCCCAGATTCTGTAACCAGCACCAGAGTCGGTGGCTGCCTTAAAAGTGGCTGCTGATCGCGTGTCAATCAAGTGACGGCACTGGGTACAGAATCGCATCTCCAGCAAAGGTAGGTGTCGGAGATGTAAGCTAGAGTTTCCCTGACCTATATTTCCGGTGCCTACCTATGATATGAATCACGCCTACGAAGGCGCTTTAGGCTGCTTAATGCCACTTCCAGCATTAGCCACACCCACAGTGGCATTGGCAGCCTAAATTGCCCCCGTAGGTATGATTCCAGTTCTGATTTTTTTAGGTACCAGTAGGCACCTTAAAATTCAGTTAAAAACACCATTTGAATGGCGTTTTTAGCTGCATTTGGGTGCCTGAGTGCTGGAGTGTAGCACAGCTTTCGAATGTCTTGGCGTGGGCAGACTGGATGGGCCGTGGTCCTTTTCTGCCGTCATTTCTATATTTCTATGAATGGCTGCAAGGAAGTTTGCTTGAGCAGTACAACTTCAATCTTGCAGACTTTCATGGCTAGGAACTACAGAGCAGTGAAAGTATACAGTATCTGGCACTCTAAACAAACCTCCAATTTTGTTTCCCCTCAATTAAATTTAAGGTCTGTTGCTCCTTTGTTCCTCCCCCTCCCTCCAAGATTTTAATAAACTAATCAACTATGATCACCTCAGTACTAGAGAATGACACAGGGACAAGTTTTTCCCCATCCCCCCCGCAGGAACTCAATTTCCTCATCCCATTCCCATGCGTTTTGTCACTGTCTGTCCCTCCCCCATTCCTGTAAGCTCTGCTTTAACCATACAAGCTTCAAACGCTTATGATTTTAAAGTGTTTGAGGCTTGTGCAGATGAGGACAGCTTCCAGGAATGGGGCAGGGACAGGAAAAGAACTCGCCGGGATGGGAAAATGAGTTCCCGCAGGGACAGGGAACAATTTGTCCTCGTGTCATTCTCTACTCAGTACCTCTGTTCCTAAAACAATCTTGTGAAACAGCATTAAAGTGTAAAAAATATGAACGAGAAGCCATTATCTATGTTCAGCTGCTTCATTTGTATCATTGGACTGCTGTGTATCAAAAGATGGTAATACACCTCTACCTGAATGGAGAACTCGACTCCTTGGGTCACACTTTGAATGATGTAACTGGTGAGACAGTTAAAATCCTGCCTGATCCTAAGGAGTTGCTCCTCAGATGTCATGCCAAAGGAGCAAGGCTTACCCATGTGCATCTCTTCATACTCATCTTCACACACAGCTTTATGTGCATTTTAATGGATGTTCTGGACTGTTGTTTTCATGTTGAGCTATTTTTAATTGGAGCAACTTGATGTTTGAACGGTTATTGTGTTATGAGGTAAATAGTTGGTGACGAGATGCATTGGTTGACACTGTGCTTCATTAGAATATTTTTACTGGGGGAACTTAAGTTTGGATTAGGTTTTAGCAGAATGGCCCATCCCATCCATTATCTCAACTCACCAGTACACTAAAGTAAAACAAAATGGCTGTCATGCATATTGTACACTGATAGATTGTCGTATTCTATGCCTCATATATTGAGGTGGTCGTGGGCAACAGACTTTCTAATTTAAAGTACTAAAAAAAAAAAAAAAAAGCTCATGGTTTGGAAATAAGATATATAAAAAATTAACCCCTCCCCTCTCTTTTACAAAACTGTAGCGTGGTTTGTAGCACCAGCCATGGCAGTAACAGCTCCGATGCTCATAGAATTCTTAGGAGCGTCAGAACTATTACTGCTTTAGCCAGCGCTAAAAACCGCACCATGGTTTTTAAAAAGGGGGTGGGAGGATAAATGCATGGACGGGTGATATATACCACCTTTACCCATTCTATTCTATTATTTAAATGTGAGGTCATTATGTAATAAAGGTAGTATTGTTAGAGATTTGATAGGTGAAAATCAACCAGGATTTGTTACGTATGAAGGATGAGCCTGTTATATGATCTTACACAAACCACAGCAGGGTTGGAAGGGTGGTGGCATAGTCCACTCACAACTCTCACGCTGCTGCCATCTTGTCCTCTCAATGTATTTTAATGTCTTCCATGGATAACGAACTGGATAGGGTATGGGTGAAGACATTTATTTTTTCTCACAATATATTACCTTGAAGATTATTGGGAAATAGTTGAAAATTGGGTATCAACTCACCAGTTAAAATTTAATAGGAGGAAAATATTTTCACTAGTATGTCCAGCTCAGCAATCAGCAGTATATCAAAGATTAGATATTAATGGGGTGAATTTTCCTAGTGACGTCAATAAAAATGGTAGGAGTTATTACAGATTGTGTTTTTATCTTTTGAGAATCAAGTCAATGTTTTGATAAGAAAAGATTTTTGAATATGACGTGTTTTGAAAAGTCAGAAGTTTTTTGGAATTAGTGGTACAAATTTAGATTTTAACTCAATTGGATTATTGTAATGTAGGTTGCCTGGAGAAGATGGTAAAAAAGTTAGTCATTACAGAATATAGCTATGAAATTACTCTGTTCAGCCAGAATATTTGATAATGTGACACATATCTATTATTATCCCAGGACAAGCAGGCATGATATTCTCACATGTGGGTGACGTCATCTACGGAGCCCCGATGCGGAAGCATTTTCAAGCAAACTTGATTGAAGATTTAAGTTTGCTCTGCTGCTCCACGCATGCGTGCCTTCCTGCTCCACTAGGGGGTGCATCCCCTCGTGGTCTCCAGTTCAAAATTTTTCCACGAGCCTAGAAGACGTGTTTTTCAGGCTCTGCCCCAACTGCCTTCTAGCACCGCGATTTTTTCTTGTTTTTTTCACGATTAAGTCGCTGTGCGCGAATTCTTTACTTCTTTACTTGATTCCTGCTTCGTTTTCGACAACCCGGAGGCTTCCGGGTCCCCGTGGCCGCGTGGCTAATCGACCCGCGGCTACTTTCGATTTAATGTCCCGGCCTCTGACCGGATTTAAAAAGTGCACCCGGTGCGAGCGGCTTCTTTCTCTCACAGATCCGCATCGCCGGTGCATCCTCTGTCTGGGGGCGGCTCATCCAACCGACTCCTGCCCCCAGTGCGCTATTTTCCAAAACCGGGCCCTCCGCCGAAGAAAAGCCCGCATGGCGGATCTCTTCACCCCGGACCAACCCTCCACCTCGGCCTCGAGGTCGGCCCCGGCCTCGGCCCCGGCCTTGACCTCGGCCCCGGAAACCTCAGCATCGCCTCGAGACTCGACCCCGAAGTCCTCGGGACAACAAAAAGCCTCGGCTCCGGGTAAGTCCCCTCTTCCCTCTTCAGGTTCTGTAACAGCGAAGAAGCCAACCCCGGGGACAGCGGCGACGCATGGTGGAAGCCCCATGCTTACAGCCCCGTCTAAGCCCTCCAAGCCTTCGGGCCGTGCCTCCACCACACGGGAATACTCTAATACGAGGTCGCCCCCGGTGGAGCGCACCGAGGCAGTGGACATGCCTTCGATGCTGTCCGTGCCCGTCTTCCAGGACCTACTCCGAGCGATGATCACGTCGGAGCTGTCCGCTGCAATGGCCCAGTTTCAATCGGTCTCGACCTCGAATGTGCCAGACCAGCCTGAGCCTCACACCGAACAACCTCGAGGAAAGGTGCGCAACCCTCGCCGCATCCCATCCTCCTCGGACTCCTCGCCGAGACGCCCGAGACGTTCCCCCTCCGCAGACCGCAGAGGGGCAAAACGTCGGGTTAGAACTACAGAAACCTCGAACTGCCGTACCTCCAAGAGGGCACGAGGTTCACCAACTCTACGAGGCCATTCTCACACACCTCGTACGGGACCACTAAGGGTGGCTGAGTTATCACTCTCCAACCCGCACATCCTCCGAACCCCCCCTCGGACGCATTCTCCGAGGGAGTCCGGATCAAGGTCACCAATCCGACATCGATCGGTACCCCTAACCCCGGCATCGTCTCCGAGGGGCTCCTCGAGACGCCGAAGATCGACAACCCCGGAACACTCTCACAGTGCTTCCCCAGTCTCGGAGCATGGATCAGAGCATGAACCTCGATACTCGAGGGAAGCCTCCTTATCCTTCTCCAACCGACGAAGGTCTCGTTCCCCGACCCCGCACGGGGCCCCGGGGACATCTCGCCCATCCTTCACTCGCTTTGTCCAAGACATGGGCCACGCATTGGACTTAGACCTCCAGTCCGACTCCAGATACTCTAAGGAATACCTGGCGGAGCTGGATATGCCATCACTGACCAGAGAGTCCCTTCGCTTACCACCTAACCCGGTACTCCAACAGGCCTTCTTCAGGAACCTGGAGACCCCCTACATGGTGTAGGGTCACGGCCGTACCCTCCAAAATGGAGGCCAAGTACCGCACAGTACCTTACCCGGGATTTGAGCAACCACAGCTCTCCCACCAATCGCTGCTAGTAGAATCCTCCTTGAAAAAGGCTCACCCGTCCCGGGTCTCAGCAGCGGTCCCCCCAGGCCGAGAAGGCCGAACCCTGGACAAGTTCGGCAGGAGGCTATACCAAAACGCAATGATGGCCTCTAGGGTGCAAAGCTACACTTTCACCTTCACATCATACCTCAAACACCTCATTGGACTATTGAGAGCCTTTGAGATTGACCTACCGGCCTCCCGGCAGGGAACGTTCGGCCTGCTCTTAGAGTCCCTCTCCAACCTGCGCCTTCATCTATTCCACGCGGCCTACGATGGCTTCGAACTCTCCTCCAGAGAAGCAGCCTTCGCTATCGCCATGCGCCGACTAGCTTGGCTGCGCCTGGTCGACATGGACCCCAACTTACAGGACCGGTTGGCTAACCTCCCCTGCGTGGGAAAGGAATTGTTCGATGACACTATCGAGGCGGCGACAAAACGCCTCTCCGAACATGAACGCTCGTTTGCCTCCCTTGTCCGGCAAAAGCCCAAACCGCCAGCGTCCAGGCCATACAGGGCCCCTCCGCGCCGCTACCCACAAAAGTCCACCCCTGCTTTCTCGCGGCCCCCACCCAGACGTCCGCAAGCCCACCACAGGGCCATGCCCAAGTCTCAACCGCCCGCGAACACCAAACCATCCCCGTCCTTTTGACGGGACACGCGGAAGGGGGCGGGCCCCCTCCGCCATAGTCCCAGGCCTCCTTCCCATCGGGGGTCGACTCAAAGCCTTTTACCCTCGCTGGGAACAAATCACGTCGGACGCATGGGTCCTTGGCGTGATCTCATCAGGGTACTCTCTCAACTTTCGGGCCATTCCCCCAGACAATCCACCAAGGAATTGCCCTCCCAACCGGACTCAGCTACCTCTACTCCTCTCCGAGGCTCGAGACCTGCTCCGCCTGAGAGCAGTGGAGAAGGTCCCCCCCGACCAACGGGGGAAGGGCTTCTACTCCCGTTACTTCCTGGTACCGAAAAAAACGGGAGACCTACGCCCAATACTAGACTTGAGACGCCTCAAGTTTCAAGTTTCAAGTTTCAAGTTTAATATTCATTTGATGAATCGCTTATAACAATATCTAAGCGATGTACATTTTAAAAACCACAAGGATGTGGTAATACAATTAGAGTAACAAAAAATTAACAAAAAATTTTAAACAAAAGACAAATAACATTGGACAAACAAGAAGGGTTGGGGAGGAGGGGAAAAGTTACAATTTTTATATTTAGAATTTAACATAAATGGGAAAATACATTAGGTAGTAACGGGTTTTAATAGAAAAAAAGAATATGGAAACCTGAAATATTACTTTTCATGCATCAAAAGCATCTTGAAATAAGTATGTCTTTAAAATTTTCTTAAAAGAGACAAGGTCTGTTTCATTTTTAATAAAATTTGGAAGAGAGTTCCATAATGTAGGGGCTTTCACGGAGAACATATCATTGCGTCGTGTTCCTATTATTCTAAGCGATGGGATAGAGAGCAGTTGTGATGAAGAGGATCTTAGGGAGCGAGATGGTCTGTATGGGAAAAGTTTCGGATGCTCTCACTACCAACACTCTACCCCCTGATCGACGAGGGCGACTGGCTCTGCTCCCTCGATCTCAAGGAGGCGTACACACATGTCCCAGTGCACCCCGCTCACCGCAAGTTCTTGCGTTTCCAGGTAGGGGACTGGCACCTACAATACCGAGTCCTCCCCTTCGGACTAGCATCATCACCTCGGGTCTTCACCAAGTGCCTCGTGGTGGTAGCAGCAACCTTACGTTCCCAGGGCCTCCAGGTATTCCCCTACCTGGACGACTGGCTAATCAAAGCCCCGTCCAAGGAAGGGGTTATCTCAGCGACCCAACAGACTATTACCTACCTACAAAGTCTGGGGTTCGAAATAAACTTCCCAAAATCTCAACTACGCCCCTCGCAGTCCCTACAGTTCATCGGGGCCACGCTGGACACGGTTCGCCTCCGTTCCTTCCTCCCCCCTCCGCGCCTGGAGGCGTTAGTAAGTCTGAGCCGAAGGATCTCTCGGCTGACCTCAGTATCAGCTCGACAGATGATGACCCCCCTGGGCCACATGGCCTCCACCGTCCATGTCACACCCTTCGCCCGCCTCCATCTGAGAATCCCTCAATGGACCCTGGCGTCCCAATGGCGTCAAGACCGGGACCCGATCGACCGCTCCGTGACAGTGACTCCTTCATTGCAACGATCGCTCCGCTGGTGGGCCGACTCTTCAAATCTTTCCAAAGGTTTGCTCTTCCTCACCCCACCCCACAGCAAGGTACTCACCACGGACTCGTCGGAGTACGCTTGGGGAGCCCATCTGGACGGCCTACGCACCCAAGGAATGTGGTCAGCACAAGACCGTCGCTGCCACATCAACATGCTAGAACTTCGGGCCATCTACCTCGCAACTGTAGCCTTTCAACATCTGCTCCGCGACCGAGTGGTTCTCATCCGAACCGACAACCAGGTAGCGATGTACTACATAAACAAACAAGGGGGCACAGGGTCTTGGCCCCTTTGTCGGGAAGCCCTGCGCCTCTGGAAATGGGCAATCTCCAACAACACCTTCCTTCGGGCGGTGTACATACAAGGAGAACAAAACTGCCTGGCGGACAGACTCAGCCGCCTCCTCCAGCCACACGAGTGGGCACTACACTCTCAGGCACTACGAGGAGTGTTCGAACGGTGGGGGACGCCTCAAATAGACTTGTTCGCATCCCCTCACAATCACAAGCTACCTCTCTTCTGCTCCCGGATATACTCCCCGGACCGGCTCGAGGCCGACGCCTTCCTCCTCGACTGGGAGGGAAGGTTCTTGTACGCGTTCCCGCCGTTTCCTCTGATACTGCGGACGCTTGTCCACCTGAAAACAGTACAAGCCACCCTGATCCTGATTGCCCCTCGCTGGCCACGCCAGCCGTGGTTTTCCCTGCTACTTCAACTCAGTGTCAGAGATCCACTGCCTCTGCCTCTGTTTCCCTCTCTACTGTCACAGGGTCAGGGTTCACTGTTACATCCCAATCTTCAGTCTCTTCATCTGAATGCTTGGTTTCTCTCCCCCTGACTGCTCTCCCTGTGTCTCAATCAGTCAAGGAGATATTGGAGGCCTCCAGAAAAACCTCAACGAGAACCTGCTACTCACAAAAGTGGACCAGATTCTCAACCTGGTGCTCCTCCCACAGCCAGGACCCAGCGTCGGTCCCCGTCCCCCTGGTCCTTGACTATCTACTTCAACTATCTCATTCCGGCCTAAAGACCAACTCCATTCGAGTACACCTCAGTGCAATTGCGGCCTTTCATCAGCCCCTGGAAGGGAAAGCCCTCTCGCTCCATCCCTTAGTCACTCGCTTCATGAAGGGTCTGCTAAACGTCCACCCCCCTCTCAAACCTCCCCCGGTGGTTTGGGACCTTAACGTGGTTCTGGCTCAACTAATGAAACCTCCATTTGAGCCATTAGACAAATGCCATCCAAAATTCCTCACTTGGAAGGTAATTTTCTTACTCGCGCTCACGTCCGCACGGCGGGTTAGTGAGCTACAAGCGCTGGTAGCGGACCCACCCTTCACGGTATTCCATCACGACAAGGTGGTACTCCGCCCCCATCCAAAGTTCCTACCTAAAGTAGTGTCTGATTTCCATCTAAATCAGTCCATCGTCTTACCCGTGTTTTTTCCCAAGCCCCACTCTCACCCAGGAGAAGTGGCGCTCCACACTCTTGACTGCAAAAGAGCGTTGGCCTTTTACCTCCAACGCACTCAGCCACACCGGAAAGTCCCACAACTGTTTCTGTCCTTCGACCCAAACCGGTTAGGCCACCCAGTTTCCAAACGCACCTTATCCAACTGGTTGGCCGATTGCATCTCCTTCTGCTACGCTCAGACTGGTCTCGCGCTGCATGGTCGAGTAACGGGACACAAAGTCCGAGCGATGGCAGCCTCCGTAGCCTTCCTCAGGTCCACACCTATCGAGGAAATCTGCAAAGCTGCCACGTGGTCTTCGGTTCATACCTTCACCTCCCACTACTGCCTGGACTCCCTGTCCAGAAGCGATGGCCGGTTCGGCCAATCGGTATTGCGAAATCTATTTGCTTAAATTGCCAACTTCCCTCCATCCCTCTTCAGTAAGCTTGGAGGTCACCCACATGTGAGAATATCATGCCTGCTTGTCCTGGGATAAAGCACAGTTACTTACCGTAATAGGTGTTATCCAGGGACAGCAGGCATATATTCTCACAACCCGCCCACCTCCCCGAGGTTGGCTTCTTGGCTAGTTAAGTGAACTGGAGACCACGAGGGGATGCACCCCCTAGTGGAGCAGGAAGGCACGCATGCGTGGAGCAGCAGAGCAAACTTAAATCTTCAATCAAGTTTGCTTGAAAATGCTTCCGCATCGGGGCTCCGTAGATGACGTCACCCACATGTGAGAATATATGCCTGCTGTCCCTGGATAACACCTGTTACGGTAAGTAACTGTGCTGTTCACATTAGCTTCTGATACAAGCACAAACAAGATTTAAGATCATAAGAGGTCAAAGCTCCACAATACACGACTGACTTTTTGGGTTTTCCAACTGCAAATATGTAGTAATGCACGAGGGTAAATCAAAAAGTAAAGGCAAAATACATTTAACAGCTTTTATAGAAGTAACTGTGAGCAATTGAACATATTACTTTTTCCACATAGTCCCCATGCAAGACGATGCATTTGTTGTATCGTTCAACTAGCTTTCTGCATTCCTGAAGAGAAGAAGTTTTTCAACTGCTCCCAAAGCCAGGTGAGCACCTCATCCAATATTTCACCATGCTTTGTGTTTTGCTCTCTGGATCACAGAGATGCACCTATGTCTCATCACCAATAGAGAATGACACGGGGATGGGCTCCCACGGTAAACCGGGGCAAACCACGGTTAGTCCATGGGAACGGAAAAAAATGTAGCCAGTTTATGACAGGAATGGGAACAAGGCCTTCTATTGCTCCATAGGAGTGGTAAATAGCCTTATTCCCATGGCCAAAAAACAACTACACCAGGGTCAGCGATACGGCAACACCCTCTCTCCTCACAGGTCAGCATCTCCTCCCCAGCTCCCCTCGCGCCTACCTTACCCAGAATGAGCCTGTTCTGAGGTCTTCCTTCTGATGAGTCCCTCCTTATTGTAACCTCCAGTTTTGCAAAACTGGACCCATAAGGGGGGTTGGGGCTGGATGGAAGGGAGAGAGGTACCGGACTTATGTGGAGGGGGGGAACTGGAGCTGAAGGGAAGAGAGAGGTACCAGACCTAAAGCTGAGAGCTGGAGGAAAGGGAGAAGCAGTGGCGTACCTAGCATATGTGACACCCGGGGCCTGTCATTTTTTGACACCCCCCCATCTGTATGAAAAACATGATTTTTAGTAACAATCCACACATCACATGAATACCTAGGAAAAGGCAGCATCTTACATACTGCAGTGAGCAGTACATCAATACACCCATTGTAAAACTAAACAAGCCAGACTAGTACAGATCAATCCTACACAGTCAATCCTAACAGAAAACCATGTCTTTTTGGACACACAGAACACAGAAAACACCTTCGCCTAATATGTAATCACAAACTAACCCCTCCCCTTTTACAAAACTGTAGTGTGATTTTTAGCCATGGTGGTAACAGCTCAGATGCCAATGCTAAAAAACGCTCTACAGTTTTGTAAATGGGGAGATAGAATAAAAATACATAGACAAAGGTTAACCTGAAGCACCAAGAAGCTGGACTCTGCATACAATGCAACATCACAGAAACAGCGATGCATCTCACCTAAAGCAAAAAAAAATAAAAATAAATAAATATAATTTTTTTTCTACCTTGTCTTCTCTGGTTTCTGCTTTCCTCATCTTTTTGTCACTCTCTTCCTTTCATCCACTGTCTACCCTCTCTCTGCCCCTTCAATATGGCATTTTCTCTCTTTCTATTCCCGTTCTAGAAACTTTATGCATCCCCCTTCCATTTCTCCCTTCACCCCCATTAGTCTGGCATCCATCTTCTTCCCTTACCTCCTCCAATGGTCTGGCATTTCACTCTCTCCTCTCCCTTCCCCCCACTTCTATCAGCATCTGCCCCCTTTTTCTCCAACCCAATTCCATGCAGTATCCTTCCCCCATGTCTCTTTCCCTGCAATTCCATCAGCATCTGCCCCTTTCTCTCCCTCCACCATGCTTCCATACTATCCTGACCCCCTTTGTCACCCTTCACCATGATTCCATACCACCCTGACTCCCTTTGTCACCATGATTCCATACCACCCTGACTCCCTTTGTCACCCTTCACCATGATTCCATACCACCCTGACCCCCCCCTTTCTCACCCTTCACCATGTTTCCATACCACCCTGACCCCCTTTCTCACCCTTCACCATGTTTCCATATCACCCTGACCCCCCTTTCTCACCCTTCACCATGATTCCATACCACCCTGACCCCCCTTTCTCACCCTCCACACCCTTCCATACCACCCTGACCCCCTCTTTGTCACCCTCCACACCTTTCCATACCACCCTGACCCCCTTTGTTACCCTCCACACCCTTCCATACCACCCTGACTGTCTTTGTCACCCTTCACCATGATTCCATACCTCTCTGACCCCCATTTGTCACCCTTCACCATGATTCCATACCACCCTGACCCCCTTTGTTCACGTTCACCATGAATCCATACCATCTTGACTCCCTTTCTCACCCTCCACACCCTTCCGTGCCACCCTGACCTCCTTTCACCACCCTACTATGCTCTTTTCTTTCTTCATCCCAAAGGTCTCACGATGACTGCTTCTGCTTCGGATGAAAGAGGTAAGTGACGTCGGAGGGGGCTGGGCCGGCAGACGCAGTTAGTTGTGGCAAGATCCCGCGATAACTGCAGCTGCTGGTCCACCCCCCCTGACGTCACTTACCTCTTCCAGAATAGAGGCGGTAGACAGCACAGTCATCGCGGGACCTTCGTTCACTTTAGCGCAGCTGCCGACTCTGCTCTAAATACGGCAGCCGCGCTGAGGTGCCATTTGCAGCAGTGCGAGAGGTTCCGGATCCGGCTTGGAGCGTGCACCCGGGGCAGATCGCTCCCCCCCCCCTTGTACGCCACTGGGGAGAAGTACAGGATTTGCAGCTCAGAGCTGGAGGAAAGGGAAAGATACCAGATACATATCTCAGAGCTGAAGCTAGAGGGAATGGAGAGAAGTGCTGGATCATTGGGGACTGTCAAGGGAAGCGAGAGAGGTACTGGATCGCAGGGGAAGCTGCCACATGAATAAAGGACGGAACTATCCAACAGGCAATGTATGAGTACATATATGCATTTTGCTAGCTCTATTCTGGTTATCACATAATTTAACAATTGCCTTTAATTTTTGATTCACCCCCCTAATATGTCTGAGGAAACAAATTAAATTACACTTTCCAACATGCAAAGGAGTTAAATAGTCATGCTTTTTATCTGCTGACTCAGCAGCAACACCAAACTGACCTGGTATGCAATGTGTAAATAACCAATAAAATACACAGTAGGTAGATGGCTATTTAAACTGGAACCCACATATGCATATCAAACTCATGAATATTCATTGTTATGTAGCGTCAACAAAGGGTAAGACCAGACTGGAATTGACATTTGTTCAATCCAGTCCACTGCAATCTTGCTTTCTGTCCCCACCCCCATCTCTGAACTAAAGAAACTATCAGGTCTAGGAGTATGCTCCAGTTCTAGTGACTGAGGCCAGGTTTCTCAAAAACCCACATTATAAAGCGCTAACGCAGCTCTTTTCATAGTGAATCTAAAAATCTGAGACATTCTCAAAAAGACATGAATGCAAATGAGATTGACGGACAGCAGCTGGTGATAGCAATGGGTATATGTGAAGAAAAAACGCCGTCAAGGAAGAAACCCCTCCCCACAACAGTGGGAGAGATGCCCACACTCTCCCACTATCCTAAAATCCCAGCCGTTGCAGCAGGAGAGATGCCCACTCTCTCCTGCTGCACTAACTGCCACGACCCGACCACCCCCTATGGGAGGGGCTGTAAACAACCTGGGCCAATAAGAGCCTCAGGTTAGAGCAGCAAGGGGGTGGGAGGGGCCTTAAACAACCTGGGCTAATCAGAGCCTCAGGCCCCTCCATGGTGCATCTTGGGATGCACCAGGGAGGGGAATTCCCATTTTAGACCAAGCAGCAGCTGGGAGGAGGGTGTCCACGTCCCTCTGGCTCTATGTTGAGGTACAGGGGCCACTTCAAAGCAGGGGAGAGTGGGGGGCAGTTGGGTCAGTGGCGGGGTGATCACATGGGGTATTTTAGTGGTCAGGTCGCTGCGGTTAGTGCAGAAGGAGAGAGTGGGCATCTCTCCTGCTACATCACAACACAGGGTTTTCTAGCAGTCTCTGACACTGACCAGCACCCCTGGACCAGTCACTTTTTTTTTTTGTCGCCAAAAGCCGATGCCGCTTTTTGAAAATGGCTTGGCATTTTTTAAGAATCCACTGGAGGGCTCATTTCAATGTTGAAGAGCCCATTTGCATGTTGGAGACTGCTAGAAACCTCACTAAAAAATGAAGAAAATCCCTTTTGATAATCTGTCGCTAAACTGTGTATAGGCTAAACCGCCGGAAAACAGTTTAGCAACGGCATTAAACTTTTGAAAATCTTGCCCAGAGAACTAGAGTTGAAATAGAGGTTCCCACAGTTTCAATTCCTAGCTCCGATACTGTCCCAGGACTACATGGAGAGAAATTTTTGAACTTCAGCAGCAAAAGCAAGAGAACTGGAACCACTGAACAGTGGCAGAGTCTCATGGTGCTATAGCAGTGGTCTCAAACTCAAACCCTTTGCGGGGCCACATTTTGGATTTGTAGGTACTTGGAGTGCCGCAGAAAAAAATAGTTAATGCCTTATTAAAGAAATGACAATTTTGCATGAGGTAAAACTCTTTATAATTTATAAAACTTTCCTTTAACTGTTAAAGGAAAGATATATAAACTATAAAGAGTTTTACCTCATGCAAAATTGTCATTTCTTTAATAAGACATTAACTATTTTTTCTGCGGCCCTCCAAGTACTCTATTTTTTTCTGCAGCACTCACATTTAAAGTTCAATATCTTTTCTTTCTCAAAACTGACACATTTCAATCACTAAATTGAAATAAAATAATTTTCTACCTTTGTTTGGTAATTTCATCAGTCTCTGGTTGCACTTTATTCTTCTGACTGTGCATCCAATACTTCTTCCCTTCTTTCAGCCTCCTGTATGCTTCCTCTCCTCCAGACCACATTCCCTCCCCCAACTTTTTCTTTCTTTCTTTCTCTGTCTGTCTTTCTCTGATTCCGTGCCCCATTTTTTGCTTTGTTTCTGGTTCCCTGTCCCCCCTCCTTCTTTCTTCCTTCCTCCGTGCCCCATTTTTTGCTTTTTTTTTCTGGCTCCCTGTCCCCACCCTACCCCACCTTCTTTCTTTCTTTCTTCCTTCCTTCCTGCCCTCCCCCATTCCACCGCCGCCGCGGAATAGGCTGCTGCTGCTGCCGCTATCAGGAACAGGCCATCTCCCTGCTTCTCTTCTGCACGGGGCCGACCAACTCTCGCTGCCCGATGTCAATTCTAACGTCGGAAAGGACGTTCCGGGCAGCCAGGCAGCGATTGGCTAGCCAGAACGTCCTCTCGATGTCAGAATTGACGTCGGGCCGCCAGAGTTGGTCGGCCCTGCAGGGAAGAGAACAGTGGACGGCCCCCCCCCCCCCTTGGTACGCCACTGGAGCAGCAGCGTGTCTGGCCGGCTCGTTCGTTCAAAGCCGTGGGTGGCGGCTCCTTACGAGATCCGCGCCTGCGTCTGAAGCCTCTCTGATGTTGTGACATCACAGAGGCTTCCGATGCAGGAGTGGATAGCGCAAGGAGCCGCCAACCCGCGGCTTTGAGCGAACGAGCCGGCTGCTGCTCCAAAAGGAAGAGAATGATAGCCTCCAGACCGCGGGCCACAAATAAAACCTGGAGAGCCACATGGGGCCCGCGGGCCGCGTGTTTGAGACCGCTGTGCTATAGGAATTATGGCAGACAATGTTGAGTCCTGCACAGTTCATTCTCCGAGTGAACGTTTCAAAAACCAAAATATTGTGGCTTTCCTCAGCTGGATTTCTAGATGCCCCTCTACATTTTGAATATAATAATAATAATAATTTTATTTCTTATATACCGCTATACCATAAGTTCAAAGCGATTTACAAGATTCATGCAATGAGAGTATGCGATGATTACAACAAGGTACATAAGTTCAGAGCGGTTTGCAAGAAGATACATGCAATGAGAATACGAGATGTTTGCAACAAGCAACAAATGATTACAGCTGGATGCAGAAGTACAGAGCGGTTTACAACAGGATACATGAGTTCGGGGCAGTTTACAAGAAGATGCATGCAATGGAGGTAAGGGGGGTAATGGGAAGAGAAAGAACTTTCAGGGATACAGAATTGTCAATGGAAGAGAACTCAAATTGAGTTAAAGAGACAAGTCTTCAGTGATGGGGTGTTGATTCCGACATATTAGGAGATTAAAAGTTTAGGAGTTTTGTTAGATTGAGTTTTAATGTTTGGGGGTCACAGTGCCTTGGTAGTTAGGAGAATGTTTTTTAAGATTCATCTGGTCTTGAATTTGCAAAAACTGCTCTCTCCAGATTATTTCCAGCAAGTGATACAATGTTTTGTGTTACCACACTTAAGATTATTATAATGCTCTGTTTTGTGGACTTCCCCAAAAAAGCGCTGAGGGCATTGCAAGTCGTGCAGAATGCAGCAGCTAGAACGATTGGAGGTCTTTCCGGTAGTAGCCATTTAACACTTTTGCTGGCCACGTTACATTGGTTACCAGTAACTTAGCAAATGCTAGTATTTGAAGCCATGTGGCAGGAATTGCCAAAAGCTGTGGCTACCTTCTCGCTTGTTGAAGTCTGGATCTCAGTGCCTTCTTTACAAGGTACTGCAAATGTTACAATCCGTGCACGAGGTCCACGATTGTGGAATGCACTCCCTGTGCAGATTCACCAGATTCTTGTATTCTTTATGCCATATCTATAAAATGGAAAGATTTACTGCGTTACAAAAGGGATATTTTAAGAAATTTCAGGATGTGTGGAAACCATTAACAAAATATTGTCAGGATTAAGCAAAATTATTTCCCCTATGTTTATCAGTATATGAGGTAGGGAGGGGGGTATTTTATTATTACATATATCATACAATAATGGAGTATATGGTTGGGAGGGATGGGCGAGGGGTAGGGATAAGAATCTATGTAATATACTAATGATTGTTTATAAGTGATGTATTTATTGTTACTGTGAATGAAGATATTAACACTTAATGTAATTTGTGAAAATGAATAAAGAATTATAAAAATAAAAGGTTCTTGTATTATTATCCTTGAATTATTTTCAGGAAGCCTTTGTTAGTGTATAGGAGAGATATTACAGGGGTTTGGGTTTTTTTTAGCTATTACTCTTTTAGGAGATTTATAAGAGAATGTTTTGGAATGTTTTTTGTTAATTTGCATATGTTTCACTCTTTTTGTCTATTTATGTTTATGTATGTTGGTTGTAACCCACGTCGATTTTGGGATATGCGGGATATAAAAGTCTTAAATAAATAACTAAAAATAAGTTCTGAGAAAGGAGTATCCTGTCAGTTCTCAGCTCATGGGGCGGTGGGAGAGCTGGGGGTCATGCCAAGGAGACTTCCGGAGGTTCTGTCGCACATCAATCAACTCTTGGTTACGTCCTCTCTTCTTCTGTGCCTCATCCTGCTCCTTCTGTGAGAAAAGAAACAGTTGACTCAAGAACTTCCTTGCTAAGGCAGCTCAATCGTATTCCCCAGCACCCTCTGGTATTCTAGTACTGTGACCTCTGCCACATCTACTTCTGCTAATGTACTTCACTCCTGCTCTACAATAGGCTGTTATTCCAGCACCGAGATCCATATACAGCTCTGTCAATGCACCCTTTTCCTGCCCTACATCCCCCTTTGCTATTGTAGTAACGAGAAGAGTGTGGGTCAGTGGTTGAAGCTACAGCCTCAGCACCTTGAGATTGTGGGTACAAACCCACACTGCTCCTTGTGACCCTGGGCAAATCACTTAATCCCCCAATTGCCCCAGGTACATTAGTTACATTGTGAGCCCAAATGGGTATGTTACCAGTGTTTTTTCAGGGGTCTTTTTACAAAAAATTAAATAGTATTCTTACAAAATTGATTTGGCTGGGGAAAGCAGCAAGAATTGCTTTAGTATCCTTACAAAAGCCAATTGTGGAGGGTGGGGTAAATTTTCAAAATTTTTATAGGTACCATCAAGCCTATATATTGTGTCAGGGTATGTATAGGATCCTCTTCGAGCTCAAGGAAAAATCTTCCAGACTGGTTATGGTTGGAATGGCAACTCCTGTCTCCATTGAGATTGTTAGTTCCAATATGTATGATTCTAGTCGTCTTTCAACATGTACCATTCAAATCTTCTTATCTCATGTTCCACCCACTCAAGCATTTAAACATTGATGGAGATAAGTACAATACTTCATTAGTTGTTTAAGAGATGTGTAACAAAGCTTAGAAAAGAAGGGTGCGAAACCAATAGAAATTTGAGCCCTGATCAATGAGGAGTGTACACACGAGTCTCCCTGTTAAAAGTTACAACCAGTACGGGACGGAGGAGGGGTGTTTCTGAGGTCTGAGGCGATACTAATGATAAGAACATGAGATAAGAAGATTTGAATGGTACATGTTGAAAGACGACTAGAATCATACATATTGGAACTAGCTATATTTGAGTGGGTTGATTGTAGTTCCAATAAAGAATAAATTAGGTGCCCTATATGATTGTTTTCCATTGAGATTGTGTCATGTTTTGAATATCAAAATGCCTAGGCTGTATAAGGACAATAAAATTTTAATGGACACTTGGAAGACATTAAAATTTATTAATAAATTAACAGATATTCCAATTCATAAATCCACTTGTCAGTCTCTATGGTTGAACCTCCAAGATTCAAATTGGCAGGTTTAAAGTCATCTGGAAGCACTGGATGAAGGTGGGCATATGTACTTTAGACGATGTAGTATCAGACGGAAAGCTGCTTGAGTTTTCACGACTGCAACAAAAATTTGGTATTGCTAAATCTCAAAGTTATAGGTGGTTGCAGTTGAAACAAGCCATTCAGGAGGGGTTCCCTGACTGGAAAAATCTTAAAAATCAGTATAGTTTGCCATTCCTGTGCTTCCAGGCGGATTTCCTGGTTCACCTGGCCGCTCAGTGGTACAAATTAATATCTGGATTTTTGAATAAGAAACTAAAAACTGGATTTCGTGACATTTGGAGCATTGAGATAAAGCATCAAATTACTGAGTCTCAATGGCCACGAATCTGGACTTGGAGGATAAGATGTACGGTGTCTGCATCTATGAGACAAACATGGTTTTTCTTGTTACATAGAGCATGTTGGACTCCAGTTAGATTACAGAAATTAGATAGTTCCAAGTCTAATAGATGCTGGCACTGCCATCTTGAACATGGGATGTTAGATCATCTATTATACTATTATCCCTTGATACTTCAATTTTTGAGATCCATTTGGGATCAGGTAAACAAAGTAATGGAAAATCCAGTGGCATTAACATATGACACTGTGCTATTTGGCACTTTGATGAGAGCTAAAAGCCAAATATCATCTCATAATAATAAACTTTTCTTTATCATGACAGGGGTTGCCATACAGCTTATTTTAAGGAATTGAAAAAACTGGGATAGAATGAACTATACCTTTTGGTGGGAGTCTCTGTGTCACATTTTTAAAATGGAATGTACTATGGCTATACAACAGGGACATTTTAAGAAGTTACTGGATATTTAGGAGCTATTGACAAAATTTTGCAAAGAGTGATTGTTGATTTTGCCCTTTGGTCATGCACGTCCAGGGTGGGTGGGTGGGAGGGAGGGATGAAAAATATTTTTTAAATTCTTTAATTTGAGTGCAATTTTTGAATGAGTATGGGGTGAGATATCTAATGTCATAGATTAAGATTTCATCGATTTTAAGTGCTTTTATAGTGTAATATGATTGTATAATATGTTGCACTTATGTATGGCTTAAAAATGAATAAAGATATAAAAAAAAAAAAAAAAAGATTGTGAGCCCACCGGGACAGACAGGGAAAAATGCTTGAGTACCCAAATAAATTAATGTAAACTGTTCTGAGCTCCCTTGGGAGAATGGTATAGAAAATTGAATAAATAAATAAAAACATCAATAGCTCAAACAATACACCTCAGTCCTGCCTGACAGAATCCCTGGACCCCCCTATACACGTTCACACACCCTCTTTCTAAAACACACACCTGTAATTTTCCCCTGCAGAATTATTTGCTAATGTTATACTAAGACACCCACTAAACAGTTCTACCAATATATTCAGTTCTGTCCATCAGCTTCTCCAGCTGTTCCAGGATTGAGACCTCCTCCACAATTCTGCCCATGTACATCCATTCTGCCCTGCACTATCCTCTTCCTACTGTAGTCCATATAACCCTCTCTCCACCAGCTTGGTTTGGTTCTTTTTCCTGCACCCACCCTAATACCTCCTCTCTCCTCTGTTGCCATTTCTCAAGTTCCTGATGAAGAGACGTCTGGCTCTGGAGTGTTGCCTCTTCATTATGATTCTCGGTCCTGCGCTTCTCTAAAACGAGCAGTAGCTCTGGCTTTCTGTGAAGTGCCAAGCCTCTGTCAAAGAAGGGAAGAAAAAAAGGGATAAATGTGAATCTTTTCACCCTGTAATTAGCGAATCATGTTAGTACTACAGCTCTAAATATCATGCACACTTCCTCCTCAGAGATGTACTCTATATCACCCATGATGCATCCTCCACTAACTAAATCAGTGCTGTGCTGTGGAATTCATTAGATAATTTATGTAGAATCACTAGTAGAATCATATCAGATGGCTCCAGGTCAGCAGGAACAGGCTGAGACAGTCCTGGGTTCACCCCTATTACATTCTTTCCTAAGAAACACTGTAACACAGAGGTGTCAAAAATTCCTCTTCGAGGGCCGCAATCCAGTCGGGTTTTCAGGATTTCCCCAATGAATATGCATGAGATCTATTTGCTTGCACTGCTTTCATTGTATGCTAATAGATCTCATGCATATTCATTGAGGAAATCCTGAAAACCTGACTGGATTGCGGCCCTCGAGGAGGGACTTTGACACCCCTGCTGTAACACATACAAGTCCATATGGCACTGGAAGATAAATACACTAGGGTACGGTAGGTATTTCTCTTCTTCAGGAGCTTCCCAAAACTGTCCTAAGAACCCCCTTCCTCCCAAATCAATCTTTCAGGATATCCACAATGAATATGTATAAGATAAATTTGCATGCAACTCTATCTTGCTTTCTAATTATCCTTGTCCAAACTACTCTAGATAGCTCCTTCATCTGCTGACATTTAAGCTCTTTTTGTCTCCATTTATAAACTGGTATAGGCAATAAGTCAAATCGGTATTTTCTGACTCCAGCAGGTAGACAAATTAATAAACTGAGGCAGCAATGTAAAAGTGCTCCTGTATCAGAAGCCCTAGCAGGTCCGCTTCCAAAGTGCAGCCAAGGGCTGAGGCCTAAAGGATGTGATGAGGCAACAGTTATGGCTGATCTCTTTGTCCTAGGGAACTAAGAGGTCTGTGTTCCTTCATGTAGCACCGAGTTTCTCTCTGTCCTACGCAAGGGCTTTTTCCATCATAGGAGTAACTCTGTGGAACAAATTAACTGGACCGCAAAGAGCTCTCTCTCTGATATTCAGAAGTTCAAGAAAATGCTCAAGACTACATTTTTTTGTAGAAGCATTGCAATGAATGATGATTCTAGTTTATTACGGGTTTTGGATTACTATATACCGGTACTGGAGTGCTGTGAAATAAATTTTGGGTTTTTTGTATGTTTTTATTTTATGGATGTTGCTATTTGTAAAGCTGCCTAGGAATAGGTGGTGGAGAAATCTTTTAAATAAATAAATAAGGCATAAATCTGGCTGTAGTGCATGCTAGCAGCAGAAGCAGTACCAGGTGTGTTCCAATACCTAGTAAAAAGGTAAGAATGACTAACTAGGGAGCTGTGGCCATGTCTTGGGGCAGTTAATTTTGACTGGGCTCCTGGACTATGGTTAGAGAAGTAACTAGCGCTCCCTCCTACTCTGGCAAGCAATGTTCTATCTGTCCAAGGAAGCTCGGAGTCTCACCTATCTAATACAAGCACTAATATTTATTTTATGAAAAAAATTTCTTCTTCGCTTGGGTTCCTAAGTGGATTAAAAAAATATACAATACTCAGACATGTTATAACAGCAATATTTTCTCTCCCAATTCCCCTCCAACCCACAGCACATCTGCTAAAAACAGCATACAACTAGTATAAAATTGCATAAAGTAAACTATAAAATGGGCTTAACACCAATAATTAAAAAAAAGCTTTCACAAACAAATAAGTTGTAATTGCTTTCTAAAAGACATCTTATCTTTTCTCAATCTCAAATATCCTGGCAATGCATTCCACAAATATGGACCTGCCATAGAACATAACATAAGAATAGCCTTACTGGGTAAGACCAATGGTCCAGTAGCCCGTTCTCACTGTGGCCAATCCAGGTCACTAGTACCTGGCCAAAACCCAAAGAAGTAGCAACATTCCATGCTACAGTTCCAGGGCAACCAGTGGCTTCCCCCGTGTAGACTTTTCCTCCAGGAAATTGTCCAAACCTTTCTGAAAATGAGCTACGCTATCCGCTCTTACCACAACATCTGGCAATGACCATTGTTTGTGTCTTGTTATAGTGAGTCTCACCAAGTGCTTCAATTGATAACCTAATTGCAGACTGTGACCTTAATGATCTAAGAGGTATGTACTGTTTCAACGTCTGCTTCAAGTACCATGGTGTCATCCCGTAAAGTGCCAAGTGTACAATCATCAAAACTTTATATTCAATCCTTGCTTGAATTGGCAACCAGTGCAGATGTTTCAATACTGGTGTAATCAAGTGGAGCAAGCTTCATCCAAGGCAAGGCAAATCATAGGTTGCATACGCAGAAGTTTCGTCAACCGTAAGCCTGAAGTCATTATGCCATTGTATAGATCCATGGTGAGGCCCCACCTGGAATACTGTGTGCAATTCTGGAGGCCGCATTACCATAAGGATGTGCTGAGACTGGAGTCGGTCCAGAGAATGGCCACCCGGATGGTCTCGGGACTCAAGGATCTCCCGTACGAGGAACGGCTGGATAAGTTGCAGCTGTACTCACTCAAGGAATGCAGAGAGAGGAGTGACATGATCGAGACATTCAAGTATCTCACGGGCCGCATCGAGGGGGAACAAGATATCTTCTTTTTCAAGGGTCCCGTGGCAACAAGGGGGCATCCGTGGAAAATCATTGGCGGGAAACTGCACGGGGACACCAGGAAATTCTTTTTCACTGAAGGGGTGGTTGATCGCTGGAATAGTCTTCCACTTCAGGTTATTGAGGCCAGCAGCATGCCTGATTTTAAGGCCAAATGGGATAAACACGTGGGATCTATTTACAGAGAAAGGTAGGAGAGGGTCATTGGGGTGGGCAGACTAGATGGGCCGTGGCCCTTATCTGCCGTCTATTTCTATGTTTCTATGTTTCTATTCCAAGCTGCCCCTGTAATCATTCTCGCTGCAATACCCAACATCAAAGTATTACAGAAGTCCAACTTTGACACCAGCATGCTAAGTAAACCACAGTTCAAAAATCTGACCTGGACATCATAGCTCTCACTCTCGACAATAATCTCAATTGGGAAAAAAGCTCCTTTAACTGCATGCAAAATTTGCATCTGCATAGTAAGCTGCACATCCAAGTATAACCCTAGCACCCTAACATGAGATGATATAGTAAAAAAATCACATCTTGTACCTTCAGCTCCCCCCAATTCACCAAAGATTCATCATTCCCCACAAACGTCACTGCTGCTGATATTGAGGGACACTTAACTGATCAGTGCCACTCAGGCCTGGCTCATCCTATGGACAAGGTGAGACATTGGCCCACGGTTCTGGTGATCACGGGTGCTAAAACCCCACTCCCGTCTTCTAGAGGGATAAATGTCAGACTGGGATTTTGGCACACTTTATCATCAGTGCCCTAAGCCAGTGCCTCACCTGGTCCAGAAGGAGGGGGAGATATGAGAGACAGGAGGAGATACTGGATCACAGATTTCGGGGGGGAAGAAGATACCAGGATTGCAGGGGTTGGGGCGTGGAAGGCACCAATGCAAAAATTGGCTCTGGGTGCTACAGTCCATTGAGCTGGCTCTGGTGCTGCTAAATATTAGTACTAACTGCCTAGGCTGAAACAGCTGATTTGATTTAGTGGGTGATACAGAGGCAGAGATGGGGCAAAGTCAGCACGTAACTGATTAACCTCCCCCCCCCCCCCTTTTACATAACCGTACCGCAGTTTTTAGTGGCGGTAACAGCTCCAACACTCATAGAATTCCTATGAGCATCGGAGCTGTTACCATCACGGCCGGTGCTAAAAACCACACTACAATTTTGTAAAAAGTGTGTGTGTGTGTGGGGGGGGGGTGTAAGTGTAAAGGATGGCCTTATCTGATTAAGTTATCCAGTCAAATAGGATCATATAAATAGCTGTCTTATCTTTGGCCAGTTTTACTTAATTTAAAGCTGAATATTGACACTTAACTGGTTAAGTTCTAGTGACCCACACATATCTGGATATTCAATGCTGGTGCCTAGGCATATCCCAGCAGATTATCTGAGCATAAAGCCAGCAGCAAAAAAAAAAAAAAAAAAGCTGATCACCACCAGCTAAAATTCAAAGCAGCTCAACTTAAATTACTGTAATACAGTAAAACCTTGATTTGCGAGTATAATTTGTTCCGAAAACATGCTTGTAGTCCAAAACACTCGTATATCAAAGTGGATTTCCCCATAAGAAATAATGGAAACTCCACAACCCAAAAAGTTTAATACAAAATACTATACGTACTTGTATTTCAAGACCTCGCTCGTTTAGAACCGTCACTACACTCCCGCAGCGTCAGAGAGAGAGTGAGAAGAACCGTTGGCTCAGTTGTGTGATGTATCGCAAGACCTTTTATATATGTACTTGTATTGCAAGACCTTGCTTGTATATCAAGTAAAAATTTAATTAAATGTTTTGCTTGTCTTTCAGAATGCTTGCACACCAAGTTGCTTGCAATCCAAGGTTTTACTGTATTTAGTAACAGACCAGGAAACCAGTTACTGTTCTCCTGAGAGCTGACACTCAGTGGGAGAAAGTGAGGCTCTGGACCAGGTAGAAGACATCATTTAGGAGAGCACGAGAAGTTCTTAACTACGGCCAAGAATACCGATTAATTCCTTGACTGCACCAGCCTATTTACTTCTGTTATATATATATATATATATATATATATATATATATATATATATATATATATATATATATATATATACACATACTAGTGTTAAAGCCTGTTACATTAACGGGTGCTAGAAAGCAGCCCCCTTTCCCTCTCCCCCTCCAGTTCCTCCCTGACTGTCTCTCCGTGGCCCCCTTCTCTCTCCCCTCCCCCAAGTAAAGCTGTCTGCCTCCCAATACATCCCTTCCCCCAAAGCAGCCTCCTTTCCCTCCCTGACTGTCTCTCCGTGGCCCCCCTTCTGTCTTCCCCCCAAGCAAAGCTGTCTGCCTCCCAGCACACCCCTCCCCCAAAGCAGCCCCCTTTCTCTCTCCACCTACAGTTCCTCCCTGACTATCTCTCTGTGGCCACTTTCTCTCTCCCCTCCCCCAAGCAAAGCTGTCTGCCTCCCAATACATCCCTCCCCCCAAAGCAGCCTCCTTTCCCTCCCTGTCTCTCCGTGGCACCCCTTCTGTCTTCCCCCCCAAGCAAAGCTGTCTGCCTCCCAGCACACCCTTTCCCCAAAGCAGCCCCCTTTCTCTCTCCCCCTCCAGTTCCTCCCTGACTGTCTCTCCGTGGCCCCCCTTCTGTCTTCCCCCACCAAGCAAAGCTGTCTGCCTCCCAGCACACCCCTCCCCCAAAGCAGCCCCCTTTCCCTCTCCCCCTCCAGTTCCTGTCTGACTGTCTCTCCGTAGCCCACCTTCTGTCTTTTTCCACCAAGCAAAGCTGTCTGCCTCCCAGCACATCCCTCCCCCAAAGCAGCCTCCTTTCCCTCTCCCCCTCCTTTGAGAATTTTTACCTGCATGGGACACCTGCAGCACCGGCACCATACCCTCCAGCCGTTCCTCTGAGCAAAACTGCCACCACCGCTCAAACTCCAGCAAAACTGCCACCACCTGTTCAAACTCCTTCACGCGCTGCCCGCCTACACGCTGTTGAGGCTGCCGCATACCGTCCCCATGGTCTGGCCGGCTCCCTTAGTCCCTTGCCGCCCCTTCCCTTCCCGCGGTCCCGACAAACGTCCTGACTCCAGCAGCGGCAGCAGCACTCTAAACACGCTGCTTTGCGGCTGGCCGCAGCACTCTAAACACGCTGCTTCGCGGCCTTCTACTGCCCTGATTTGCTCTGCCGTGTCGGGTGAGAAATCCCTAGAGATCTAGGCTGGGAATGGGGATAGTCTTCCTTATGTGTGCCATGTGGCAATCCTATGCAGCCACACAGGTTGCATGGCTATAAACTCAGCCCTATTAGTAACAATGCAACAGGGTTGTGATGGGTGCTAATGGCAGCTGTCTTAAAGCAGAGGGTTCTTACTTTTTGTGGATGAGGAGCAATTCCTTGTGCAGCTCTTGGTGCGTTCTAGAAGCTTTCACGAGTGCAGATGATTTGTCAGGCCCAGGCCAATTTGAAGATGGACCAGGGGAGGCATTGCCCGAGCTCTCATCTATAGCTGCAGAGACTTGAACAAGAGGCAGGAGTGTGTTATGAGGCTTAAGCACTGGAGGGAGAGGACGTCGCCCTCTGCATTGTGCTCTATTTGTCACTCAGACTCACCTGCCCTCGTGTCCTGCATCGCCTTCTCCACACCCTGGGTGGGTTTCAGAGAAGAGAGGATCTGTGCCTTAGCCCACAGCCAGAGCTCCTGAGAAATCCTGGCAGCAAAGGCCAGGAGAAAAAGAAAACAAAGAAGCAGATAAGAGTAATTGTAACTTCCCTTCTATTTTCTCTACTTTTATTTTGCTGTTGTCAGGACTGTCCTGAGCCAGAAACACATACTATATGACATTCCTCCAAAAGTTCCCATCCTGACCTCTTCAACACAGCCAAGTAGGGAAGGCAATTGGCAGGACACAATTGTGGAGCCCCTACCCCCGTTACACCCTGTGCAGCTGCACAGCCTGTACATAGCTCACTTCAAACCTGGTTGTTATTGCTCTTATGTAGGGTTACATAGGAAAAAGGCTCCAGAAAAAGGAGGACAAATTGAGACATCTGGGTTTTACTTCCATTGCTTTCAATGGAAGTAAAACCTGGATAGCTCAATCTGTCCTCTTTTTTCTGGATTCCCAAAAGACAATAACGGGATTTACTAATATTATAGACCTAGTGTATTGCACTATAGACTAGATACCACATCTGTACACTTCAGGTATACTTGCATACTTCACTTCTACTTGCAAAAGTCACTTATATATGCTCAGAGAACCGTTGACAATTAGAGACTGTACGATGAGCTAGGGAGCCCACCACTAGAATGGCTTGTGTCTCAATCACTGCACTACGTGCTTCTTTTGCAAGTGATAATAATTTTTACTTGACACACAGTGTTAAACGCTGTTTAAAAGTGTGAAAAAGAAAAACTTAGCTTCATTGCGATGTAACATATTGCAGGTCTGGGGTCCTGACGTGTTTCGCTAGTGGCTACTTCAGAAGACCATGACTACCACAGCTCTCTCTTATTCACACCATTTCTGTTATTGAACCATTCTAAAGTTCTGAAGGTCAGTTCAGGCTGCAGACTGGGCTATCCTGGATTTCTGACCATTCCATCCTGGTGCATTATGGGACTGATTTTAATGGACAGGATCAGGCACTACACTTTGAGCTGTAAGTTCAAAACCATCTTAGAACTGGATAACTTGGCATCTTTGGACTAGGGGGAAGATTCTCTAATGTTCGTGGTAAAATCCAATGGGTCACTATCGTGGCTGCTATTGTAATGATTTCAAAAAGGCAAGTCATTCTTAAAAAACCGTGCATGTAAATGAGGTTCACAAATTGTTGCTAAATTTGCATGTGCAGATCACTGGTGATAGCGATTGGCACATGTGCAGAATACACCCACAAATTTTTTAAAAAGCAACTTGGACCAATCAGAGCGTTAGGCCCCTCCTGGCACATCCCAGGATGCACCAGGAAGGGGAAGGCCCACCACATTGAAGAACTGGGCCTGCTGGCCAAAGGGAGTAGGCATCCCTCCTGTTGCCGGCGGGGTGTGTTGGGTGGATTGCTTTATGGCGGTGGTGAGAGTGGGCATCCCTTCCACTAATGGGGGGGGGGGGGTCAGGGGTTTCTTGATAGCAGTGGCGAGAGGGAGTGGGCATCCCTCCTGCCGGGGTGTCGGGTGGAGGGGGGCAATATTTTCTGGCAGGTCTGAGCTATCAAGTCTTACTTTCCTGTCGATGCCTGAGCCAATCGGCATTCAGGCACTGACCAGAAAGTAAGGCTATTACAGCTCAGACCTGCTAGAAAATTTTGCCCACAAATGTAGATCAAGGTTAAGGAATCATCTGGCGATAATAGAGAATCACCTGCTGTGCTCATTTAAATATTAATGATCTCATTGTAATATATTTGCATGGTAGAATCGGAGGCTGCCAGGAAGCTCGGAAAAGACCACGGTGACCCCTTTTGAGAATTGGCCTGTAGAATACCTCTACACTCAACTGGCTGGAACCGGTTTAGCGACCATCATAACAGGAAGAGTGGGTTTTAAGAATCTTCCCCTAGGTTTTTACAAGCCAGAAGACAGCTTGTGGTGGAATATAGAGGGATGTGGGCCCATTGTAGAGAATCATTGTGGGGCCTCATTTGCATAATTGTGAGAAAAACATAGTAGCTTCTAGTTCTGCCAGACCTGACTACACCATGTAGCCATGTCCTTGGAGGAATGAAGAAGAATTATAACAGGGTTGGGGAAGCCATCTGCAACTGTACCTTTCCTGAGGTGGAACAGCAGTCTTCATTCTCCAGTGGTGCTCCCTCCCATGCCGAAGATGCCCAGTAGGAGAGAAAGAGCCAAACAAGAAAAGGATGACACAGGAAAGCAACCCCTCACGGCTCCTGTCTTCGTCACAGGCTTAAATAAAAAGCATCCCTCTGAAGACTTTCATTACATTTAACATCCTGCCTCAGCCATAAAGATCAAAACTTGTTACAATTAATACAAAACAAACATGTTCCTTATTATGGCAATTAAATTATCCTACCCACAGAACAACTCAATGATTGCATCCAGATTTTTAAGTAAGTGTGGAGAGCCAAGACTCATAAAGTGTAGTTTCTTCTGAAGAGGCAAATAGAGGCCTTAATATGAGAGGAAATTAGTTCCAAATTGAGAGGGCAACATATGGAAAGGCACATTACTGAGTTAGTGGTCAAGGGGCTGATCTAAAGCAGACACTTGAAGTGATGCCTACTGGGATAAACATGTTGCCCTCTAGGAGCTATAGGTAACTTAAGCCACTGAATGCTCCTTCCCCACCCCTGCTACCCTTAACAACCATACCTCAATCTGGCATACGAGGTCACAGCTTTATTGGCTATATATACACAAATAACCTCTCCTGAGCTAGGTACAATTTCACAGTGGTGACCACTACCCCTTCTTCAGATACAGTGGAAATGAGGAAGTTCTTTCCCCTTCCCCCTGGGGAGAGGTGATGGCACCCTGTTACTCTCAGGAAAGAGTGGAGACAGACAGGAAGATGGGTACCAATGGATCAAATGCACTAATGGATCAAATTTTATTGACTGACCTATTGATGCAACACTTGTGAGCTTGCTACCCATCTCCACTCTTCTCTTTTCCTCAACTTCTGTGGAGATTGGTTTTTCTTTCTGGTTTCTGTTCTGACACGATTACTCTTGCCTCCTGGTCACGCTGGTCCAGGGGCTCCCTTACACCAAACAAATCATACTTAGTCACTGCATCAAACTGGCCCTGTCTATTGTATGTTAAAATGTACAGCACTGCGTACGCCTTTCAGTGCTATAGAAATAATAAATAGTAGTAGGATGGAAAAAAAAAAGAGAGATTATGTACTTACCCTGGTAAGCTCTTTTCCAATCTTTTTCCAGTGCAATAGGTGAAACATTCTAGATCAGTGGTTCCCAACCCTGTCCTGGAGGACCACCAGGCCAATCAGGTTTTCAGGCTATCCCTAATGAATATGCATGGAGCAGATTTGCATGCCTATCACTTCCATTATATGCAAATCTCTCTCATGCATATTCATTAGGGCTAGTCTGAAAACCCGATTGGCCTGGTGGTCCTCCAGGACAGGGTTGGGAACCACTGTTCTAGATGAGTGGGACATACAAAAACAGTCCCCAAAAAGCTAGGGCGGGTTTACTGCGCCAACCCTCAAGACTGAGGACCCAAAGGCAGAGTCCTGTCTCACTGCTACATCCACTCTCTAAAACTGGGCAAATGTGGATAGAGAGGATCACATTGCTGTCATGCAAATCTCCTCAGGGGGTGACAGTTACAGCTTTGGCCCACAAAGAAGCCACACATCTAGAAGAATGTACCTTGACTAAAACAGGAGACTTTCCCAGAGAGAACGTGAGCTGATAACAGAGTCTTAAGGATCCTTATGGAAATTGTGGCTTTAGAAGCAGGAGTGCCCCACTTGACAGACTGAATCAGCACAAACAAATGGTCAGAAAGACAAAACTCATTCGTGACCTCCAGATAGAAAAGAAGCACTCCATGCATATCTAGGTTCCTCAAAACCCAATCTTGTGTCTTTGAACCAGTAGGCAGAAAAACAGGCAAATGGACTTTCTGATTAACATGGAAAACCGAAACCATCTTCAGCAAAAATGAAGGAACATTGTGCAAAGAAACCCCTGTCTCTGAGATCCAGAGGAACGGTTCACTGCAAGGAAGAGCCTGGAGTCCAGAGACACACCTTGCTAGTGGAATAGTGAGCAGAAAGATCATCTTGAGTGTCAAGTCCAAGAGGAAAGCATCCCGAATGGGCTCAAAGGGAGTCTTTGAAAGACTAGACAGCACCACGTTGAGGTCCCATGAAGGGAATGGCAGAGTAATTGGTGGTCTAATGCGAAGAGACCCTTTCAGAAATCTGGACCTGAAGGGACCCTGCAGTAAGGCCTCAATCAAGACTAGTTTGGAGAAAGGCCAGTACCAACAAAAAAATCAGCAGAATACAGCTCAAATTACCAGAGTGGACCAAGCTGGAAAGGTTTCCATGCAGTAGCTTAAGCAGATATAGAAGTCGACTGTTAATATCAATTTTGAATTACGTCAAAAAAACAAACTGTAATTCCATGCAGGTGATCTATGGCATTTTTTTTTTTTGCCCTTGTTAGACAAACTAAAAGGGCTGTGAAAATTCGTATTGCTGAGCATTTAAGCTGCATTAAAACTCATAAGATTGATTCCCCTCTAGTTGATCACTGGGTTCAATTTAATCACACATTGGCTGATGTAAGATTTTGTGTTTTTAAACAGTACAATCCAAAGAATGGAGGCGATATTTCTCGACTGCTCACATACCAGCGTAGAGGTTAACGCGTGATGAAAAGTCACGCGCGTTAACCCTGCTAGCGTGGCTTGATAAAAAGAGCCCAATGTGTTTTCCTTCCTTCAGCACAGTTCTTCCTCTTGAGAAAGAATGATATCAAAACACGACTCGTGTTGAGGGAGTCGAACTTGTTTTGCAATTAATTTCTATTTATATTCTACGCACCGTACTGGATGGATTTATAATTGATGCTTTTGAACATGATTTTGAACACGTGATTATTGCACTTTTTTTGGATGTTTGCACAAATTGGGACCTGGATGCACATAGACTTTTGAATATTAGTATTCCTCAGATGGTTAAGGACGAACATTCTGCTCTTTAACACCTTTTTGGACAAAAAATATAATAGTCTGAATCTCATCTTGACTGCTTTTCAAGTTAAGTGACTATTTATTTATTCATTAGCTATTTACGATTGTCTAAAAGCAGATTTGTTGAATTAAATGATATGATTATATTTAAATAGTGGATTCTTTAATGATTGGCTGTAGAGAGGTCTCCCATGTCCTGAACAGTGGCAGACTGTGAAGAAGAGGTTCCTTGTGAGACAATGTTGCAAGGAGACAGGTCAGAGGTGCAGAAGACTGCCAGGAGAAGCATAGTTCTGATGAAAAGCTTGCCATAGAAATTTCATAAAGGTAGAGAACTCCTCTGGACCCAGGAGCATGGAGTCACTCTTTGAAGATTTTATCTTGCATTTCTTGAGCTGTGGGGCATGCAGAACGGTTCAAATTACCAAGCCCCAAAAACAGAGAAGGCCGCCCCAATGGGCTAGCTGCCCTTTTAGTCACCTGCTTAATTACAGGAGAGGCTAAGCTGAATGCTCCCGCCTCTCAGTTTCGTGCTATGCAGCATGTGGTGCAAGGACGCTCCAGAGGTGCAATATGTGCGCAATTCTAGTATGAATTTGGGACTCCATCCCAACCAGTTTTGAGGCAAATATTGCAGTTTCTGAAATGCAGAGAACTTTTGAGGAAATTTGTGCCTGAACACCCTAATATAAAACACTTACTAAAAGTAAAAAACAGCAAAATTAGGATTTTTCATATGGAGGTACACAGGGAAACATTCAGACTCCCAAAAACCTGTATTTCAGACCTCCCCCAATTCACCTCACAGGCTTATCAGCCTTAACTCACTTGTGACCAATGTTCCCTCTAAGGATTGATCAGGTGTGTGCAAAAAAAATATGCATGAGCGACAAGTTACATACTCCACAAATTTATGAGAAGGCGCGCATGCGTACTCCTATCTGCGTGTTCTGTGAGGTGTAGGTCCGTGGCCGTAGGAGTGCGCATGCGCGAGTCCCCAGCCTTACTGGTATGTTCATGCTGTTCTTCGGTCTGCCCTGCTCCTTGCCTTGCCTTAGTGTATTTTTAAGCTGAAAGCCGTGACAGCGGCTCCTCTTACGATCCCAACCTAGTCGGAAGTCCGATGCATTCGGGGATCTTGAGAGGAGCCACCGCTGCATCTTTCAACTTAAAATACACTAAGGCGAGCAGGGCAGACCGAAGCTTCAAAAAACATTTCAGGTGGCGGTGCGGAGCGGCGAATGAAAAAAACAAGGCTCCGAGGAGGACGCGCAGGCACGGCGTCGCCCAAGAACGACAAGCAACGGACTCACGCTGCTTCCATCCCCTTTTGCGGTGCCACGCCGGCGCTTGGCCTGAGCCGCCGCCGCCGCTTCCTCTCACCTCCGCCCGCGCTCGATTCCAGTCACGCCCACTGCGTATTTTAGTGAGCGACACGAGAAAAATTATGAGCGACGCCAATGAAAATAGTGAGCGATCACTCATGCGCTCAGCTTAGAGGGAACATTGCTTGTGACCCGTGCTGGACATGTGCTACATCCTGCCTCAGCCCTTTACAGAAGCTGGAAAGGAAAAGAATCACTGCCTCAAGGTGGAAATGCCTCTGTGATGCTGATCTTCGGCTACCAGTTAGACACGGAGCCTGACTGAACCCCCATCCCTGTGGACTGACTGATACGCTTCCAGAAAGGGGGGAAGGCAAAAATGCAGCCAGCACACTGCAAGACACCCCTGAGCCTCCTAAGTATGCCTAACAGCCTACTCTCGAACCCCTGCTAAAAAGTAGGTGAAAACTAAATGCAGGGATGGCCAGAGCTCCAAAGATACTAGTGCAGGCTGACTAACAAGTACCACAAGGGATTGGCCTGTCAACTGCAGACCGCAGTCTGCTTCTTCTCTACGCAGGCAGAGGTGAAGGTGAAAGCTCCGAGCACTGAAAACACCAAAAATTGAGAAAAAAATTACCAAATAAAATAATAAAGAGAGAGAGGGAGCAGAACAGAAGCACTCCTTCGGGCTCACCTGTGGAAGGGGAAAACTGTAGGTGGCAGTAGAGCTCACAGTGAAGTAGGAGGGACACAGAAAAAAAATCCAGAGTGAATTCCTTCAGCAGATGGCTCGCATCCATGGGAAGATAACCCTACTTGTCTAGAACCCTACTTGTCTAGAATGATACATCTATTGCACTGGAATGATACATCTATTGCATTTTAGATGTAGCTCACTCCCTTTTTCAGTAGTAGTGCAAGGTGAGTTACATCCAGGTACAGTGGGTATTTCCTAGTTCTTGCAGGACTCACAATCTAAAGCAGGGCTGCCCATGTCCGGTCCTCAAGAGCTACTGGCAGGCCAGGTTTTCAGGATATCCACAATGAATATGCATGAGAGGGATTTACATACCAAGAAGACAGTGCAGGCAAATCTCTCTCATACATATTCATTGTGGATATCCTGAAAACCTGGCCTGCCAGTAGATCTCGAGGACCGGACTTGGGCAGCCCTTATCTAAAGTTATGGAGGGTTAAGTGATTGCAAGAAGCCACAGTGAGATAAGACAAGGTAGATAATTTTAAATTGTATCCTCAAATTAACTTCTCTGGCAGTACTAATTTTTATACTTTGTAAGCAAGACTCTGCTGAGGTGCCTGAAACACATATGCAGTTTATAACACTTGGATCTGGAATGGCCCAGTTGGTATCACCCCCCCCCCCACCCTTTTTCATATCATCCAATTACCTCACCCTTTTTCATATCATCCAATTACCTCACCCACTTGTACTTGACATAATGAAAAACATTTGCATATATTTACCATAATGATTACAGTAATCGGACAACAGACATTTTGATAGAAAAAACCCAGGCCGCAGCTCTGTTTATTGGAAACACAATTACAACAATTAACAAGAGGATAACACTTCCCAAGCTCCTAATATGTGTAACAAAAGAATCAAATTATTGTCCCCTCACCCTGCCATGTGAGTTAGTGCCTGGGGATAGCATGGACCTTTACATCCTCTTTTCTGGGTCACTTGAGTCAAATAACCACCACTTTATGAGCTTATCTCTAATAAGCTGCTCTTCGCTTGAAGAGCCCAATACCCGGTAGCTTGGAATTACTGCAGCTGCAATACTTCAAGCCCCTTTATAAACCTCTAGCCCAGTGATTCCCAACCCTGTCCTGGAGGAACACCAGGCCAATCGGGTTTTCAGGCTAGCCCTAATGAATATGCATGAGAGAGATTTGCATATGATGGAAGTGATAGACATGCAAATTTGCTTCATGCATATTCATTAGGGCTAGCCTGAAAACCCAATTGGCCTGGTGTTCCTCCAGGACAGGGTTGGGAACCACTGCTCTAGCCTACCCTGAAGATACAGGGAGAGAAGGGAAGCTGCCTCCAAGGAACACAAAAGGATCCTGAGCTTTGGAGGTGCTGCCCTATATACCCCCTCCCATAGTCCCCTGCTCTTTTGCATCTTAACCTATCAAATTAAACCTTCCTCAGTGGGAAGCTATGATTCTCCTGAATATCCTATTTCCATCCTTGCTACCAGCTCCCACCCCTCCCCCTAATCCAACTAACAATTACTACCAACCCTCCTTCTCCCCCCCAATCCCCCCCCCCCCGGAAGACCTTTCCAGAAGGTCTCAACAGGCGACCAACTTGAGCCCATTGTTAAAGTCATCCATCAAGACCAGCTCTCGGGCTCTGCATTAATTTACATATACATTCTGTCCAAAAAATATTCTTGAATTTAAAAAGTGTATATGCAGACATACATAATGAAAACACTTAAACTGGAGATCAACAAGTACAATAAAATATGTAATTAATAAAACAATAGACTAGATAAAATATTAACCCCCCCCCCCTTTTATGAAGCTGTGCTAGCGTTATCACCAGCCACAGTGGTAAAAGTTACGATATTCATAGAATTCCTATGAGCGTCAGAACTTTTACTGCCATGGCTGGCGATAAAAAAACACTAACATGGCTTAAAAAAGGGAGGGGTAAATAAGACAATTCGGAGCAGACTCTTTTCTAATTTTCTAATATGATCCTCACAACTGTGATAAAAGCCATTTCAGATAGCAGTTTCTCTACCAAAGATGCTTGGGGTAAATAATATCATGCTAGTCTTGTGCACATTTGCTCACCACATGTTCTCAGGCCCCAAAGGAATGTTGAGCAGCCGCCTCGGGCCTGCCAAAGGTCTTCAGCACAGAGCACTGCTTCTGTTAAGAGCCCACTAACCCTGGCTGCAATCGGTTACAGAAGAACTGGATGGTCCTTTGGCACAAAAGGGCATCCCTGGATAGGTAGGGTTTGAATAGGGTCTGAATATTTTTCACCAGACTTTGTAGTAGCTGAAAATCTGTGAAAGTTGGGGGAAGGGTTTGCAAAAATTATACACTCTAATGCCACCCCATGCATCACTACCAGCCAGATCAAACCTTTTTCTTTTTTTCTGTACTGTGAAGAAAAATAAATATCTCCCCAGATATTTGGTAATTTAAGAAACCTAGAAATTTGGTAGCCACAGCCTGTGTCCTCACTGTATAAGTGGGAAAGCAGCCAAGGCAGTGAAGCAGAACTGAGTGAGGGGAAGGAGGAGGGACAAAGGGAAAATATAGCTAGGAGACAGCTTTTAGGAACTGCTCACAGACACACAACAGTTGTGACACAAATGCATTAGTTAATTTTCTCTTACATGGTCCCTGTGTCCTTCTATCTGCAACACCTCCTGGGCTATGACATGCACCCAAAGCACCTGGGCAGGAATAAGGAAGAAAACATAGCTCCGGTAAGGGACTTGTGTGCAGTGTGCTCTCCTGTGGAGTGAACCAGAAGTGTCAGGTTTCCTGCAGCCATTTTCAACCCTGCTGAATTATTTACACATTTCTAAGTTTCTTTCCAAAGGCTATGAGAAAGGGAGGAAAAGATCATTTTATAAATGCAATAGGGCTCTTTTCTTCCGCTCTATTTTCACCAGTCTTTGAATCGCCCAGGGATCAATCTTAACCTCTTCACCCTTTAATATTTTTCTTGCTCCTGTATTGACCCTTGCAGGGCCAGCTCAGCCTATGAACCAGAAGTCCTGTCCCAGGCTGCTGATGACAAAATGTTGTAAATCCGTGTTCAGATCGGATCCTAATTTAATTGATGTGAACCACCTAGAACTCTTTGGGTATGGCGGTATACAAGAACATAATAATAATAATAAAGGATGCCAAAATTCCAGTCCAGCCATCTTTCCCACCATTTTCCTTCATCTCTGCCGGTGGGGGGGTGAGCCTTGAGATAGAGGGAGCAGTTATCGAAACAGGGGTGGTTAAGTGGGGGCACTGATGTAAAGTTGACTCAAGGTGCCACAGGCCCTTGAGTCAGCCCTGGACCCTTGCACAATCTGTTACTATTGCCAGATATGTTACTGCTTTATGGATAAACATCTTGTTTCAGTTTTGCCAGATAATTTTTCTGTTATTAAGTCTTTTAGTTGTAGCAATTTTTGTAGCAGGATGAAAATCAAATTTTTCTTTTTCGTTTTGCATGGTGATGGGAGGATACTACATTGAGTGTTTCACACCTTGCTGTTGCAGTGAAGAATCATCCTGCTTTTGATGAAGCCATAATAGCTGTTTTGTAGAGTTAAGTTGAGAGCTAGGTAAATCAAGTTCTGATTCAATGTTTTCAAGGTAATAAAGAGAAGCAGATGGAGCAAATGCTTTATGTAGTCATCATGTCTAGAGCCACTGGTTTGATTGTCCCCACATTTAGAGAAATAGTTTGAGAAATCTCAAGTGCTATGTTTTTCTGGTCAAGGTCCTGAGCTTTGGAATATATATATATATATATAATTTTTATTAACAGAACCAAGAATACAACAAATGAAAATAAATCAGGCAGTTCAGATACAAATAACAACAGTTTGCAAGATAGAAGAAAAACAGTTTTGATATTTTCTCCCCACCCAACAATCAGGTGTGCACTAAAGAAAAATTTAAGTTCTGTTTTCATTGTATAGCAAGCAATGGTATGGATGCGATTCCCGGAAAGATGACATCAACAAGAGCATTTATGGTTAGAAATTAAGTAGCTACGTGCAGCAGGGGTTAAAGAATTCCAAAAAGGAGCCCAGACATCCTGCAAGCGCTGTCCAGCCCGGGACTCCATATCAGTGATCATCTGGCGTTCCATCTGTAACAGCTGAATCATATTTGCCCGCCAATGTTACAAAGACGGGGGCGATGACTCCAGCCATCTCAATAGAATAACTTTTTTCCCCAACAAAATAGCCTTGCGCAGAAAACAACGCATGCCCTTTGGAACTGGGGCAATCACCCTACATTAAAAAACAAAAGATATGGGGAAACTATACAACGGGCATGCCATAATATAGCGATATGATCCAAGACTCTCCCCCAGAAAGCACAGACCCGGGGACAGGTAAAAAAACATGTGTCCCAAGGTGGTGACGGAAAGCAGCGCTATTTGCTGTGCGCACCTGGGAAATACATGTAACTTCATGGTCATCTTATAATTAAGTTCCCAGAGTGTAACTGATAAACGCATCTGGGAAGCCATCCAAAGGCTGTGACTTAAAAGGTCGGTGGAAATAGATACCCCTAGATCCCGAGACCATTGTTGACTTAGACGGATATAATCAAAGTTAGGGAGATGTATGATGCTAAATATTTAAGATTGCTGTCTTCACTTGAAAGATTTCTGCTCTCCTCTGTCTTTTCTTAATTCCCTTGCTATGGTCTCTTTGTCCATTTGGCATTTTTCATGCTCCATGTCCATGATCCAGTTTCCCTCTGCATCCCTTACCCCTGTCCTCTTGTCATATTCAGCATCTGCACTGTCTTGTTTTATCCAGCATTGATTTTCTGAAGAGGTGCCGAGAGAGGAAAACTTCATTGGAGTATCTTACCTGCTAGAAATTGCATTCAAACTTGGGTAAAAGAGCTCCTATACAGTGATGCATGGGTGGCGTTATGGTATATTTTTATAAACTCTTCCCCCAACTGAACATAAATATGTACATGCTTTTCTAGGGCCTGATTCTGTAAATAGCACTATAAGTTAGGCAGCAGTAGGCACCCTATCGCTAACTTGTTTTAATTGGCATGGCAATTGACTGAATAATTAAACACTTGTTAAAAAAAAAATAAGCGTCGTAATCTCAGCTACACAAAGCTGCCTAACACCGCCTAAGGTCAAAGTAAGTGTGATTAGGGGTGGAGATGACCTTAGGCACCGTTAGATGCAATTCTCAAAAGAACTTAGGCTGTTGGAATGTAGGCCAGTAAAACCCTGACCTATATTGCAGATGCATAAGTTTTGTGGTAGGTGCCGTTAGTCGCAATTCTTTAAATGGTGACTAAGCGTGCTTAACATGCGGAGGGCGCTGTTTTTGTAGGCGGCTGCTGATTTAGGCACTGTTTACAGAATCTGGCCCTCAATCTCTATGCAACTCCAGGACCCATGGAGATGACTGCTTCAAATGCCGATGTAGATGGACTGGTTTTCTTAGTGTCAAAAATTTATTTGCACTGTTTCTCATGACCACAGATTTCCCTCTGACAATGAGGAATCATGATTGTTTTCCAGGCATTGCAGTAACTGGGATTGGGTATCTATTATGGATATGGTCCTGCCACACTGTGAACACTTCTTAAAGTTACTGGGAATTATTTTTCTGGGACATGTCCAGAAAACAGCTGCAAGGAAATCAAACTACTTGATGATGAAAAAGATTCTCCACTGGGTGCCTGAGGCCTACCATGGCCCAAATTTAGCCAATTAATAAAGAACCTAGGTGGCTATCAGGGGGAAAAAGACTGCATAACAGCAACAGGGCTTATTCAAAGAAAAACAAAAATTAACAGCAGGTGAGAAGAGGTACCTGAAAGTCCAATGATTATGCGTTGCAAAAAATTGGTGACTGGTGAGGTCCCACACAATAGCATAGAAACATAGATGACGACGGCAGAAAAGGGCTACAGCCCATCAAGTCTGCCCACTCTGCTTACCCACCCCCTGTCTATGCCCTAATGACCCAATTTCCTTATCTTGACCCTCGTAGGAATCCCACATGGGTATCCCATTTATTCTTAAAGTCTGGCACGCTGTCTGCCTTGATCACCTGCACTGGAAGCTTGTTCCAATGATCAACCACTCTCTCTGTGAAGAAATACTTTCTGGTGTCGCCATGAAATTTTCCGCCCCTGAGTTTGAGCGGGTGCCCTCTTGTGGCCGAGGGTCCCTTGAGAAAGAAAATATCATCTTCCATTTCAACACGTTCCGTGAGGTACTTAAATGTTTCGATCATGTCTCCCCTCTCCCTACGTTCCTCGAGAGTGTAGAGCTGCAATAGGCACATGCATTCTGTGTGTGTGTGCTTTGGTCCCCTTTAAAAATCAGAAGAGCAGTGCTGGGGTTAGGAAAACTTCCCAGAAGCCCAGATTGCATTCACCGACTAATATGGCTGCCTATGAACCCTGTCAGGATGCCCAGTATGATAGCAAGTCAGAATCCATGCACAGTGAGAAAGCAATTGTTTACAAACCTATTCCCATAAAACAGAAACCATGCACTAGGCTTAAGAAAACCAGCACTATGCAAAATGACCACTGGGGGAGCCCAAGAGAGCCCAGTCTGGGAGTTGAGTCTGAGCAGAGCTAGCAGATATGCAGGCACCGGCCATACTCAGTTCTGGCACCTATGCACTTAACTGGCCAAACAGGACTGCACAAAAAAGAAGCCCTACCAAGCCTGTTAAGTATGTGGTGCCAGCACTGAACACAGGCCAGCACCCATATAACTTCCAGTACACAGCTAGCCCTGGATATTGAATGCTGGTGCCTGAACATGGCTGAATATCGACTGGAAAGATTTCAGTTCAGTCATTCTTCTGTAATTACAATCAGAAAACAAAAGGTTTACAGAAAATTATGTACCAAACACTACAGCATCAGTACTTACACAAGAGAATCACTTGTATTTCATTATTTCACTCTTTATTTCCCACCAATACAGATTTTAAAGGTAGTGATTCTGCAGATTGTTCAACTTTACTGACAGGTACATTCTAGCAATAAAACAAAGTCAAAACAAAACAGTTTTTCACATCTGGAAAGCTGTTTCTTCCAGTACTAAAAGGTGAACAAATGCAAAGTGCAGTGAAACAAGTGCTCATACTAATGCAGGGGTTCTCAACCTGGTCCTTCGGATCCACCCAGCCAATCAGGTTTTCGGGATAAATATGCATAAGACAGTTCTCTGAAGAAAGCCACAGCATGATAGCTGAAACGCTGGTTCTATCTACCCAGATGCAGTGAGACCCGGATAACTGCAACAATCATGCAAAAGATAGATTTGCATATAATAGAAGTGGTGCATGCAATTTTCTCTCATATATATTTATTGTGGATACTTTGAAATCAGACTGGCTTGCTGTGTCCCAAGGACAAGTTGATAATCCCTGAACTAAGGAAACCAACACAACTACAAGTCCACAAGGGAATGCTGGTCTGAGCGAGGCTCATCCGGACAGAGGAAAGCTTTTTCAACTTGAAACTTTTAAAAACATCCTTTTTACACAATTAAAAGAAAAAAAAATAATACACATTTAACATATTCTTCCTTTTTGCATGCTGACAAGAAAGAGGATCCCCCACTCAAGACTAAAATTCACTTTGTGACTATGAATGCCACACAGGTTATGGAGCCACAGTCTTCAGCAGCAAGAAAGAAGTTAGCAGAGGAACAATTAGGCTGTTTTCCAGCACTTGGACAGCTGCTCTAAACCTGTTGGTCTTTCAGCATGGTGTCTCACATATGACTTATGAAGGGCGTTCAATAATTTATCTAACTGAGTAGGAAAGAGTTTTCAAAATATTTTTATTTTTCAATATAGTCTCCTGATAGCTCCATACACTTCATCCACTTTTCCTGCAATAACTTTAACCTCTTTGAAAAGAATTCTTCAGTTTGATCACTTGAAAATTGCTGTCCATGGAGAGATTTCTTCATAACTCGAAACAGGAAATAATCCGAGGGAGCCAGGTCAGGACTGTAGGGTGGATGTTTCAACACATTGTTGTGAAGGAGCAGTATGCCTGCTGGGAGCTTTCCTCGTCTTTTCTCCTTAATTGACTCCTGCAAAGTGATCGTGTTGGCGTAACTCTCCTCGGTTATGGTTGTCTTGTGTGGTATAAACTCCACAAGCAAAAGTCTTTCATCATCCCAGAAGACACATGCCATGACGTCACCTGCAGATTTTTCTGTCTTGAACGTTTCTGGAATGCGGGATTAATTATGGTTCCACTGCATTGACTCCATTTGGACGCAGGATCTCTGTGATAGACCCAAGTCTTATCTCCAGTCACCAAACAATGAAAAAAATTCACTTGGTCTTCACAGAGCATCTCCCAGTTCTCCTGACAGCACTGAAGCCTCATGGCCTTCTGGCAATACAGCAGCATTCTTGGAACCCATCCTGCACTAACCTTGGACACGCCCAACTTTTCATAAATTATTTTTCAACTGTACCTGCCAAGGTGCCCATTTCTTCAGCTATTTGGGAAACCTTAATTCGTCTGTCTTGTAGCAGTAATTCAGTGGTCTCAAACTTGCGGCCCAGGGGCCACATGCAGCCCGCCATGTACAATTTTGAGGCCCTCAGTATGTTTATCATAATCACAAAAGTAAAATAAAACAATTTCTTGGTCATATATCTCTTTAGCTATAAATTACAATATTATTTTTAAGACTTAACCAAAAGGAAAGATTTATAAACTATAAAGAGTTTTACCTCATGCAAAATTGTCATTTCTTTAATAAGACATTAACTATTTTTTCTGAGGCCCTCCAAGTAATTACAAATCCAAAATGTGGCTCTGCAAAGAGTTTGAGACCACTGCAATAATTAGAGTGTAATAAATTTATCAGGCAATCAGATAAGTATCTGTAACTCGTGTCTAGGGCTTACACCCACTGCTAACCACTGTGTTCAAGCTTATGCAATCTTATAGGAATGATGAGACTAAAATATCTGAAACTGATTATGAAAAAATAATATATATATAGCAAGCTGTATAAAATAAACGAATTATTCACAAAATATCTCTGTAGATATGTCAACACACAGCTAGTATAGATGTATAATCACTAAGTAATTAGAAAATATGACTAATTATCACACAATATATATTTCCGTACAATTATGATTCCTGATAAGAATATAGCAGCAAATCTGATATGATTAGCTTGGCCCAATCACCAAGAGTCCTACCCAAAACAAGACTCTCTTCTAGCCCAGCAAGACTACAGAAATAAACTCCTGCCAGGTGGGGATCCAAGATGGCGTCTTGCTGTGAAGCTTGCAAGGTCTGCTTTGCTGAGGCTCTGTGGTGGTGAGCGCGTCAGTTCTCCTGCCAGAGAGATGGGCAAAAGAAAGGGGATGGCAAAAATCTGAGTCCCAGTGGGTAGCCAAGTCCTGCAGATGAAGTAAACTACCTTGGAAGATTTCAGAACTCTGACTGGACCCACGTTGGTTGTTTCTTCTGCTTAAGCGCAGCATGCATAAGCAAATGGCACTAGCAGCAATGGGATCTTGTTGAGTCCCGAGAATAGAACAGCAGAGTCTACTGTATGGAGAGCAGCGGCAGGGAAGGCTGGGAGGAAATCAGACTTCTCGTTCACTGTCCGGGAATCTCTCCCCGATAGAATTTTCTCCCCCATAGCAAGGTTCGTTGGCAAGGGTGTCCATGCTATAGACTTTGTATCCAGCTAAAACTTTGAGTGGGGTATGTGGGAGGAAAGATCCTTTTGAAAGCAGTACAGATATGAAAATTAAGAAACAGCCGTTATAACTTTAGAAGTACTTTTGGAGGCTTTACAGGAACTAAACTCCTCTTTTTTGAGAAGAGTGGATGGAATTGAAGGTGAAATGAAAAATGTTTCTGAACAAATTGCTTCTCAGTCCCAAAACTCAACTCAGCAACTAGAGAAACTCTGAAAAAGAAGGTTGAGGAATCTGGGAGAGGCATTGAGGAATCTTAACCCAACGGAAGATTGAATATTTGGAAAATCATTTAAGGAGGAATAACTTGCATTTTTAAAACTTTCCTAAGTCCCTTTTGATATTATCAGTGGACTTGGTGAGACGATACTTAAAGGCAGTCCTTAAAATACTGGATGACACCCTTCCTCCAATAGTAAAAGATCAATATGTTTCTGGGAAAGAAACGGTGGGGCCTTGGGAAGATCCGATCCGATGTTGAACTTAATTGACTTTCTTGAAACATCTCTTGAAATAGTGACCCAGAGATAAACTCTAGTTGTAACATTTGCTTTGGAACTAGATTGCAATAATGTTTTGCGATTATATTTCTGTAATATTAATCAGCAATTTATGGGGTCAAGTATTCAGATTTTTCACGATTTACCTAGAGACACACACAAGAGATGCCAGTCATTCTTGGCTTGTAGACCAAGAATGAACGTTTTGGGGGCCAATTTTGTATTGAAATTTCCTTGCATTATATTGCATGAGGGTTCGACACAACAGCTAATTGATTTTCTTGTAGCTAAAGAGGAGATCAAGGTGACTGTTTAACTTTCCAATTTGAGAGTGAATGCTGAGAGTGGGCTGAAGCTTCCAGAACAATTTTGTTTATTTCTTCATTTCTAAGTATCTTGGATCCTATTCCTTATATTGTGAACTGTTTTAGATTTTATTTAGCTGATATCTGTTGAATTGCTTTTGTTGTATTACTGAAATTTCATTATCATGGATACATTGAAGTGATTGTAAAACTGAAATGTTAGAGAAAAAAAAAAAAAAAGAAACAAACTCCTGCCTCACCATTGGGTCCAATAGATGTCAGCTCTCCAGTGACGGATTTATCTTCTTTAGGTTACATAAGTGCAGCGAACCTTAAGTCTAGTCCAGCAGATGGAGAATCCTTGTTCAGTCAGCACAAGGTCACTTCCCTTTGGTAACAGCCAATGCAAATGATTGCCAGTCCTTCGTGGTGTACTTTGTAAATCAGAGACAAAGTTCTGCAGTGTCCCAAAAATGAAGTGTCCCTAAGCTCTCAGTTGAGAGCAGACACACACAAGGGAGATCCTTTCTTATCAGTTCTTATTGTCCCCTGCACAGTCAAAGGAGTTATACAACTTTAGGTCTGAGCTCCCCCAAACCCCAAAATTGTCTAACTTAGGAAAGCATGGCAGAGTTTTTTTTTTTTTTAAGTTCAGTAAGTTTTATTGAAGTTTTACATAAAACAAAACATGAAGAAATATATAAAATGCAACGTGCACAATCAGAACCAGTCCAGCAGGGGCTTTTTGGTCACACAGAAAAATAATGAATAGTGTTCTTGTGAAAGGTCCTCGGGAGACAGCCAGACATGCCAAAATGATAACAGCACAAGGCACAGTTCATAGCAAAAGATGGGAAGCTGCCTCCTCCACATTCACATGGCAACAGAATTCCAGTGATGGTAGATGTCCTTGGTTGTGCCCACAGATCTTATGCACACATCCAGAATGCTTCAGGACAGCAAAGATGATTCTTGGCCTAAGTTTCAGGCCTGCAGTTTTCCAACAGGTAAAGCAGGAATCACCTCTATAGTCTGACAAATTTTAATCCTCGACTTTCTTGCACATTTCTGTGGAAGTTGCTTCCATAGGCTGCACAGTATGAGGGTCATCTTCAACAGACTCTCTACCTTACAAACTCCTTGCTCCAACATTTTACTTTGTAGGATGATGGGGCAGACTCACCATAAACTGCAGTCATGCATTCATGGATCTCCTTTGGCTTTTTAGCCTTCTTTTGTAAGAAATTTTATCACTGAACGATGCTCCAAATCTAGCAGTTTCTTACTTGATTCACATGAGGACTCTCCTGACACCCTGTCTCTTGGAATGTTAGACTTGCACTGAGCTGCAACTATGCATGAGTAACCTTGAGACATGTCACAACATGCACAGACTTGTTTCAACATGCTTGCTACTTTCTTTCATACTCAGGTAGATAAATGATTGACCATCCCTCATATATGTGCATATAGAGCTAATACTTCCTATTTCTTTTTCACAAAAAAAGTTATATTTGAAAGGTGGGGACTACGCCTCCCATACATGAAAAAAAGTCTAAAATGTAACATGCAGCACATCCATCCCTATTTCTTTCCCCTCAAAACTTCATGGGTTTTTTATTATTATTTAAAAAACAGCAAAATAAACTTCACACAATTTCATAGTCACCCAAAAAGGGGGACAGCATCTTGCAGAAAAAGCCTCAAATATGGTAAGCTAGATAGGGCACTCTATGAGGTGTGTTAGAGCTCTGAGCTGCAGGACCTTGATCAAGAGTCAGATCTCCAAATGGGGCATAACTCGCTCTGCAAATTCATGTGCCCCCCTTCTACTAGTACAGTACCCATAATCTCATCTTTAATAAAACACAAAATGTATAATTGTGTGTGTCTTGCTTGATACCAATAAAAATTCTGCACTTTCTGTAGTAAATTGCTGGTTCTGCCATGACTGGCTTCCAGTTCTCAGTAACAGTCATTGTGTTCAGCATAAGCTGAAGTGTCTGGTATTAGGGCCATACCCTTATCCACTGGTGCTTTATGAAGTCATTAGAACATAACTGTGGTGTCACAAAGCAGCTTCAATACCCATTTTGCAATACAGATTCCATCAAACACGTGGTCAGTCAAAGGTAAGCAAGCATTAGGTATGTATAAACTCATCCATTCCCATATATTTGCAAAGGGTTGCCAACTGGTTCCAGAATTGCATAATAGGGTTGATTCAGTCCTGGTTTTACCCAATTGAATGCAGGACTAGTAGTTCTAATGTCTCAATTACATTCTCTAAGAAAAACTAAGGCAACTAAGCCTCCACATGCCATGAGGTAAAACCAGGACTGAATCAAACATCTCAGGTCAACCTGGAGCCACCTGGCAACTCTTTGGCAAAACAGGCTTTTATGTGTAGAGAAGCTTTGTCTCCCCAGTAAAACTAATTTTTCTTGCAATCCTTTCCTTAGGCTTTATGTTGTTCAGACCTCTGCAATATTAACTCAGCTTGGATGGAATACTTTTGTGAGCTGAAAATTGGTAATATGCAGTGTCACTATTAAATTACCCCCCTTTGACCAAATAACTTGAGTGTCAGTGTTTCACGAATTTAAGTAGGCTCATAAAATTGTCCAGGAGTATAACAAACAATAAAGCAGGCACACAAGAAGTAATTTTATAACAAGTTGCCTATTTTTGGTCTACAGATTAGAGAATGACATGGGGACAAATTTTCCCCCATCCCCGCAGGAACTCATTTTCCCGTCCCATCCCCGTGAGTTCTTTTCCTGTTCCTGCCCCATTCCTGCAAGCTCTGTCCTCATCTGCATAAGTCTCAAACACTTTAAAATCATAAGTGTGCGAGGTTTGTGCGGTTAAGGCGGTGCTTACAAGAATGGAGCAGGAACAGCAACAAAACTCATGGGAACAGGATGGGGATATTGAGTTCCTGTGGGGACAGGGACAAATTTGTCCTCTTGTCATTCTGTACTAAAGGTGTTCATAAAATACTAGGGATAAACTGGCAGAAATCACAGCCATATTGTTTAGGAGTACATGTAAAAAAATGCATGTAAATTGTAGCTCTACCTAAAACATGCCTACATGCAAGTCGAATAAAAGTACATGTTGTCTTGTTATTGTATATAATTTATGTGCATTAATACCTGTGGTAATTTTTAAGAAGCCCTTCTACGAACATAAAATGTTTTTTAAAATGCTAAAAATCCTTTATAAAATTAGGAAAACTCAGAGTTACATGACAGTACAGCTCACTTACTGAACACAATGGCTCATCCATTCTTAATTTCATCATTAGCAGTTGACCTATGTATATTCTATATGTACAATACACATCAAACATGGCATTCATCAATAATACTGAATATTATTTTGAATGGATGACAGAAACCTGCTTTTATTACTGCCTGACCCATTAAGACTGCTGAGAATGTAACACCCAAGAACAGAACGCTTCCACTCACTATTTTAGTCTTGCACAGAAGTAATCAGCAGCTATTGAAAATATACCTTCTGTGTAACATCTTAGAAAACCCTGTGCAGTTCTGTAAAACTGGTGCCAAAGAATTGCATGAATTTCAGCAGTCTGTATTTCCTAAGCTGGAAAGTGAATAACAGATTCTCCATTTCTCAGCAGCTAAGATCATAAAAGCTAGCAAGAATACACAATACTGCAAATTCAAAAGGTTATTCAAAACAAAAAAAAAGTTATTCCAAGTAAAACCAGATCAATAAGATTTGGCATGGATTATGCAAATGAAACTGATTCCTTAGTGTTTCTACTGATTGGTGCTTCCTTTGCTTAGGTCCCAGGAGAGTCAAGTAATTACCTCTCCTAGTCTTGCTCTGTTCACTTTTTAGGACACCAAGTGGTTAAATTCACAAAATCACATTTCCATCCTTGTAACAGTCACTTTCAGCCTAATCTAATTTTCTAAAATCCTGCATATAAAAAAGTTTTCCTCATGTTCATATATATGCATATGCACATATCTAACATTTTTTCTGTGGTCCTGTCACCTGGGACATCTCTTGCATCTGAGCCTGATTATAAAGACTTGGTCTTCCTGGGATGAGGTTTGGCTATTTATCGGATGTGAGCCATGTCCTCAAGAAAAGGTGTTTTCATGCAACCAGTGCAAAGCTGGTCCATCCACAGGGGAGCCTCGTGCTGCAGTGGTGTCCGGCGGGGAAAGAAAGTATAACTCAAGTCGTAATTTAGCAGGCAGCTGATAGATGCCATGTACAGGTCAGAAAAACGGCACAGTCGACGAGAAAAGTAAGTTGGGTTGTGGCAAGTGCGGAAGATGCTACCAAACTGAGGATTGAACAGGTTTTTTGTCATAGCCCTAGTTTGGGGAAAAAATGAAAAACAAAAGAAACGTTACCAACTGAAACTAAATATAATGGCTTGAAGATTAGAAAGATGAGAGTCCATTCTGTTTTGCTTTTCAACTTTAATTCCCCTTCCTGGTAAAATCAAGACTAAGTGCATTAGCATACATTGTGATGGTACAGCCATACTGTAAACACTAAACAGAAACAACATCAACAAGTGATATTAATTCCATAAGAGAAAAAAACATTTATTGAGAACCCACCTTGCTGGGAAAGTAAAGCCAAGTTGCCTTCCTGTCAGTATTTTCTGAAGACAGTGGTTCACCATTTTTATAACAAATGATCCCTTGGCACCCTGTGGAAGAAAGTTTTCTGGAAAAGGGAAGGTTTTTACTGTACCTGCATAGGACCTTTCCTGCATCATGGTAGCTCTGCGGCTTCTTTCATTTCCCATTTTAGCAAAGCTTATAGAAAACAAAGGTACTTACCTGTAGCAAATGTTCTCCAAGGACAACAGGATACTCATGTTCACAACTGGGAAAGGTTTCTCTTTGGAGGTTTCTTCTTTGGGACCTCTCCCTCTGGGACCTCACTGATTAAATCCCAGCTAGGATATTTTGTTCTTCTTTCTAGACGAGTCCTGCCCCTCTGCTTCAGCTGGACTGCATCATTCTCCCAATGTGCCTCAGCACTGAGCTGCAGAGGCTCAGTGCCTTCTGTGATCTGGAGTCCACTTTCTCTTGGACTAGCTCCCCCTACTGCCCAAAGGTACATGTGCAGCAATGGTAAGGGAGAATCACTGATCCCCTCGCAAATCCACAGGGGATTTTTACTTGTTTGAGCCCTGTAGAGTACTCCGAAGTATATGGAGAATATACCTGCACCCGAATCTTGGGGTGGGACCACCTCTAAGTCAGAGATTCTAACAACCTCTGAGTTGTTGCTGTGACCTTGCTTGCTTTCTCTGGATACCCCACCAGGGAGTCCACCAACCAGTCCGTCAAAGGTTGGATGAATTTGAGTTGTAACTGCTCTGAATGATCAATCAAGATCTGTGCCCAGAGCCATCCCCTTATTTTCAGGGGAATTTCTCTGGACCCAGCGTCATTGTGCTTTCCCGAAGATTGAAGTAGGATGAACTGGTGGTTTGGCTCTGCCTGGGATCTGAGCATCACCATCTGGATCCCTGGTTCCGAGAGGTGGCTCCTGCTGAGGACTGCCAAAAGCACCTGGAGCCAAGAAAATTAGACTGCCCGGAGTCACTAGAGGTTCGTAGTCTGCTGCCAGGTAGAGAGGTTGGCCGATGATCTGCCAAGCTGGTCATGCGATCGTCCAGTCCCATTCAGAACAACATTTGACCCTTGAAAGGAAGTCTGCTGAGGGACCTCCAACCCACTGCCTGATCCGGGAGAAATTGAAGCCGAAACTTGGCTCATGACTCTGATGATGTCATAGAGAGCATCGGCTACATAATCCACTTCATCCAATAGAACAAGGCTGGCCCTCTGCCAGCTCAAGACTATGCACCCTAGTATGACGGGAGTGTCACAAAGAAGCTACTGCAGCTACTTTGATTCACAAGACTAGTGCTTCGAATTGCTTATTAAGAATCACATCCACTTTGCAGTCTACATAACCTGTAATACCATACCTCCTGCACTTTGTCAGGGATGTGCACTTGGTAACCTACGTTACCAAGGAATCTACCTTGAATTGAATGAACAACTGCTGTGTGTCATCAGATACAGCCGAGGCTTTGTCATGGCTATTGAGCATCTCAATGCTCAGGGATCAATACAAATATACCAAGTTGCCAGGAAATGCATAAGACTGCGCTCTGCTCAATTCAGAGCAGGGAACATAAGTAACCTGCTGGGAAGCCAAAATGACCTCCTGCAAAGAATAAGTAATACATCTAACAGAGCTGAGAGTCTCAACAGTCAGCTAACAGTTGGGGTGTCCCCTTGATAGAGGGCCACCACTGTATCTGGCGTACATGCACCTGCAGTTTCCAACAGGTAGGGCTCGCTATGACAGTAGGGCACAGCAAGAGATCCTTCATCCTCTGAGACTCTCTTGGAAAGGCCCACCAGAACCTGGCCAACCTCTGAATTTGAGACAGATGTGCCCTGGGAGTCCCAACCCTCTCATGCGCCTCCTGGTGCATTGCCAGACTCTCCCTTTGGATTTCAGCTATCTGGAAAGGCTCTCCACACCAACCTGACAAATTCTAGAGAAAATCCCTTCTCAGCTTGCGTCTCTTGGGCTCCATGGCCTCTGTGCCCCTATGTTTAGGATGACCGTCATTCTGGGGCTCTTGAGGAAATTTAACACCAATGGACTGCCTGGCCATTTCTTGGCCCTAGAAAGCAAAGGGAAGTCTAAGTTGACTGCCCCCAATCTCATTCATGTGTTGCATAGCATGTGGTGCAAGAGCGCCACACCTGGCATTAATGAGGGTTAAAAGAGACTGAGGACTCCATTCCTGCCAGTTTAGAAGCAAAATGAGGTGATTTGAAGCTTCTATATAACTTTAAAAAAATAATTGGGACATCCAAGATGGCCACCACAGCAGCGTTTTTACGACATAAAACGGCACCAAAATGCTTAAACAAAAAGAAAATACTAGCACAAAAGGAGGGGAGGTGAAACACGGATAGCAATCTGCGAGACCCTGCTGACCCTCCTATGGATGCCTAGCAGCCTGCGCTCAAGCTCCTTCAATGCAGTAGGCGAGCAATACTACAAGGGGAACAGCCCCCAAGCTCCAAAAAGGCTTCTGCATATTGGCCAACTGGTACCACAAGGGACTGGCTGCAGACCTCAGTCTGCTTCTTCTCCACACAGGGCTGAAACCTTGACTAGGGATGCTCTTTCACTGAAATCAATCAAAAAACCATGAAAAAGACAAAAAAAAAATAAAAATAAGCACAGATCAGAAATACTTTCCGGCTCGCATATAGAAGGAAATACTGAAAAGGGCAGCAGAGCCCTCTGGTGAAAGAGGAGGGCTTAAAAACTGGATTTGATTCCTTCTGCATGGCTTGCGAGCACTGAGATTACCTGCTCGTCCAGAATTATGCACCTATTGCACTAGAAAAATGTACTTATCTTACCAATTCAGTAGTTTTTTCATTATAGGCCTTCAGGACGTAGGCTAATCAAAACTTTGTGAAGAGCTCATAAAATTGACTAAGGAGCTAAAAGGAGAAAAGCAGTTTTTGTTAAAGGCCAGGATGAAAAATAAATGTGAAATCTTAAGATGCTGCACAGTCTGCTGGAAACATGTTTGACTGTGCTGGAAAAAAGAAAATTGAATGAAGCTGTAGGGCTGCCAGAACACAGTAAAGTGCAGTCCATATCTTGTCAAGACTCGTTTTTTACCAGAAAGTTCTAGGATGTAACTCTATTTGGTACAACATGTGTTCTTGTATAACTTGTGAACCTGCTTATCCTAAGAGAAACTGTAAATTCTGTTTCACTCCAGGACTGGAAAGAAATTGTTCTTGAATTCCCATCCTCCTTAGGTGAAACACCATCATCATCCTTAACAAATGCCCCACACCACAAACAGAACTCCTAATACCTCAGTTCTTGTCGTTCTTTCATCCAGTCTTGAAGGACTTGCTGGGATTCAGGATCCCGAAACACCTAGAAGACAGGAACCAATCAGTGAAAGGTAATACCTATGATTTCAGACATGGACTACCTGCATGGGACTAAATGAAACAGACTATATCTCATCTCTGTGCAGAAAGTAGTAAATAAAACAAAGGTAAAAGCAGTATAATGTTAAAAAAAAAATGTGCAAAAAAACCAGTGATCTAGTAGAAGCAGGTGAATGCATAAGAATTGGAGAGATCCCATAGAATAGTTTATATTAAGTATTTGCTGTTTTAATATATTTGTCTGTTATAAGTTATGTATATTTGATGGAATTCACCTAGAAATGTTGATGGAGCAGAATATAAATGTTTATGAATACAGAAATAGTTAAGTTATGGTGTGCACATATATTTCTGCATTCTTGAGACCACTCTTCCAATACCTGCATGCGCTCCAGTAGACCAGTCAGCGCTTGCAGCCACGTCAATGCCTGTGAGTACTGCTCTGTGTTCACAATCTTTGTCTCTGTTTCCAACTCAGGCACAATGGCGCCAGTCCTCCACCCATGACGCAGCATAAGATCCTGGTGGAAAAAGGTGGTAAGGAGATGAGATGTCAGTTTTGGCAGTTTGGCTTCCCAGTGCTCAAAAGGGGATAGTGTGTGTGTGTGGATACTTACTGCCAGGTCACTGTAGAGGTGGTCTCCAAAATATAGCACCTTAGAACCACGCCAGCCTGTCAGCCGCAGGAAGTCAAACAAATTCCCCTGTAGTATATAGGAGAAGGAAATAGAATTAACTATACTAGGAAATTTTTTGGAAACTATTCCAGATTTCTGGGATTACTACTACTACTAATTTCTACAGTACTACTAGAAGTACACAGCACTGTACATATTATATGGAGGTACCTGTCCCTAGAGGGCTCACAATCTAAGTTTTGTTTTGTACCTGTTTCTCAGTCTCCTTCCACAAAAACCTTCCCCATCATTAAGGGATGGCAGCAATAACTGTCCCCATGTAAATAAAATATTTCACACCAATTCTCTAGACCAGGGTGGGCAACCAGCAGCCCACCATTGAATTTTATGTGGCCTGAAAGACCAAATACATACAGAAAACATAATTCACCATAGTAATGGCTATTTTAAATACTGTATTTTACAAATATTTTCAGACTAGCCACTCTAGCCATTTGTTTCCATCTGTGAGGGGAGTCTATAGGAAATTACCCCCTTAACAACACACCCTCACAGTCACAGAATCACCTTAAAAGGTGGGCTAGAGAGCAAGGAAGAGATGACTTAGCAATGACTTCAATGTTGGCTCGGTGAATGTCTTTATCAAGCCATGTCTTACTGTTTTTTTTCAAAAATTAGTAAAGTCTGCTTTGTTTGACAAATTTATCACATAATTAGGCTTTTTAACATTGTAATTATTTTACTACTTTTAATCCTGGTTTCTTTTTAAATCTTATGACATGTATGTACTTTGCTGATTGTTCAGTTTCTTACAGTGTAAACTGCTTAGAACTCTTGGATAATGGCGGTATAGAAGAATAAATTTATTATTATTATTAAAAGAAGAGCAGGAAGAGTGTAGCCAAAGCAAGATAAAACTATAAGCCTAGATCAGTGTTTCAACTTCTTCAAGCCAAGTACCCCCTAAATCTAATAAATATCAACCGAGTACCCCTGCCCAAGCTCCACCCCAGACCCCACTCCCATAATAACAGTACGGTGATGGGACTAAATCGCGCGAGACAACGGCGCGCCAACAACTGAGCGCAGACAACTGAGTGCAAGGTTGACGGCGCGCCAAAGAAAAGCACTATTTTAAAGGGCTCCCACTTTACTTAACAGACATTGCGCTGGTGTTGTGGGGGGTTTGGGGGGTTGTAACCCCCCACATTATACTTAGAACTGAACTTTTTCCCTAAAAAACAGGCAAAAAGTTCAGTTTCAAGTATAATGAGGGGGGTTACAACCCCCCAAACCCCCCACAATGCCAGCACGATGTCTGTTAAGTAAAATAGGGGGGTTCCCCACCAACACCCCCCGTCGGAACCCTTTAAAATAGTGCTTTTCTTCGGCGCGCCATCAACCTTGCGCTCAGTTGTCGGAGCGCCGTTGTCTCGCGCGATTTTGTCTATGAACCTAACAGTACTAATTGTAATGCAATTTCTTCCATCCATTTTTCATATACACACAATATAATCTTATTAATACATAATGGTAACCACAAAATTAAAAAAATACAAAGCACACTGTACGCACAGAAAATGTTAATTATCACTTATATTCAGGTTTTTTTTTTCAAAGAGATCAAGGCAGATGACTTTAATCTGAATGTTAGGAATCAGATACATACGGGCTAGAGAGTCAAATGTTACCAATGTGAACTTAAATAGTTGACCCCCAGCTACTCAGACCATGTCTCTCCCAACATTTAAAAACAGAAGTTGTCCCAGGCTAAAATAACAGATTATCACATACAGATGATAAAAAAGGAAAGCTAGAAATCAAGAGTTCTTCTCAGTGTCCCATACTTTCTATATGTAGTATAGTTGGGAAGTATCCTTACTCGAAGATTTAGAATTCTTGGGAAGCCAGAGAAAGTGTTGTAAGTGAACAGGTCCAATCAGCTCCTGATCAACAGATACCCAGAATTTGTGGGAATGGTTTTGAAGCCATTCAATGACAGCTCATGCCTGGGCTACCTTGTAAAATCAACCCAACCTGCCTTTAGAGCATTTCATATTGATCATAGCTCTAGAAAGCTTATCTGATTTTTTTTTCTTCAACAGATCATGTACCCTGTCACAAAACAAGATCTTCAAAGAAAATCTAGGCTTATGTTTGTGAAGAGAAACATAAAATATTTTGGGACTACTAAAGGGAATACTGGAAAAGGTAGAGAATTCTGGATCAAACATTCATTTTTTATCATAGCAATGCAAGAACTAGGAAAAGAGTAGGGCCTCTCCATTTTGCCAGGTTCCACTTTAATTCTCCCAAGAACTTCAGGTAATTTGTGTCAAAAAGCCTAGTTTTCTGGGCAGTTAGGCACACCCCAATTGTGAAAGAATATAAAGAGAGATCATAATAAACAAATATAAATAAATGGTCAAGTCCCAGGCATTGCCCTATCTCTCCTGCCGCGGGTCACGGCAGTTCGGGTAGAGGAGTGATGGCATCGCGGTAGGGGAGATGAGGCATCTCTCCTGCCACGATACATCACTCCCCCACACACAATATTGGGACAAGAGGGAGCCCAAGCCCTCTTGCCCTGTGGCACCGACCCCCCTCCCCCCGATTACATTCAGGGCAAGAGGGAGCCCAAGCCCTCCTGGCCTCTCTCCCCCACCCCCCTACATGATCGGGCAGGAGGGAGCCCAACCCCTCCTGCCCAGGCGGACCCCCTACCCCCCACCCCCCACTACAATACGGGCAGGAGGGATTCCAGGCCTTCCTGCCCTCGACACAAACCCCCCAACGACTGCCCCCTCGAACCCCCGATCGGCCCCCCCACTGACCCATGACCCCCCAACGACCCCACGACCCCCAATACCTGTAAAATGTTAGCCGGACGGACAGGTGCTAAACCCGCCCGTCTGGCAGGCCAGCGGCTGCAGAATGGGGGGGGGGCGATCGGGGGTTCGGTCGTTGGGGGGGAAGGTTGTGTTGAGGGCAGGAGGGCCTGGGATCCCTCCTGCCCGTATTGTAGTGGGGGTGGGGGTAGGGGATCCGCCTGGGCAGGAGGGGTTGGGCTCCCTCCTGCCCGATCGTGTAGGGGGGTGGGGGACGAGAGGCCAGGAGGGCTTGTTCTCCCTCCTGGCCTGATGGTAATCGGGGAGTGCCATGGGTGCCCAGGGCAAGAAGATGTCGTCGGGGAACGTCAGGGTGCCACGGGGCAAGAGGGCTTGGGCTCCCTCTTGCCTCGATGTCATGGGAGGGGGTTGGTGTGGATTCTGTAACTGGTGTTGTTTTTGACAGACACCGGTTACAGAATCCAGCTTTTAGGTGAAGGACTGGCTCCTCCTTCGCCTAAAAGCCCTTGTGTTGGACGTTTGGGGCTTAGGTATTTTTTTGGTTCATTATGGGGTATAAATGTAGACGTCATGGGGGTCTGGGCTTTTAAACAGCTGAATGTAGAGGCAGGCCATTATAAAAAAAAAACCTCAATTTGGATGTTTTTTTAAAATTATGGACATTTTCCCTGCTTCTACTTTCAACGTTTTAAGGCCTTAGGCCAAAAGGGGACTTAGACTTTTTTTTTTATTATGCCCCTCTATTTGTATAAGTGTTGACTGAAGTAAGATTTTTTACTATATAGGTAGATTTTGGATCTGAAAAAAATCTAAAATTTTTTTGAATGAAGTTAATTCTCCTGCTGAAATTGTGAAGTTACTTTATATTAATGTCTAGAAGATAGAAGGCTGGATAATATATATGGACATGTTTAGGTTTTTTTCTGTTTCATATATTTATTAGCATAACTGCAAAATACAATACAAAACCAAATTAAACTCCAAAATCCAAACCAGAGTATCACATACAGGTAACTATCTGGATATGTTTTTAAGTTTAAAACTTCTATCTATGGTTAACTAGTCCTTTGGCACCTCACCACCACCACCACCCACTTTATATGAACAAGTCTGCCCTGCCTGCTTCCATTTAACTAGCAAAATTCAAATAGAATCAAAGGTTTCCACAAGAGAAATGAAACAGAAAAGCAACAAAAATTGTGGATGTACCAATTTAATAAGAGTCCAAAAACATAAACGCAATCCACAAAGGATATAAATAGTCACAAGTGACCCATAGCAAAAAAACAAATATAATATAAAATTACAAGTGATCCAACAAGGGATGTGTTTCAGCAAAACTAAAAATGCCTTCCACAGGGGTCTTAATGGGACCTTGGCTCTCATATATAAAAAAATAGATGAGTCACAAATTATCCAAGTAGTTAAAAGGCTGCAATCAGGCAGCACAAACACAAACTTCCACTGTTGAGTGCTGTCATGTGAGAGTCAAGTGGGAGATTTGGAAAAATTCATGGAGGAAAAGTCCATAGTTATTAAGACATAGGGGAAGTCTCTGCTTGCCCTGGATCGGTAGCATGGAATACTACTACTAGTGACCCGGATTGGCCACCGTGAGAACGGGCTACTGGGCTTGATGGACCATTGGTATGACCCAGTAAGGCTATTCTTGTGTTCTTATGAATAGAACTCCCTCCAAAAAGTGGGAGAAGCAGTTTCAACAGCTACAGTATGCATACACTGACTCATTGTAACATGGTGATTAAGAAATTGCACCTAACTGCCTGCCCTCTCTCATCAACTGTCCTGATCACAAAGACAGAAAAAGTGCGCACACATATATATATCAACACATGAATAGACACAAACATGTGCAAACCCCCCTCCAAAAAAAAACAAAAACCAAACAAACAAACCCACATGCATTTACTGTATATGCAGAGGGGTTGCAAAGAATTCAATGAGCTATGTTTTGCATGCTTTTCTTACTTGGTAAAATGTGAATATCACAAGAGACTGTTCCAGCAGCAGTGTGGGAAGAAGTCTGTATCACAGAATATGGACTAGCCAAACATTAGATTTTTTAAAGGAAATTGGACTGTCTTAAGTTTGAGTTGTCTTGTAATGTATGAAGTAGAAATCTGGTTAACTCCAAAGGTGGAAAAACGCAACTTTCCTTGGGCAGTGGAATGAGATAGCCATATCCCAATCCACCTTTTACCTTTTGAAGGTTGGTTGGTCGGTCAGATCAACCTCCAAACAAAAGGTATTCTATCACCCCTTTTTACATTATATTAACAAAATACCTAATTATACTATCAATGCTTAATAAAGGAGCCAGCCTATCATATGGTGACATTTAAAAGTTATAAAAGTGCCTTAGGAATCTAACAAATCTAGCAGTTTATGCACAAACATTTGCATTTTACAAGAGTAATTTTGACCAAGTGCTTCTGGTAGCTCCAGGAAGAAAGAGGGAAGGCAAGAGCCTTTGTAGATTTTCTGCCTGAATGCCCGATTTGCTTCTACAACTGCAGAAAAATTGCGGACTTATTATGTTTTGGTTTTGGCAGAAAACTATAATTATTCCAAGGAAATCTCCCAGCCACTGCCAGCACTCAAAATGAATCCTTTTTGGAGAGGTATAAAAGATAGAGGTTTCACAGAGAACTAGACAATAGGACTGACAAAATCTGGCAAGCTCTCAGCAAAATATTTTATATGAGCTAGGAAATGGTTATGTCTCACCCCACCTCTATGGGAAAGCTAAAATAAATGTTGTCAAAAGACATGCTTACATAGCTTTCTCAATAGAGATTATACTACATCTGACATTCCACAGTACACCCTCTTTCTGCCTGTTGACACAGGCCTCCTCTCCCCCTGAAAAGGAATGCTGTATTACTGCCCTCCCTAAATCAATATCCTGCTGGATCATAGATGCAGAAGATAAGACAGCTGCATAACTTCTTTGACCTCTAATAGCCCAACTCTCCAAGGCATCTTAGCTACTGTCACAGGAGTTGGACAGAATTCAGAACAGTGTCAATGTACCACTGACAGACCTTATGGGGGACCCTGACAGTTTCTATTGGCAGAGGCATGCACAACAATCATTAACATTTCTGCAGCCAGCAAGCACACAGACTACTTACTGCTTTCTACCCAGCAGGAATGCTCCTGCCATATACATCAAAACACAGAATTAAGGAATCAGATATCAGAAGCTGGGAATTCTCAGTTACATCTAGACCAGCGGTCTCAAACTCACGGCCCGCCAGGTATTATTTTGTGGCCCACGGTCTGTACTAGTGCTATTTATACTAGTGCTGCCTGCTTTTTGTAGCATCCTCTGGCTACCCCCTGGCATCCTGCTCTTACCTTCAGATAATTACTGCAGCCTGCAGAGAGGATCGCCAGTGCTGTAGCGATCCTTGCAGGCTGTCATCGTCCTCAGCAGCACGTTCCCTTTGCCACGATCCTGCTTCTAACGTCAGAGGAGGGGTGGGACCGCGGCAGAGAGAATGTGCTGCGGAGGCCAATGGCAGCCTGCAAGGACTGCTACAGCACCGGCGAACCTCTCTGCAGGCTGCAGTAATTAGCGGAAACTAAGACCGCGAGGGAAGGGGGAAGCTGGAGGATGCTGCAAAGAAGGGTGAACATGCAGGCCTTTGGGGGGCAGGCCTTCAGGGGAGGGGGGCCCTGGTGTAGAAGTACATGGAATGAGGGAAGGGAGAAGGGGTACTGCAGGGCAGGAGGAGGAGGGAAGGGGTACTGCTGGACAGGGGGGAGGTAAAAGGAAGGGAGAAGAGGTGCTGCTGGACCTGGCTGAAAGGGAGGGAAAGGAAAGGTGGTACACACTGGAAGGGAGGGTGAGATGGTGCATGGGGGAGAGTATTTTGGGTTGGGGTGGGAAGGAGGGATGCCACTCGAGGGAAGAGGCAAGGACAGAGAGAGAATGCATGCAGGAGGCAGAAAGTATTGGACTCATGGAGAGGGCGAGATGGATGGGGAAGACAGAAAGGAGAAAAGGAGAAATGTTACATTGGAAAAGGGGGAGAGGGCAGAGAGTGAAAAGTTGGACTTATGGAGGGAGAGAGAGATATATTGGTTGGGGGAGGGAAGGAGAAGCGTGCAGGAGGAAGAGAGAAAAAATGTTGGACTGGTGGAAAGGAGGGAGAAATGTTGGACTGGAAGGGGGGCCAGAAAGGAGGAAGGAAAGGGAGATGGACTGCAGGGGGAAGAAAGGAGGAAGGGAAAGAGAAATGTTACACTGGGTGGGAAGGAATATCTAGCCAAGTCAAGAGCCGTCAAAGCAGCAGTTAGGGAGGCCAAATTCCGCATGGAGGAGTCTCTAGCAAAGAACATCCAGAAAGGAGATAAATCTTTCTTCAGGTATATCAGTGACAGAAATAAGAACTCGGGCGGGATGGTACGTCTCAGAAAACCAGACGGAGACTATGTGGAGACGGACTCGGAAAAAGCCCAATTGTTAAATAAATACTTCTGCTCAGTCTTCACTCGCGAGGCGCCGGGAATCGTCCCTCAGCCACAGACAAGGGTTAAATCAGTTGACCCATTTAGTAATTTCAAGTTTACACCCAGCAGCATCTACTGCGAGCTGTCAAAAATCAAGGTCAACAAGGCAATGGGGCCTGACAACCTACACCCTAGGGTGCTCAGGGAGTTGGGTGATGTCTTGGCGGAACCGCTATCCGCGCTCTTCAATCTCTCCCTTAGTACAGGTAACGTCCCGATGGACTGGAAGACGGCTAACGTCATTCCACTCCACAAGAAAGGCTCCAGGATGGAGATGGCAAATTACAGACCAGTGAGTCTCACATCAATAGTGAGCAAACTAATGGAAACCCTAATCAAATGCCAATTGGATAAGATCATGGACGAGGAGAATCTACAGGATCCCCACCAACATGGATTTACTAAAGGGAGATCCTGCCAATCCAACCTGATCAGCTTCTTTGACTGGGTGACGAGGAAGCTGGATGCTGGCGAGTCCCTGGACATCGTCTACCTGGATTTCAGCAAAGCATTTGATAGCGTACCACACTGCAGGTTGCTGAGCAAGATGAGTTCTTTAGGCTTGGGCGACACATTGACCAAATGGGTTGGGAACTGGCTTGGAGGTAGGCTTCAGAGGGTAGTGGTGAATGGCACCCCCTCCGAAATGTCAGAGGTTATAAGTGGAGTGCCACAGGGCTCCGTCCTGGGCCCGATCTTGTTCAACATCTATATAAGAGACTTGACAGAAGGGCTCCGAGGTAGAATAACATTATTCGCCGATGATGCCAAACTAAGCAATGTAGTGAGCAAAAGCACAACAGACAAAAATTCAATGGCAGACGATATGATGCATGACCTACTTCTACTGGAGCGCTGGTCTAGGTCCTGGCAACTCAGTTTCAATGCCAAAAAATGCAAAGTCATGCACCTGGGAAACCGAAATCCATGCAAGATTTATACCCTAAATGGTGAGATCCTGACAAGAACTGAAGCAGAAAGAGACTTAGGGGTGACTGTCAGGGAAGACATGAAGTCTGCAAACCAAGTGGAGCAAACTTCTTCCAAAGCAAGGCAAATCATAGGTTGCATACGCAGGAGTTTCGTCAGCCGTAAACCTGAAGTCATTATGCCACTGTATAGATCCATGGTGAGACCGCACCTGGAGTACTGTGTGCAATTCTGGAGGCCGCATTACCGCAAGGATGTGCTGAGACTGGAATCGGTCCAGAAAATGGCCACCAGGATGGTCTCGGGACTCAAGGAGCTCCCATACGAGGAGCGGTTAGGGAAGTTGCAGCTCTACTCACTCGAGGAACATAGAGAGAGGGGAGATATGATCAAGACATTCAAGTATCTCACGGGCCGCATCGAGGTGGAGGAAGATATCTTCTTTTTCAAGGGTCCCGCAGCGTATCCGTGGAAAGTCAGGGGCGGGAAACTGCACGGTGACACTAGGAAGTTCTTCTTCACTGAAAAGGTGGTTGATCGCTGGAATAGTCTTCCACTTCAGGTTATTGAGGCCAGCAGCGTGCCAGATTTTAAGGCCAGATGGGATAGACATGTGAGATCTATCCGCAAAGATAGATAGGGAGGGTCATTAGAGTGGGCAGACTTGATGGGCCGTGGCCCTTATCTGCCGCCTACTTCTATGTTTCTATGGAAAGAGGGAGAGAAGGAGAGAGAGAGAGATAGGAAGGGAAGACACGGAAAAGTAGATTTTGAGAAAAAAGCAAAAAAAATGGAAAAACTGAATGTTAAGTAAATGCCAAAGATGGATGCAAGGCAGAAAGTGAAGACGGAGAGAAAAACAGTCAATGGACAAGAAGGCCCTGGAAGTTAAAAACACAGAAAAATCAAGTCACCAGACAACAAAGGTAGGGAAAATGATTTTATTTTCAATATAGTGATTGAAATGTGTCAGTTCTGAGAAAGGAAAGATGTTAAACTTAAACTGTGAGGGCAGCAGAAAAAATAGCTGGCACTGTCATCTTGAAATAGGGACATTGGATCATCTGTTGTTTTATTGTCCTTTAATACTTAATTTTTGGAAATCGATATGGGGACAGATTAATATCATATTGGAGTCATCGATTCCGTTGACTTATGATGTAGTTATATGTGGGACGTTATTAAATCTTGAACCCCCTTTGGACTGATATAAAGTGTTCCTTATTATGACCGGGATAGCCGCAGATGATCACTCGCAATTGGAAAAATTATGATTGCCTTAATTTTCCTTTCTGGTGGGCAAATTTATGCTTATGCTATAGGTATGAAAAGATGAATGCTGATATGTTAGGGCATAGTAATGCATTTAAAATTGGTGTGGGGCCTCTTGAAGTCTTATCACTTCATCATAATTGTCTCTTATTTTTACTTTTAGTGATACACATCCAGGGTAGGGTGGGAGGTTGGGTGGGGAGGGTTATTTCTTTGTTGTATTCTTTGTTTATAGATACATGCATAAGTAATAGTAGGGGGGATTATTATTTATGTAATTTTATTGATTGAAAATAAGTACTTACTGTTATGGCTACTGGATGTATAGTGTTCTGCACTTTTTACTGATTTGAAAATTAATAAAGATTAATTTTAAAAAAAGAAAAAAATAGTTAGTCTTATTAAAGAAATGACAATTTTATAAATCTTTCAAAGTTATTCACCTGTAGCAGGTGTTCTTCTAGTACAGCAGGCATATATTCTCACATCTGGGTGATGAGTCAGTGTTCCCTCTAAGCTGAGCGCATGAGCAATCGCTCACTATTTTCAGTGGCGTCGCTCATACGTTATCTCCTGTCACTCACTCGAGGGCGGGCGGAGGTGAGAGGAAGCGGCAGCGGCCTTAGGGGTATTTTAAAGTTGAAAGATGCAGCGGCGTCTCCTCTCAAGATCCCCGACTGCATCGGACTTCCGACGCAGAGGGGGATTCGTGAGAGGAGTCGCTGCCACTTCTTCAGTGGTGTACAAAGTGGGGGTGCGGTCTGCCCCGGCTGTGCACCCCTCCTAAGGCTGCAATCGGAGAGGAAGTTCGTGCCAGCCAATCGCTGCCTGGCTGGGCGGAACTTCCTCTCCGACAGCAGAATTGACGTCGGGGGAAGCAGAGAGAGCTTGGGGCAGCCGCGGCGGTGGCTTTGGGGCTTGTTTCCCCCGATGGTTACGGCGGTGGCTTTGGGGCCTGTTTCCCCCGATGGTGGCAGCAGTGGCTTTGTGGAGGGTAGAGAGAGAGAAAGAAAGAAAGAAAGGGGGCAGGCAAGGAGACAGAAGGGAAACAGAAAAAAAGAAAGGGGGCATCAAGAGAGAAAAAAGAAAGAAAGGGCAGGGAGAGAGGAAGAAAAAGTTGGGGGAGGGAATGAGGTCTGGAGTAGAGGAAGCATACAGGCTGAAAGAAGGGAAGAAAGATTGGATGCACAGTCAGAAGATGAAAGTGCAACCAGAGACTCATGAAATCACCAGACAAGGTAGGAAAAATGATTTTATTTTAAATTTAGTGATCAAAATGTGTCTGAATTTATATATGCTGTCTATATTTTGCACTATGGCCCCCTTTTACTAAACCGCAATAGTGTTTTTTAGCGCAGGGAGCCTATGAGCGTCGAGAGCAGCGCTGGGCATTTAGCGCAGTTCCCTGCACTAAAAACTGCTATTGTGGTTTAATAAAAAGGAAGGGGGGTATATTTGTCTATTTTTGTATGGTTGTTACTGAGGTGACAATGCATAGAGTCATCTGCCTTGACCTCTTTGAAAAAAACCCAGAATAGGAATGATAATTAACATTTTCTCAGCGTATAGTGTGCTTTGTGTTTTTTAATTTTATTGTTGGTAGATCATTTGACTTGGTCATTTTAAAGTAGCTCGCAAGCCCAAAAAGTTTGGGCACCCCTGAGCTAGAGCTAACTAACCCCTCCCCCCTTTTACAAAACTGTGGAGCGTTTTTTAGCGCCAGCCGTGGTGGTAGCAGCTCTGATAATCAGAATTCTATGAGCGTCAGAGCTGTTACCACCGTGGCTAAAATCCACACTACAGTTTTGTAAAAGGGGGAGGGGTTAGTTTGTGATGACATATTCCATACTAGGCGAAGGTGTTTTCTGTGTGTTCGAAAGACATGGTTTTCTGTTAGGATTGATCTGTGCTGGTCTGGCTTGTTTAGTTTTACAATGGGTGTATTGATGTACTGCTCACTGCAATATGTAAGATGCTGCCTTTTCCTAGGTACTCATGTGTGACGTGTGGCTTGTTACTAAAAATCATGTTTTTCGTACAGATGGGGGGTGCCAAAAAATGATGGGCCCTGGGTACGCCACTGTATGTAAAGATACCAGAAAGCTGGCGAAGCAAAAACTTTAAGTAAATTTTTATTCTTCTAAGTTTTGAGTATTTAACCCTCCCACAATCTCACGGGCACTCGTTTTCAAGTTTATTGAGATTTTGATTTAAACGCGATATCAAATATTTTCAATGCGTATAACAAAAATAAATTTGGGGAAATAAATAAAACCATTTGAACAATAAACATACAAACATATTCATAGATGATTAAAAATACATAAGGAGTACAAGGATAAACAACATTTGTTTAAAAATGCGTCCTCCGCGCCTGCTCATAAATTTGTGGAATATGTAACTTGTCGCTCATGCATATTTTTTTTTGCACACACCTCATCAATCCTTAGAGGGAACATTGGTGATGACATCCATGGATGTCCAGCATGGACAGCATGGACAGTCAAAAGTGTACACTCTCTTACATTTTAAGGACTGCCCTCCCGATGTTGGCTCATGGGACCTACAGTTCAGTACAATAGCTAAGAAGTCAACTAGGGGAAATGAGTGGGTTGTGAGAGTATATGCCTGCTGTCCTTGAAGAACATCTGCTACAGGTGAGTAACTTTGCTTTCTCCCAAGTACAAGCAGGCAATAAATTCTCATACATGGGACTTCCAAACTGCCAGGATCATGCCTTTGGGAAGAGGGCTCTAGTTAACCAATATGAGCCTGGCAAAACTCAAAGGGTTTGAGGGAAAGTTGGCATCTAGGAACTGCTTGCCCAAACCAACTAACCCTTCTAGAATGATTCTCTAAACAGTAAAGGGAAGTGAATGTATGGATTCAACTGTCCCTTCTAGAATAATTATCTAATCAATAAAGAGAAGTGAATGTATGGATTGAGAACCATGTGGCTGGTTTACAAATGCCCTCAAAAAGTGTGGAACGAAGATGAGCTACTAAAGTCGCCATAGCTCAAACTTTACGAGCAGCAACAAGGCCTTCAAATGGCAGTCCAGCCTGAGCATATGCAAAGGAGATACAGTCCACTAGCTATGTGAAGATGGTTCTCTTGGTGACAGGAGTTCCAAGATTGTTAGAATCAAATGATACAAAAAAAGTTTTCTGCTGCCTGGTGCGATCCATATTCCAAGCTAGTGCACATTTACAGTCCAATATATGAAGAACTGACTCACCAGGGTGAGAATGTGGTCTCGGTGTGCAGCGGTAAAGGCTATGAGGAAGATTACTTTCCATGTCAGGTGCCTGACAGAATTCGTCGAGAGAGATTCAAAGGGAGACTTCATGAGAATGGATAGAGCCACATTGAGGTCCGAGGCAATTGCAAGAGACTTGAGAGAAAGTTTGGTATGATAGAGGCCTTTCATGAATCTGGAAACTAAGGGATGCATAGATAAAGGAAGTTCTATTTCACACAGCGAGTGGTGGATGCTTGGAATGCTCTTCCGGAGGAGGTTGTGACGGAAACCTCCATTATGGGATTCAAGTGCAAGTTGGATGCACACCTCCTTGCAAATCACATTGAGGGATACTGGTAAATAAGGTCTTCATCAGGGAACACCTATGTCTCCATCAGGGAACACCTAGATTGGCCTCCGCGTGTGCGGGTCGCCGGACTAGATGGACCAAAGGTCTGATTCGGTGAAGGCATTTCTTATGTTCTTATGTTGTCTAATGGTGAATGAAAGATGCTGATAGCACTGAGGTGCACACGTACTGAAGTAGTTTTGAGTCCTGAATTGGAAAGGTGGAGGAGATAATCCAGTACTGATAGTAAAGGACAAGTGATCAGATCTAACAAGCGGAGATCGCACCAGACAGAGAAGCAAGTCCATTTAAAACAATAGCATTGGTGTGTGGAAGTTTTCTGGAAGTTTCAATAATAGCCGACACTGGCATCAACAGGGTGAAAGTGTCTAGTCACTGGGAGAAAGATACCATGTTGTGAGTGCTAATTAGAGAATGACACAGGGAAAAATTTGTCCCCGTCACCGCGACCACTGTCCCCGCTCCCATCCCCACAACCACTGTCCCCGTTCCCGCGACTACTATCCCCGCAGCATCCATACAAGCCTCAGTACTGCAATATTTAGCTCATTCCTTCCTTATAAATCAAAGTTCTGGCTTCTGAACAAAGAAATATTCAGCTGGCAGGGCTTTGTTTAAAAATTTTTATCAACACAACTAATATACTACTTTATCCTAAAGCAAAAAAAAAAGAAAAGAAATAAGACATTTTCTTTTCTACCTTTGTTGTCTAGTTTCTGTTTTTCTCATCTTCTCATTCAATTCCTTCCATCCACTGTCTATCTTCTCTCTGCATCTTCCATTTGCTCTGTTACTGTGCCTCTCCCTTCACCCCCTCCCCAATTGGTCTGGCACCCAACTTCTTCCCTCCGCTCCCCCCATAATCTGGCATCTCTGTCTTTTTCCCTTCCAGCGTCTTCTCTCCACTCTCTGTTCCCCACTTCCCTTCAGCATCTTCCTCCCACTCTGTCATCCCCATTTCCCTTCAGCGCCTTCTCCCCACTCTGTCATCCCCATTTCCCTTCAGCATCTTCTTCCCACTCTGTCATCCCCATTTCTCTTCTCCCCACCACCACCCTTCCCTCTCCCCACCTCACCGCCCTTCAGCACCCCTTGGTGGCCCAAAAATCTCCCTCTCTCTTGGATCTGAAATAATTTAAATTTGAATCTTCTCTTAGGTAGTTTGGTATGGAGTTCCAGAGGGAGGGAGCAGTAACTGAAAAGATGTTCTTGAAGATAGATGTGGCCAGCAGCCTTGTCAAACAAGACTCCTGGGTACTCTAGGGACTGAGTCGGCGTCAAATTCCTTTTCCGGTAATTTACATTCCAACCCAGATCCTCCAGGACTCAGATCACCTGATCCATTGTACGCCAACCCTTGAACAACAAGGGAGCTCTTATCAGCCAGTCATCCAGGTAGAGATGCACTTTCAGCTCCATCTTGCGCAGGTGAGCTGCTACCACAATCATCACTTTGGTGAAGGTACAAGTAGCTGTTGCTAGGCCAAAGGGTAGAGCTGAAACTTGATAATGATTTTCCAGCACATGAAAACTGAGAAACTTTATGGGATCTGGGAAAATAGGAAAATGCAAGTAGGCCTCTGCTGGATCTAGAGAAGCTAGGAATCACTGCCCTGGCAGATATAACAGTCTCCATGTGAAAGCATGAAACTTTGAGTGCTGCATTTATGTGAATAAGGTCCAGAATGGGTCTCTAATCGTCAGAGCATTTCTTTGGATCTATAAAATATGTGGAGTACCTGCCTGAACCTGAGTGTTTGGGCGGTACTGGCTCTATGGCCGGAATATTGAGCAACCTTCTCACAGTGGCTTGAACCTTGACCACTTTTTCCGGGCACCCTGTAGGAGAGACCACAAAACAATCCATTAGGGGCTGGGAAAATTCCTGCTTGTAGCCAGACTGAATGAGGTCCAGAACCCAGCTGTTAGATGAAATCTGGATCCAAGCCTGCAGAAACACTGAGAGAGTGTCCCCTATATGTAAAGGTACTTCCCCCAGCCTAGTGTCATTGTGACTTCTTGGTAGATGGAGCAGCACAGGAAGTGGAGGTCTGGAGAACCTTTGTTATATGGAATTTTTTGAACCCCAGTTCATTTGCAAAAGTTGGACAGTTCAAAGTCTAATAGAAGCTGGCACTGTTATCTTGAAGTAGGGACACTGGATCACTTGTTATTTTATTGCCCCTTGATACTCAATTTCTGGAAATCAATATGGGGAAAAATTAATATGATACTCGAGGTCTCGATACCATTGCCTTATGACTTGGCCCTATTTGGGATGTTGTTGAAAGCTAAAAGTCCAATAAACATTTATAAAAGCAGACTTCTTCTGATTATGACGGGGATGGCCATGCAAATGATAACAAAAAATTGGAAGAACTGGGACAGATTAAATTTTTCTTTTTGTTGGGAAATGCTCTGTTTGTATTACAGATATGAAAGAATGAATCTTTTGCAATGTGGTACTGGAATACTGTTGAGATTGCCTGGAGCCACAAAAATTAGAGCACCCTGGTTCTACTATCAGGCAAGGTATTGGGGTGACAGTCCACCATACAATTCATGAAATCACCCAGGCCTTTAACAAATAACAGTTGCTCTTTAAAGGGGAATCTGGCAAGAGAAGCTTTAGAGGTAGAATCACTGGCCCATTGTCTTATCCAGAGCATTATACAGTGTGTCAGCTACATAATCCACACGAGATAAAAGCAGTTAAAGGAGGTCTATCACCCTCACTCTCCAAAGTGTGCAGCCTAGACAGACAAGTGTGTGTGACAAAGGATGCTGCTGAGGCAGCTTTGACTCCCAAATCCACTGCCTGAAAAAATCTCCCGAAAACAACATCCACTCAGTGGTCCTGCATGTCCTTGAACACCACACCACCTTTAATCAGAAGGAAGGTGTGCTTGGCGACCTGGCAACCAAGGAATCTACTTTAGGCTGACTAAAAAGCTGATGACACTCCTGTGCCAAATGATACAGATTGGACATGGCGTTTGCTATCTTGGGAGCCTCCTCCAGAGAATCCAACTACTCCAAAATCAAGAGGTTAATATCAGGATGCCAAGGAAATGCCAAGGACTGAGCTCACACTCCACACATAAAGAAGGATGAAGTAGAAGGAGCCAGCTGAGTGACTAAATACAACTATATTTGGAGATTCCAAAATAAGATCTAGCAAGGCAGCGGGATTAAATAAATGTAGAACTGTAGGATCATCCCCTGGTTTAAAATCCAAAGCAGGATCTATAGAACCGGCGTAAGTTCCCAAGTCCCCAGCCACGGGGGAGGGGGGGTGAAGGAGAACATCCCCAAAAAATAAGGGATCAGCAAAATAATCATCATCATCCATATCTCCTGGAGAGAGGTCTCCCAAGTCCTGAACAGTGGCAGACTGTGAAGAAGATTTGCCTTGTAAGGCTATGCCGCAAGGAGACAAATCTGAGGCACAGCGAGATTGCGCAGGAGAAGCACAGTTTTCGTGAAAGGCTTTCCATAAAAATTTCAAATAGTCTAAGAAGACATCTGGACTAGGAAGTGCTGAGTCACCCTGTGATGAATCTACTTTACATTTCTTAGGCTGCAGGCATCCGTGTCCCTACATGAGGAACGGTCACCATTTCCAGGCCCCCAAAATAAAGATGGCCGTCCCAATGGGCTAGCTGCTCTTTGGTTAAGCTTGGTGCTCCTGCTTCTATGTTCCTGAGACACATATTTTGCACAATCCTGGCACAAGTTTGGGGTAGAAGAGCCCAATGACTTTGTCTCCACCAGTTTTGAGACAAAACAATGAAATTTTGAAGGTGCATGGAACTTTAAAAAAAAAAAAAAAATTGCTAAAAATCCAAGATAGCTGCCATCAAGCTTTTCGCACCTAAAATTGCTAAATAAAAAACCAAACTTAAAAACTTTTAAAACGTCAAATTTAGGATTATTCAAGTAGGGGAGCACATGGAAACATTCAAAACCTTCAGAAAACTACCCCTCACCCCTACCACAATTCGCCTCTTAGGCTGTAGTAACAGCCTTTCTCACTGTGACCTATTCTGGAAATTTGCTGCAGCCTGCCTCAGCCCTTTTCAGTAGTTGAAAATGAGAAGAATCACTGCCTTATGCTGGGAATGCCTCTTCAACGTTGATCTTCGGACTGACTTTTGACTGTCCATGCTGGATTCCATGGATGTCACCCACATGTCTGCTTGTCCTCGAAGAAAGGCAGTTATATCAAAGCTTGATGTAACCTCCTGTTTCTGCATCCGGAAGAGCCAGCTTTCTGTTTGCCACGTTAATCGTGACTAAATATTTTAGTGGGCATTAAAAATTTAACACATTAATCACATTATTAATGCATTAAATCTGCAGCCTTAGTATATATGTTATTGTGCAGAAAAGAGTGCACTTAGGAATTGCATTTATCTCACCTGTTTGTAAATCTGTCCCTTCTCCAAATTGGTGATCTTATCCCACTGTAGATCACCATTACTGTCAAGCCGCCGGAAAGGTCTGTGGAAAAGAAAAGGATTCAATAGAGTGGGTTAAAACTTTTCCGATAAACCTTTATTTCATCTTTAAATTAAAGAAGAAACTAAGGATTTTAACACTGATGTTGTTATCCATCTGGGAACAAATGACCTGGCCAACAACTCCACACTTGCAGCACAGAAAGCTTTTCGGGAGCTTGGTGAGGGCGTGAAACCTTTTGTAAAGACTTTAGCTTTTTCTGAAATACTGCCTGCATATGGAAAGGGAGAACAAAGAGTGAAAAACACAGAGGACTTTAATAGATGGCTCAGAGCCTGGTGTCATCAAGAAGGCTTCAGGTACATAGGAGGATGGGGAAATAAATGGAAGGACAAGAAGCTATATTGCACTGATGGGCTACATATTACTACAGCAGGAAAAAGAAACCTTGCAGAGAAATTTAGACAATATTTTTCTAGGCATTTAAACTAGAAGGTGGAGGTGGTGTATGTACGAAGGACAATTATAGAGACCACCCCCGGCAAAAGAAAAGATGTGATAGTAGTAAAGGCTGCAACATAAGCAATATCAGCAACTCATTTCTTAGTATTGCAACGGAAAGTGAAACAACACAAAAATCCATACGAAAAAGGAGATTATCGCTGAAAAATAGCTGGAAAGCGATGACCACAAATGCTCGCAGTCTAAGCAACAAAGTTCATGATCTGCAAGCCCTGATATTAGAGGCAGATCTAGATATTGTTGCTATCAAAGAGACATGGTTCAGTGAATCACATGGATGGGATGCAAATATACCGGGATATAATCTTTTTAGGAAGGACAGAGATGGTCATAAAGGTGAAGGAGTAGCTCTCTATGTAAAGATCAATATCCAAGCGACCGAAATGCAAGGGACCTGGGGAGAGGAAGAAGCGATATGGATTGCTCTGAAAAGAGAAGATGGAACTTCTATCTACGTGGGTGTAGTCTACAGACCTCCGACTCAATCGCAGCAAATTGATAAGGATCTGATTGTGGATATCCAAAAGTTTGGAAGGAAAGAGGAGGTTCTGCTGTTGGGAGATTTCAACCTGCCGGATGCGGACTGGAATGTTCCGTCTGCGGAATCGGAAAGAAGTAGGGAGATTGTGGATGCCTTTCAAGAGGCTCTGCTCAGACAAATGGTGACGGAACCCACAAGGGAAAAAGCGATATTGGATCTGGTCCTCACAAATTGAGAGAGTATCTCTAATGTTCGAGTGGGTGCTCACCTGGGTAGTAGCGATCATCAAACGGTTTGGTTTGATATAACGGCTAAAGTGGAGAGCGGCCGCACGATACTTAAAGTCCTAGATTTCAAACGTACGGACTTTAATGCAATGGGAAAGTACCTGAAGAAAGAGCTGATAGGATGGGAGGACATAAGAGAAGTGGAAAGACAGTAGTCTAAGCTGAAAGGAGCGATAAAAATGGCTACGGACCTTTATGTGAAGAAAATCAATAAAAACAAGAGAAAAAGGAAGCCAATATGGTTCTCCAACCTAGTGGCTGAGAAAATAAAGGCGAAAGAGTTGGCGTTCATGAAATATAAAAAAACCCAAGAAGAGGAGAGCAGAAAGGACTACAGGGTGAAACTGAAAGAAGCCAAGAGAGAGATACGTTTGGCGAAGGCACAAGCGGAAGAACAAATGGCTAAAAATGTAAAAAAGGGAGATAAAAATTTTTTCAGATATATTAGTGAAAGGAGGAAGATAAAAAATGGAATTGCTAGGCTAAAAGATGCTGGGAACAAATATGTGGAGAGTGATGAGGAGAAAGCAAATGTGCTAAACAAATACTTCTGTTCTGTGTTCACAGAAGAAAATCCTGGAGAAGGACCGAGATTGTCTGGCAAAGTTACACGAGAAAATGGAGTAGATTCTGCGTCGTTCACGGAGGAGGGTGTTTATGAGCAACTTGAAAAACTGAAGGTGGACAAAGTGATGGGACCAGACGGGATCCATCCCAGGATACTAAGGGAGCTCAGAGAGGTTCTGGCGAGTCCTATTAAAGACTTGTTCAACAAATCTCTGGAGACGGGAGTGATTCCTGGGGATTGGAGGAGAGCAGATGTGGTCCCTATTCATAAAAGTGGTCACAGGGATGAAGCAGGAAACTACAGGCCGGTGAGCCTCACTTCAGTTGTTGGAAAAATAATGGAAGTGTTGCTGAAAGAAAGGATAGTGTACTTCCTTAAATCTAATGGGTTACAGGATCAGAGGCAACATGGCTTTACAAAAGGTAAATCGTGCCAAACGAACCTGATTGAATTTTTTGATTGGGTGACCAGAGAGCTGGATCGAGGACATATGCTAGATGTAATTTACTTGGATTTCAGCAAAGCCTTTGATACAGTTCCTCACAGGAGGCTGTTGAACAAACTTGAAGGGCTGAAGTTAGGACCCAAAGTGGTGAACTGGGTCAGAAACTGGCTGTCGGACAGACGCCAGAGGGTGGTGGTTAATGGAAGTCGCTCGAAGGAAGGAAAGGTGACTAGTGGAGTTCCTCAGGGTTCGGTGCTGGGGCCAATCCTGTTCAATATGTATGTGAGTGACATTACTGAAGGGTTAGAAGGAAAAGTGTGCCTTTTTGCAGATGATACCAAGATTTGTAACAGAGTAGACACCGAAGAGGGAGTGGAAAATATGAAAAAGGATCTGCAAAAGTTAGAGGAATGGTCTAATGCCTGGCAACTAAAATTCAATGCAAAGAAATGCAGAGTAATGCATTTGGGGATTAATAATAGGAAGGAACCGTATATGCTGGGAGGAGAGAAGCTGATATGCACGGACGGGGAGAGGGACCTTGGGGTGATAGTGTCCAAAGATCTAAAGGCGAAAAATCAGTGTGACAAGGCAGTGGCTGCTGCCAGAAGGATGCTGGGCTGTATAAAGAGAGGCGTAGTCAGTAGAAGGAAGAAGGTGTTGATGCCCCTGTACAGGTCATTGGTGAGGCCCCACTTGGAGTATTGTGTTCAGTTTTGGAGACCATATCTGGCAAAAGACGTAAGAAGACTTGAGGCGGTCCAGAGGAGGGCGACGAAAATGATAGGAGGCTTGCGCCAGAAGACGTATGAGGAGAGACTGGAAACCCTGAATATGTATACCCTAGAGCAGGGGTCTGCAACCTTTAAGACATAAAGAGCCACTTGGACCCGTTTTCGAAAAGAAAAAAAAACTTGGAGCCGCAAAACCATTATAAAACAAATCTAACACTGCATATATTGTTTCTTATCTTAATGCTATATACAGGATCACTAAATTGAAAATAAAATCATTTTTCCTACCTTTGCTATTTGGTGATTTCATGAGTCTCTGGTTGCACTTTCTTCTTCTGACTGTGCATCCAATCTTTCTTCCTTTCTTTCAGCCTCCTGTATGTTTCCTCTCCTCCAGACCTCATTCTCTCCCCCAACTTTTTCTTTCTGTCTCCCTGTTCCCCCTTCTTTCTGTCTCCGTGCCCTCCCCCAAGCCACTCGGTTTGCTGCCACCGCAATCGGGGAACAGCCCCCAAGCCACCGCCGTCCCAAGCTTTCCCTGCAGAAGTGTTGCGCTGACCAGCATTCCGCTCCCTGACGTCAATTCTGACGTAGGAGAGGAAGTTCCGGGCCAACAAGGCATTTCTCCTCATTCCATCCAGCCTGAGCCCCATCTCTCCTTGATCCAGCATTTCCCTTCTGTGTCTGTCAGAATTACCATTCCACCTATTTTCCAGCATCACCCTTCTTTGTGTCCATCTCACCTATATCCCTATCTCACCACTTTTTCAGAATCTTCATTTGTCTCTGTCCTTATCTTTACGCCATGTTCACCATTTGCCCTTTCAATGTCTTTATCTCCCCCCCCCCACACTTTTTCAGCATTACTTCTATGTCTCTATTTCACCTCCTCTTCATGTCCCCTCTGTATCTCTATCCTTATTCAGTAGGTCCTGCTTACCCTTTCTCTTCTTTGTGTCACTATCTCCATTTTCAGCTTTCCCCCCCTTTTCCTTTGTTACTGCACCCTGTAGCTAGAATCTTTCCACCCTCCCTCCACTCAGGCCCAGCCCAGTATGAAAGATTTCCTTTTGTTTCCCTCCCCTCTCTCTTTCTCTCTCTCTTCTCCTCCCTCACCCACGAGTCCTGCATCTGGCCCTCTCCCTTCTACCTGCACCTGGCAACACCCCCCTGCTCCGCGGCTCTCTTCAGCAACTCGTCAGCAGCAGTGATCAAGACAAGCTGCCGACATCGAGGCCTTCCCTCTACGAGTCCCGCCTTTGTGGAAAAAGGAAGTTGAAACAAGCGGGACTCGCAGAGGGTAGGCCCCGACGTCAGAAGCTTGTGTCGATCGCTGCTGCTGAGTTGCCGAAGAGAGCCGCGGAGCAGGGGATGTGGCCGGAAGCAGGTAGAAGGGAGAGGGAGATAGGAAGGCTGTAGATCTCCGGAGCATGACACCGACCCCGGCCAGGATGATTTCTTTTTCAGGCACCTTACAAGTCCAGCGTCGCGGGGGAAATAGCCATGCTGAGCAGTGAGCTCAGCACTACACAGATGAAAGCCTTGCTTGCTGATTGGTCCGGCGGCACGGCGGGGCGGGGCCGCAGGACCAATCAGCAAGCAAGGCTTTCATCTGTGTATGTGCTGAGCTCACTCAGCATGGCTATTTCCCGCCGCGACGCCGGACTTAAGCTGCATGCCTGCGTGACACATTACCGGAGCCGCAGCAAAGGTGGAAAAGAGCCGCATGCGGCTCTGGAGCCGCAGGTTGCCGACCCTCGCCCTAGAGGAAAGGAGAGACAGGGGAGATATGATTCAGACGTTCAAATACTTAAAGGGTATTAACGTAGAACAAAATCTTTTCCAGAGAAAGGAAAATGGTAAAACCAGAGGACATAATTTGAGGTTGAGGGGTGGTAGATTCAGGGGCAATGTTAGGAAATTCTACTTTACGGAGAGGGTAGTGGATGCCTGGAATGCGCTCCCGAGAGAGGTGGTGGAGAGTAAAACTGTGACTGAGTTCAAAGAAGCGTGGGATGAACACAGAAGATTTAGAATCAGAAAATAATATTAAATATTGAACTAGGCCAGTTACTGGGCAGACTTGCACGGTATGTGTCTGTGTATGGCCGTTTGGTGGAGGATGGGCAGGGGAGGGCTTCAATGGCTGGGAGTGTGTAGATGGGCTGGAGTAAGTCTTAACAGAGATTTTGGCAGTTGGAACCCAAGCACAGTACCGGGTAAAGCTTTGGATTCTTGCCCAGAAATAGCTAAGAAGAAAAAAAAAAAAAAAAAAAAAATTAAATTGAATTGAATCAGGTTGGGCAGACTGGATGGACCATTCGGGTCTTTATCTGCCGTCATCTACTATGTTACTATCTTTGTTTGGAGTTTCTGAATGGATTTTATTTTTATCATCTTCCTTCCTTCCATCTAAGTCAGGGGTGTCCAACCTTTTGGCTTTCCTGGGCCGCATTGTCCGAAAAAAAAATTTCTGTGGCTGCACAAACGCTGCAGCAAGACAGAGGAGGGAGCCGGCAAGACGGTAAACACCTGGGGGCAGCAGAGGAAAACACTGCATCGCCCTTGACCAGGGCCGCACAAAATACTTCATGGGGCCGCATTCGGCCCTCGGGCCGCAGGTTGGATACCCCTGATCTAAATTATTCTAGTTGTTTGGTCAATTCATCCAATGATACCTCCTCTCACACCAAGAATCTCCTATACTTGCAAACACCTGAGGGCTTCACTCACTAAAAGTTGGCACTTACTTCACACAATCATTGAAGAAATGTGGTTTGTCAGCCTGAACAATAACCACATCGAAGAAATCCCTCCAGTCTTTGCCAACCATATACTTCATGCCTTTATCCCTGCAGGAAGAGCAGCCGAGGAAGAAAAGTAAAGCAATGAGTGAAAGAAGAAGCAAGAGCCATATAGCAAATTAGTTACACAGATTACATGCTGCTGGGAAAGGGGCAAGGGTTCTTACACAAAACTGAAAGGGCTGTTGGTGATGAGGAAGAGCTTTTTCCCATGGCTAGACAGCTGATGCAGGACTGCATAGGTCTCATCCCCTCGCAAAATGTATTTTTCTGCAAAGAAACACAAACAAAACCCCATAACTATACCTGAGGAGTATCTAAAAAACAGCTTAATGATGGGTACTTACAGGAGCCCCTTACTACACAGATGAAATCTTTCCCCCCAATTGTATTTATTATTTACATTTCTCTATCCTATCTATTATTGTATTTCTACCCCCTGACCTATTGTATGATAAAGTATGTTGGTTATTGAGATCAGTATGTATTACCCATATTTTATTTATTTTTACCTATATACGCCACTTAGAAGCTTGATAAGTGGGATAACAGTCCTAAAACAGACTGCTTAAACTTTGAAGCCCCATCTGTATCTGTGGAAGCACACTGGAAGCTGCATGCCACTTCTATCCTATCTCTGCCTTTATCAAAGACTTCTAATCAAAGTAAGTATGTTTTTGAAACTATCTGTGAAATGTTTAATCTGTTGTAAATTGTGTTAAAAAGAACATTGTAAAACAGTAGTGTCTTTTCTGCCACCTTCACTCAATCTCCTTGTATTTCCTCTATATTTTAGGCCCATGATGGCTATCTCTCTATCTGTCCCCTCTTCCTAAAACAGACTGCTTAAACTTTGAAGCAGTCATTACTCCACCTGTGTTTGTGGAAGCACACTGGAAGCTGCACTCCACTTTTTTCCTATCTCTGTCTTTATCAGAGACTCTATAATCTGCACCCCTTGACAGCATATGCGTACTACAGGAGACCCTTCAAGATAGTTTCCACACCCACACCCACTCAGCAAACTCAACCTTGACACTCCCACCCTCCCCTCTACCCACCCATCCCTAGGCAAACATTACATATATAGACACCTTCTAATCATCACTAACACACTCCACTTGCTACTCTATCAAAAAACCTATGTCCTTAACCTGACCACCATTCCCACTCAAAATTACATTGCCTTCATGATACCAAGGCCACAAGCTGTGTTGTCCTGTTTAATGCTAATTTCTCTCCTTACCAGCATGTATTTCCCCATACCAATCATCACAGGCCAGGGTAGATATGGTGAGCTCTGTCACCTTCCCCAAAGGAAATCCTTACCACACAGACCCCAACACCTTAGGCCTATCCCTATCACCCCACCCTCACCTACACCCAATAACCTCAAAATGGCACTGGCAAATGCAAAATTTGTAAACAACAAAGATACAATATTAAATGACCTCTTCACAGACAATAACTTGGACATCTTCCTAATTACCGAAACCTGGCTCAAAGACAATGATGGGACTACCCTGGGTATGATGTTCCCTCCAGGACAACAAGCAATAGCTTGCTCACGCATCGACACTAGAGGTGGAAGTGTAGCTGCTATCATAAAATCCAACCACAACCCAAGACTGATAGACACCATCATACTAGATGCACTAGAGTGCCTCACCTTCTTGGTGGGCCACAAGAAAGACCTAATCTTCACTTTGATATACAGAGCACCACACTCTCCGATGACCGTTGTAATGCCATATATCTAATAAGGGTGTGCAATAGTAACATCCAAAGAAAGCATCAGAGGAATATATTTTATTGCATAAATATCAGATAAACACCAGATAATACAGATACACCAGATAATACAGATTATATATATGTATTGAAAAACATCACCATGTCTGCTGTCTGTCCCTCACAATTGGGAACCCTTTCAACTGATGGGTCAGTACAGTACACGGGACTTCCCCTTGGCTGCAGCTGGATTCTAAATTCTAAGATGTGACTGTCTTAAATAGCACAGAAAGTGCTGAATTTCACACACACACACACACACACACATACACACACTGCTGTTCCTGCAGTAAACAACAGATGTCCCACTTATCTCACAGCTGGAATGTTATCCCTTATCACAGTACCATGAGAATCCTTCCTCAGTAGACATGAAACAGTACAGGATGCGCCCACGTATGTTCTCAGTAACAGTTGAAATAAAGTTAAAATCAGAGTTGAAGCAGGCAAGAAGATTCACACAGACTGTTACATACGCTATACTCTGGCCATAGGCACAACAACCGTCTTAGATGACCTACTATCTGTCCTTAGCAAACTGGTCATCACATACAACCAAATCATTATACTTGGAGACTTCAACTTCACAAGCTACCCACACAACACTGGAACCCTAGCAGATTTCATCGCTTCACTGTCAGACCTAGGCTTCCAACAAATGGTCTCCTCACTGACTCACTCTTCGGGCTATATCCTAGACCTAATCTTTACTCAAAAAGACACTTTACTCAACACACAGACCCCAGCCTGCACCACCAAACCAGTACCCTGGTCTGATCATCATTTGATCACATTCAACCATACCTATAAAACAAAGCAGCCATCAACCAGTAACCCCAACATAAGATGATTTACAACAACACAATCAACCTAGAAAATCTCTCCAGGCCTTTCTAACCTAGCAGGATCATCAAAATCAAACTCTCAAACCCTATATGAAGAGCTAGTCCCGGTCAAAGAAATCAAATACTACCCCTACAAATATTCCTCCCCCTGGTTCGCTGATGACTTAAGAACTAAGAATAGAGAACTAAGGCGAGCTGGCGAGCTGAAAGAAAATGGTACAAATCCAGACTTAACAGTGACAGGTTCAAATGGAAGGAACTACATGAAGAATATAAAAAAGTCACCCTAGAGGCTAAAAAAAGTACTATGCTGAACAACTATCAAGGACCTGCAATAGATCAAAAAATCTTTTCAAACTAACAAAAAAAAAAAAAAAGATACTCACAACATCATTACATTACATTACAGATTTCTATTCCACCATTACCTTTCGGTTCAAAGCGGATTACAAAAAGAGTTATGGAAGAAGGGTTACAACGTTAGATCAGAGAAGGTTTCCAAGAGAGGGAAAAGTAGGATCTGGGGTTAGGGAGGGGATGGTAAGAGGGGGGTTAAGCTTTATCATGGTATTAAGCTTTATTAATCTAATCTAATCTAATCCTTACGTTTGTATACCGCATCATCTCCACGTTCGTAGAGCTCAACGCGGTTTACAGTAGGAGAAATAGGAAGGAACTACAACAGAGGGTTAGAGGTAGAAGTGTGAAGAAAATTTAGAGGACTTGGGATGCCAAGATATAAGAGTTTCCTTGATTCCTAAGTTGGAGGGAGACTTACATTTTTTGAGAAAAGCCAGGTTTTCAGATGTTTGCGGAAAACTTGGAGAGAGCTCAAGTTCCGAAGAGGGGAGGTAAGGTTTTTCCAGAGCTCAGTGATTTTGAAATGGAGGGAGGTCCCTAGCTTTCCTGTGTGGGAAATGCCTTTTAGCGAGGGGAAGGATAGTTAAGGGATTTCTTGAAGAGTATAGTTTTTATTTCCTTTCTGAACATCTTGTAGTCTGGGGTTGTTGTCAATAGGTTGGAGACTTGGTTGTCTATCTTCGCTGCCTGAGTGGCCAGTAGTCCGTTGTATAGTTTTTTCCGTTTTACTTCTTTGATTGGGGGGTAAGTGAATGGGGTGTGTGTTTTTCTATGCCTGGTAGAGGTAGTTTGGATGAGGCGGTCGTTTAGGTAGGTAGGGCTGTCTCCATTTATAGTTTTTTTTTTTTTTTTTTTATTTATTTATTGGATTATTCATTACAATATCTCTGTAACAAACATACATGAATGAACACAAAAAAAATACAAAATACAAAATGTAAATTCCCAAATGGGAATTAACATAATATAAGAAAACTAATTCAACCGTATCCTAGTCCACATTAAAGCTGATCGCCAGTACAAATAAAACATCAAAGCAAATCTTTCTATCTACTTTCTAGGAACAGGCAAATGGCTATTATATATATTATACATCATCCTCCAAAAATAAACCAGAATAAGGAATTAAACTTTCAACAAAGGTTTCTCTTTGATAAAATCTTCCACCTGGGCTGGATCAAAAAACACATATTTATCATTTCCATATGATATCAGGCATTTACATGGAAATTTTAAGAAGAAAGTAGCTCCGACTGCCAAAACCTTAGGCTTTAGCTGAAGGAACTGTTTCCTCTTAAACTGGGTTTGTCTAGAGACATCTGGAAAAATTATCACCCGTTGACCACAAAACATCTCTTGCTTTTTCAGGAAATATAATTTCAAAATATCTTGTTTCTCAAGTTCTGTCTTGAAGGTCACGAGAAGAGTTGCTCGTTTCTCAATTATGTCTTTAGAAGACTCCAAAAACTGTGATACATTCAAACTCTCTGGTGATGCTATTCTATCCATTCCACCTTCCTCTACCTTTTCTTTGGAATCTCTTGAAATGTAGTATAAATTATCGACCTCAAAGGTCTCCACTTTGTTATAATGTAATATCTCCCTCAAATACATTTTCAAAAGTTCCATTGCAGAAAGGTAATGTGTGGTAGGAAAATTTAACAAGCGAAGATTTTTAACTCTAATAGCATTTTCCATTTTTTCTAACTTAGCATGTAACATCATACTATCCTTTATATTAGAAACAGCACTAACTTGTAAATTGCCTACTGCCTGATCTAACTTTTCAACCTTTACAGCTGTTTCTCCAATTTTATTATTTTGTTCTTTAATTTTCACAGTTACATCAGATGAAAATTGACATAAGTTCAAAACGTTTTTTTGTAAAGATGACTCTATTCTGTTAATACTAAGCCAAACATCATTTAGAGTGATCACTTTATCCCTGGGGAGAGCATCTGAGCTTTGCCCAGTACTCATCTGCACTGGGGTTAGTTCTTTAGCTTGCCCCAGGGACTGTCCTGAAACCTCCAGACCAGATACTGACAATGATTGAAGGGAAGAAGAAATTATTCCTTCCTTAAAAGGGGAAGGAGATTCTTCTAACCGTAAGGAATATGATGGTTGAGGAGGTGGTGTTGGTTCCCCAGAGGATAAGGAGACAGCTTGAATATTAAAAGTTACCTGTTCCTCAACAGGAGGCAAGATGGGAACCACAAGATGGCGATCCATCGGGCCTGTTGTTGCAGCAGATGGTATTGCCTTAGCTTTCCTCTTACCCATGCTGAAGAGATGGTAGTCCTGCTCCCTGCTCCTCTTAGGCTCCGAAGGGGCTCAAAAGGGGCAGGCCCCTTTAGCCACGCCCCTTCAGCTCGCGACCCGAGGCTCACGACCGCGGGCCGCGTACCGCGGCTGCTCGAATTTTCAAGGCTCCCCGGAGGACCCTCTCAGCTGGCTGGGTCGGGCTGCTGCGGGACTGCCTGTCCCGATGAAGACAGTGCTAAACAGCACTAGCGACAGGCTCCCTCGGCAGCTGCACCAATTTTCAAGGCTCCCCGGAGGACCCTCTCAGCTGGCTGGGTCGGGCTGCTGCGGGACTGCCTGTCCCGATGAAGACAGTGCTAAACAGCACTAGCGACAGGCTCCCTCGGCAGCTGCACCAATTTTCAAGGCTCCCCGGAGGACCCTCTCAGCTGGCTGGGTCGGGCTGCTGCGGGACTGCCTGTCCCGATGAAGACAGTGCTAAACAGCACTAGCGACCTCCATTTATAGTTTTAAATCGTATACAGTAGAATTTAAATTGTATTCTTTCCTGGATTGGAAGCCAATGAGAATTGATGAATGCCTCAGTAATGAATAGACGAGTCTCAGAGCTGTATTCTGAATTGTCTGTAGTTGTTTAATCATTATTGCAGGGCAGGGGAGGTAGATGATGTTGCAATAGTCTAGGATACTTAGGATTAGAGATTGTACTAGGAGCTGAAATTGTGTTTTTTCGAAGAATTTTCAGACTTGTCTAAGGTTTCTCATAACTGCGAAAGATTTCTGTATTGTTTTGTTAATTTGTGGTTGCATGGTGCAGCCTCTGTCAATAGTCATACATAGAAGTTTTAGGGTGGTTTGCAAAGGGTAGTTGATAGAGTTGATTTCTAAGTTGGTTATGGTTGGGATTTTGTTATTTTCTAGGAGGATGAATTTAGTTTTGTCTGGGTTGAGTTTCAGTTTGTGGTCTTCCATCCAAGTCGTAACTGTAGCTAGAGTTCTGTGTAGTGTGTCTGACATTAAGAATGAGGATGAGGAAAGGAATGAGGATGGTGATGTCATCAGCATAGCTATAAGAGGATAGGCCTTGTTTGTTCAGGTAAACGCCAAGAGAGGCCGTATATAGGTTGAAGAGAGTAGGGGACAGTGGGGACCCTTGTGGAACGCCACAGGGGTTGGACCAAGGTTTGGATTTTTCTTTGTCTGATTTTACTTTGTATGTTCTGGATTTTAAGAAACCTTCAAACCATGAGTATACTTTATCTGAGATGCCTATTGAGTCCAAGATTTGCAGTAGGATGTTATGGTCTACCAGGTCAAATGCCGCCGTCAGGTCCAACTGTATGAGCAGCATTTTTTTTCCAATGCTGAGGTGTTGTCTTGCTGTGTCGATAAGGGAGCCTAATAGTGTCTCTGTGCTGAAGTTAGTTCTGAAGCCGGATTGCGTGGGATGGAGTAAGTTATGGTCCTCGAGATAGTTGGTGAGGAATTTGGCTACTAATCCTTCTGTTAGTTTGATATATAGAGGTATTGAGGCTATTGGTCTGTAGTTGGATGAGAGGTCTGTTGGTCTGTCATAAGGAGACAATCAGTATATTAACACTAAACTTGACAGCAAAACACTCTCAGACTAATTTGCTGACAAAGTAGAAAAAATACGGTCTCAACTTGACTCTGCCATGCTGCAGACATTGCCCCCCTCCTCCCCCCATAACTTAGGCAAAACAATTAAAACCACAGCTGGGAACCTAACTAACTTCAAAACAGTCTCCCACGATGACATCATTGAAATACTCAACACAATTCGCCCTTCTGGCTCCAACCAGGACCCTGTCTGCCACATCTCCTAATGGCAGTGAAAGATGCCTTTGTAGACTCTATCCTTCCTCTCATCAACACCTCACTACAAACAGGCAGTGTTAAGCCAATTATTCTCCTTCATCAATGAACAAGGAGCCCTACCCGCCTTCCAATCAGGATTCAAGAAATTCCACAGTACTGAAATCGTCCTTCTAGACATCATCAATGACTGCTGGAAACTCATGGACAAGGATAATGATGCTTCTAGATTTCAGCGCAGCGTTCAACACTATTGACCATTCTCGCCTCATTGAACGGCTCTCTGAAATTGGAATCTGAGACATTGCACCTACAATGGTTCTCCTGGTTCCTGGAAAACAGATCCTAAAGTGTTCTGCTCAACGACACGCTATCAAAACCGAAGCCGATGAAATATGGCTCACTATCTCCTAAAACTAATAAGTTATGCCCTATTGGAAACCATAGGAGGGACCTACCTAGACACTACCAGGTCTACCCACTGCACTCATACAAAGACCCACTCATTCACTTAACACAAAAAAAAAACAAGAAAAAAAGTGGAGAAAAAGCCTCAGTGCATCTTCATATGGCAAAAAAATCCACTTATAAACAACCATTAAGCAAGGTCCAAAATGTATCAGTTCACTCAGCAGTGACAAACACTATGGTAGCCCTTGTAGGAACCTCTAGCACGCCAAATTACAAAACATCCAAAAAATGTGAGTAAAGCAAGCAGCACATATATGAGTCTCAAACACATTCAATGGTAAGCAGGAAAAACCAAACAAACCTTTAGCTGCAGACGATATCCAGGCTGTCTTCTATGCATCCAAAAAGTGCAAGCCTGCCTGGCCCTGCAGCAACTCTTTCCCAACGGGGAAACCTCCGTTTCGCTGAGCTGCGTCAGGGGAATGATTCCAGCCTACTCCACCAGCAACTGTAGAGGCTCTCCAAGTGCTCCAACTGCTCACATCCACACACACAGAAGCTGAGGCGTGGGATTCTCCAGCAACCAGTGTCTTCAAAATGAAGTACAGACTCCTCCCTTTTCCAGTCAGACCAATCCCCAGCCAGCTTCAACCAAAGAATGCCGCCCACTCAATTCAGGCATTCAGCCCAGCTAGGTGGACGGTTTGTAGATTGAAGATCTATCTTTGTTCCCTCTGACGTAGATGATGTCTCCAATCACCACGTCTCACGGAACAGGGGAGATGATCAATCACCACACACCGCAGTGAACTAAAAGCATGTTCGGCTTCAAGGCAGTGCACCACCAGGGGTTCTTCCACTCTCTTAATACGTATACATGACTTGTGCTCCAGTAATCTGACCCTCAATTTACGTGAGGTCTGTCCCACATACAACAAAGGACAGGGGCATATGATGATGTAAATAACCCCCTCTGTAATGCAGGAAGTGTTGCTCTTCAGCCTAAACCTTTGCCCTGAAACCGGATGCACAAATTCAGTGATATTTAACATCAGAGAGCATACAGAGCATCCACCACAACTGTGGTGTCCCCGTTCACCATTCTGAACACCTTCCTTGTCCACTGCAGGTAACATATTAGGGTTCAAGATGTCACATAAATTCCTGTTCCTTCCATAAGCAAAAAGGATCCTAGTATCCTGAAAATAGGAGTGAACCTGCAGGAGCCCAACATGTGTTTGCATGACCCGTTTCACCTGAGGGGACATCTGATTAAACTTAGAAACAAAAGGGATCACATCCCCTTGAGGTTGTTCCCTCCTATACTCCAATAGGGCCTCCCTGTGATTGTAAAGAGCCCGTCTAGCTGCTCTAGACACAATAGTTTCTGGATATCCTCTCTGATGAAACTTCTCCATCATTGTTACTGACTGGTGCCTATATTCGGCATTGGAGCTACAAATTCATCGATAGCGGAGAAACTGGCCAAAAAGTATACTGGTCTTAGACAGGTACTGGTGCATGCCGCTAAATTCTAGAAGGGAATTGCGATCCATATCCTTCACAAAGATAGTGGTGTTAAAATGTCCATCTAGGATTTCCAATCTCACATCTAGGAACGAGATTTGTGTCCGATGATATGTTATCTCAAAACGCAAAGCAGTATGACATGAATTCACATATTCTCTAAATTCTCTAAATTCCTCCAGGGACCCCTTCCACAGACAAAAAATGTCATCTATGAAGCGGGCCCACCCCAAAATCTCTCTGAAAAAAACAAGAGGGATATATGAATTGTTCTTCAAAACGTCCCATGAATAAATTCGCAACCGTAGGGGCGAAGGTCGCCCCATACCACCCCAGACAGTTGCATGAAGAATTGGTTCTCAAACAAAAAATAATTCTTCTTCATAGCTAAAGCACACAACTCAATCAAAAAATCTGGAGGAATCAACCAAGGGCGTGGGAGATGGCATAATGCTTGATGTAATATCTCAAGAGCCTCATCCTGAGGGATTGAAGTATACAGGGCAGAGACATCAAACATCACCAAAAAGGTGATCTCTGATGTCCTACAATCCCACTTCTCCAATAATTTCAAAAAATGGGTGGTATCCTTTAAAAGAGATCTCACATTCAACAAGCAAGGCTGCAAATGGATGTCAACATACTTGCATACTCTCTCAAGCATAGAATCCCTCCCTGAAACGATGGGCCTACCAGGGGAATTCACAAGATTTTTGTGAATTTAGGGAGCAAATAAAAAACAGGTACCTTGAATAACCTGTGTGTAAGAAAACTATATTCAGCTCCTATTCACTATGCTCAATAGCAAACTAAAAATTTTGTCAGATAGGTCCTGATCTAAGGCAAGGTAGTGTTGCCCATGTCCCAACTGGGCATTAGCCTCAGGCAAATACTGACTCTGTCCCCAAATAACTATAGCACCCCACTGTCCGCCCACCTGATGACTACTGATCTCCACTCTGAGATGTATCCTCACTACCAATCGATCCCCCCCGATGATAATTGGAACCTGGTCACTTTTTTCTTATGGCCCCCTTGTTCAGGGGTGCCAGTCTCTCGTTTTATCCATACATATACAAAACCCGAGGTGTAATCTCTCTGGTCTCTGAAATTTTTTAATTTTCTGCTGGCGCAATTCACTTCTAAATCTATCAGATTTGATGTGCATGTCACTTAATTTTGCTTCATATGACTCAGAATTTTTTAAAGCCTCCAAAACCTCAGTCTGAATCTGTTGTTCACCCTGAATTTTAACCTGAGCTGTTTTGATCAAAAGCAGCATCAGATCCAGGGAACGATTCAGGATCTTATTCCACTGGTAGACAAAATTAGGATCATCTTCAAACAACCGTGGAGCCCGAGTCATCCGGAGTCCATGGGGAATGATTTCCAATTTACAATAGTCAACCAAAGAGGCACTATGTAATTCTAACTGAATCAAATCCTTCTGTTTATTAAACAGCTCTCCCCACCTGTCATTTTGCACTAAAATGGAGTCATCCATACCCAGAGACGGAGCTGTAAGAATTTCAACTCTCACACTGTCAGAGAATCCCACTTCCGAATTCCACATCTGTGCCATACTCCTACTCCAATCTATGTGTAACTACTACTACTATCCCCCCTATTATTCAATCTCTACATTAGACCTGTCCTAGACATAGCCCACAAATATCAAATACAGATTCACTCCTTCGCGGATGACATCCAACTGTACCTACCACTAGGAGAAGCTCATGATGCCCAGATTAAGAAACTCCTAAACTGCCTTTCAGAAATCAAAAACTGGATGTCCATCAATAAACTTCAACTAAATGCCTCCAAGACAGAACTCCTTTGGATACGCAAAGAACGCTGCAACCACTGCAAAAGATAAAGTACGCAGCCTAGGAATACTCCTTGACTGCAACCTATCGCTCTCTGACCATATCTTTCAAGGTGGTATCTTCCTCAATTTACTACCTGTGACAACTCCAAAAAATAAAGAACTACCGTACTTTTCATGGTCTGACTTTGGCCAACTACTCTATGCCTTAGTACTCTCCTGCATGGATTACTGCAATGCGCTATTAAATGGTCTCACAGCAAAGAATGTACGACAGCTCCAGTGTGTTCAAAATGTGGCAATCAGGCTTCTAAAAAACCTCCATGCCTGTGACCCTGTCTCCCAGGCTCTAGCATCTGTTCACTGGCTGCCTGTAGCTAAACGTCATGTCTTTAAGGGCCTGAAACTAGTGTTCAAATCCTTGCATGACATGGTACCGGACTATGTGATGGCTAAACTTCCTCCATATGTGCCAAACCAGTTCCTCCACATACCCCCTGGTCGTGCCCTTCAACTACAAACTGCCAAACAACGGTCCTACTCCCACTTCATACCGAGCCACTGGAATCGACTGCCTCTTGAAGGTCTCCTGAACTTCAGAAAAGCAATAAAAACATCCCTCTTCATCTGACCCCCTGTTCTTGATCCATGGACTACAAAGAATTGTATACTGGTAACTTTGGGGGCAAAGGGATAGAAAACAAATTAAATAAATAAAAATAAATAACAAATTTTAAATAAACTTGAAATCAGATAAATCTGGGATCTTCAAGGAACCATTAAAATACTCAAAACTGACTGGTTCTCAAGCAGAAGCAAACACAAATCTGATCGGTTTTTCGCTCATTTTCAATATACTAGGAATATACAAGGGATGTTCTGGTCAGTGCTCTCAATTTAAATCCTTCTACACATTATTTTAACTAAGAGGGTTGGGTTTGTGCTAAGGCACAACTCATCTGAAAAGCAAACTGAAAAGCACTTTGGTATGACTCCTGGTGATTATTGTACAGAAGAACTGCTAAATCCTATTCCTTTGTTTTTAGTTCTGTATTTTGATACCAAGGGAAATCTTTTCAAATAACAGCTTCCCCCAAACTACAGAATCCTGAAAAACTCCTGGTAGTCTACTAGCACAGGCACTAACCAGGACAGACTATGGAATGGCTGGTTTAATTGGGATTAGTCCTTTGTACAAAATATACCCTATTTCTGGTCTCATTTATTCCAGTATAAAGCATTAGTTTATGATCCTCACAAAAAAATCAAACATCTCTTATTTGCTGAAATATTTCACCTTGTTCAATAAATGGGTAAGAGCACAATGATGGTTTATGATATCGATGTCCACAGGTACTGACCTAAAATTGGATCGATACTGAAAGGAAAAATAACGAGCCTGAAAACAGTTGGAAGAGGGTACCCAATTCCCAGGTCTAAAATATATAATATTATTTATTAATATTATTTGGTTTAGGAGTCCTGGCATATTGGCAGTATTTCCAGCCCAAAAAGAATACAACAATCCAAAAAACAACCGCAGTCAAGAAGTCTTGAAGGCAAGGTGGGAACCAAGGGACGTGTAAAAGTTCTGCCGGAAACCTGTTGATGCCCTCGGTAAGGATGAAGGCCGAAAAGGTGTCAATAGGCCTGAAGTTAAAAACGTAGCTGGTTGCAAGAAAGATTTGGACAATTTCCTGGAGGAAAAGTCTATAGTCTGTTATTGAGAAAGACAAGGGGGAAGCCACTGCTTGCCCTGGATCAGTAGCATGGAATATTGCTACTCCTTGGGTTTTGGCCAGGTACTAGTGACCTGGATTGGCCACCGTGAGATCGGGCTACTGGGCTTGATCTGTCCATAGAACACTATTCCAGAAGTCCTGGTGTTTGTCTACATTTTCTCTGGCAAACTTCAGTCTGGCCTTAATGTTTCTCTTAGACAGCAAAGGTTTCCTCCTTGCACACCTCCCATGCAAGTTAAACTTGTGCAGTCTCTTTCCGATTGTAGAAGCATGCACTTTCACATCAACAGTAGCAAAAGCCTACTGTAGGTCCTGTGATGACATTTTAGGGTTTTTGGAGACTTCTTTTAGCATCTTGCGGTCTGCTCTGGGGGTAACTTGTTTGGATGGCCAGACCTGGGCATGTTGGCAGTTGTTTGGAAAGTCCTCCACGTGTATACTATTTTCTGGACCATGGAATGGCTAATGTCAAGTTCTTTCGAGATTTTTTAAAATCCCTTACCAGACTTATAAGATGCTAGAATTTTCTTTCTGAAGGCCAGACAGCTCTTTTGATCTCACCATGGTGTTCATTCTCACCGCAGCAGTCATGAGTACACCAAACTAAATGTCTGAGGTTTAAATAGGGCAAACCTCCTTCAAAATGCTGAGTAATGATGGTTTAATCATGTGCACCTGATGTGATACACTTGTGTGTGATTTGAGCCACTTTAAGTGGGAGGATAGGTGAAGGTGTCCTAATTTATTCCTCAGTTAGAATACACATTTTTGAGGATATATCTTTTGTTTTATGAGAAAATCAAGGAAAATGTTTGTTGTTTACCTGCAATTACATCACTTTCTTTTCCAGAAATAAATAAAAAAAGATTTGACATCGATATGTGAACATTTCTTAAGAAAGAACTGAATATTTCATGGGGTGTTCTTTTTTTCACATGACTGTACATAGAGGAGACTTACAGGGAAGTTGTAGAGAAGTCACACCTCCAGTCTGGTAGCCTTAGTGACACCTCAGAGGAGGGAGGTCTTCTTATAGGAGAGCATCAAACTGGTGAAATAGGAAATGTACCTATAACCAGGACGTGTCCACCAGGTGATGCAATACCCTCTCTCACTGAGGATGTGTCTCCTGGGGCTTCTGTGCAGGAGGGAAGGGCTGGGAAGGCTGTTGTAGTGGGAGATTCAGTCAGTAGGCATGTAGATAGCTGGGTGGATGTGAGGATCACTTGGTCACTTGTCTGTCTGATATGGAAATGGCGGACCTCACGTGTAACATCGATAAGATTTTAGACAGTGTTGGGGAGGACTCTGCTGTCTTGGTACATGTGAGTACTGATGACATAGGAATTGTGGTAGAGATGTTCTGGAAGCCAAATTTAGGCTCTTAGGTAGGAAGCTAAAATTCAGAACCTCCAAGATAGCATTTTCAGAAGTGTACCCCATACCATGCGCAGGACCCAATGTGTGGATGATAGTGTAGGGAGCAGAGTTTTAGATTTGTCAGCAACTGGGTGACATTCTGGGGAAGAAGGAGCCTATTCTGCAAGGTTGGGCTCCATCTTAACCAGGGTAGAACCAGGCTGTTGACATTAATACTTAAAAAGGAGATAGAGTAGATTTTAAACTAGAAACTGGGGGAAGGCTGACAGTTGCTCAAAAGTACATGGTTCAGAACAAGATATCTTTCAAAGGTATCACCAAAACAGAGAAGACAGGATATCCCATTAGTGAGGTTACAATAGAGACCAAAGTTGACCAGGTGTTCTTAAATGCAGAACAGCTGTATAATTTGCAATCTTGAAAATCTATGTCAACTACTGAGGAAGTTGTAAATAGGGAATGACAAACACTGTTTGAAATGTATGTATGCAAATGCCAGAAGACAAAGAAACAAGATGGGAGAGTTAGAACACATTGCATTAAATGAAAGGATAGATATTAGTGCTGCCCGATTCACGATTCGAATCGGTTCATTTTTTTATAAAAACCGGACTCACCGATTCAGCCGCAAGACGAGTTCAGGGAACTTCGGGCTATTTCATGCCATAGGCCGCCAGACTCTTCCCATCTAATGTAACTTCCGGTTTTGCGAAACCGTAAGTTACATCGGAAGAAACAAAAGGAGTGGTGGGAGTGTCAAGCGGCGAGCGAGTGGACCTCATGCAGCAGACCTCGGCACTCGGCAGCAACAAATATTAGATTTGGCTGGCTCTTTCCCCGCATTTCTCCTCTCCCCCGCGATTTAATATCCAGTCCAGGCAGTAAGTAAATACATCGGCAGAGGGGCTGGTGAGCCTTGGGGGCTGGAGTTGGAAGCTGAAATCGGCAGGGGGGCTGGGGATGGAAGCTGAAATCGGCAGGGGGGCTGGTGAGTCTTGGGGGCTGGGGATGGAAGCAGAAATTGGCAGGGGGACTGGGGGTAGAAGCTGAAATCGGCAGGGGGGCTGGGGTTGGAAGCTGAAATCGGCAGGGGGGCTGGTGAGTCTTGGGGGGCTGGGGATGGAAGCTGAAATCGGCAGGGGGGCTGGTGAATCTTGGGGGCTGGGGATGGAAGCTGAAATCGGCAGGGGGGCTGGTGAATCTTGGGGGCTGGGGATGGAAGCAGAAATTGGCAGGGGGTTGGGGGTGGAAGCTGAAATCGGCAGGAGAACTGGTGAGTCTTGGGGGCTGGGGATGGAAGTTGAGAATTGGCAGGGGCCTGGAAAAACTGAGAATCAGGCAGTGGGGCTGGGGAAACTTTGGGGATGATTTGCTTTGGGGAAGCTGTGAATCTATGTTTCTAACTAATTTTACAGCTATGTTATAGTTTGGATGTTCCTATTTTTGACATGATATTGCCTTGGTTAAATAAAATGTTTAAACTTAAAAAGCTGTGTCATTAACAGTGAATCGAATCGAAAAATCGATTCAACAGGGTGAATCAAATCGAAATATTTTTCTCTGAATCGGGCAGCACTAATAGATATATAGGCATCTCTGAGACCCAGTGGAAGGAAGAAACTAATGGAACACTGTGTTGCCAGGGTACAAATTATATCACAATGATTGGATGGGGGAGGTTAAAGAGGGAATTGAATCAAACAAAATAAACAATCTGCATGACATAGATAGCAGTGTGGAATCCATATGGATAGAACTTCCATGTGTGAAATCCACAGATCCAAATATTCATTTGCGAAGAATAAAGAATATAAGATGTAATACGCTTCACATAGGGTTGCAGATGTTTATCAATCAATTGGGACAACGGTTCCAAAACAGAATTCTTAGTAGATACAATAGGACGCCCTGGTGGTGTTGTTAAATATTTGAGATTTGAGAATGAAGTTATCTATCCCTCTCAGCATTTTCTGAAAATGATTACATGATGATGATGTGTTTGTGATATGGGATGGCACTACAGATGAACTGTTAAACTTTCATGAATGGTCAGAATCCACATCTTAAGTTTGACTTGAAATTTCATAATAGTTCTATTGAATATTTGGATCTGTGGATTTATAAAGTTGATAAGAAGTTGTTTACTACACTATATAAAAAACCAGTGGAGCGGAATACACTTTTGCGTTTTGAGAGTTTTCACCCATATCATTTATGATATAATCTTCCAGTTAGCCAGTTTTTACGGTTATGGAGGCTTTGTACTACTCTGCCTGAATTTAAAAGACAATCTAAAATATTGGAGCTTAGATTTTTAGAGAGAGGGTACCCGAAGGGGGTCTATTAGAAAAGCTTATCTAAGAGCACGCTATGCTCAAAGACATCTTTTGCTTCAATATCGTAACAATGAAATAGGATAGTATGTGTCACCCTTTTTCTACTTTGGCTGGAGAATTCGTTGCTATTATTAAAAAACATTGGCACATTATGCAACTCTATCCATGTTTTCAAGAAATTCCACTGTTTGCCTATACACGTTCTAAAAATATAGGAGAGACTGTGTATAATGTGAAGTTGAATAAAAGAGTAACGATTGAGGGTTACCATACTACCTGTAACAACTGTCAATGGTGCACTAGTAGCATCACTGGACCCTCTTGGGTGAACCCTAGGACAGGTAAAAGATTTTTTGCTAGAGAACACTCTGATTGCAATAGCACATATATAATTTATATGATACTCTGTCCTTGTAATATGATCTATATAGGTAGAAGTAGCCGTCAGATCAAGCTACGTTTAAATGAACATAAATCGCATATACATACAAAAAATTTGCAAGCCCCAATGGTGGCACACTGGCTAGAAGCTGGTCTCAAAATAACAGATATTAAATGGAGGGTTATAGATATTATAAATGCTGGGTGGGAGGGTGGTAACTTAGATTATTTTCTGAATTATTATGAGCAAAGATGGATCTTTGATCTAAACACTGTTAGTCCGGCTGGACTTAATAGTGAGGTTGAATGGCTGTCTCTGACCTAAGTTTTATAAATAAAGTTATTCCAGGGCTTAGCTGGGTGTCCTGTTATGACTGGTTCAAAAAGTCACATGATCTCAGGATATTTAAAGTAGCTAGTAGGACGCCGCCGCCATGTTAGAATGAAACAGAGACTGGCTGCGAGTCTGTTTGATGGTAAGAGAAGCTAGAGTAGAGATATGCTTGTTGAATATTTGATATTCTAACTATTTGATTGTCTTTTGTTATATTTCCTAGGGTATCTCCTTGAAACAGCCTAGCGAAACGTGGGTCCATGTTGGAGTCCCGTTTTAATACTGCAAGCACTTTAAAGCTAAGTTATATATTAAGTTATTTATGACTACTAAAAGCTCTTTAAATGATAAAGAAATAGATTTGAGTGGTAGGCAGGGGGATAAGACCAATGAGGAGGCTAGCTACACTAAAATTCTGTACTTTCAACAGATTTATTCTGTACAGAAGTAGTCACTGAGGTCATATCCCATAACCAGAATATGAGACTGTATGAAGAGAAATGAAAAGTGATATTTGAAAGGATTAACAATATAATTTTCAAGTAAATCATAATATATCAGAAGACTTTGGAAGATCGTTGATGTTAAAGAAACTTCTTGATAATATATAATGAGAGTTTAAAAGTAATTGCACATTGATTGAATTTATATACCTGAAAAATTTAATAAAAACGATTACCAAAAAAAAAATCAATTGCACATTATGGTGTTATTGGCTATTGTTATTACAATGTAAGTAACCTGTGTCCAGGTATACCTGTTGCATACAATCTTGGGTGACATTTCTTCATAAAGGCAGTTAGTTAATCTTAATAAAAAAATAACTCAGCAGGTTCAGGCTTTATGGAGTCAGGAGTAATGGACTACTCAACATCTGTATTAATTAAAAACTTGTTGCTAGTAAATATCTGGCAATCCCTGATGCCTGCCCAGAATTAGACACAGAGTACATCAAAGAACCTGGAACCTTTCCTGCACAGGAACTCAAGCTGAAAGAGGAAGAAATGAACTGTATCAACTAGCTCCCATACAGAGAGAAAAGGAAGAACAGGTCCCTTGGGCATTTCATCTACAGTTCATATGTGAGGATGCCCAGTAGCATACCCTCTTAGACAACCCTGTTCATATCATATTTCTAAAAGAAACATTATGCTTTAATTTGCAAACTGTGCATTCCTATATTCCATACAAAGCCCTTTCCCTCTCACTCTTTGAATAAGGCCTGCAGTAGGTCATATCAGTACACTACAAATGCATTCTATATCTCTGCTGTAGGTGGAGATGCCCATGTATTGTATTTTCTCTGTTCCTACAAGCACATGAAGTTTATAAGCACTGGGTTTTGTTTAAATGAATTCCCTGCCTTTCAGGAAATAGCAGCCTGGGTTTGTACCCAGTCAACCTAGGAATAACAGCCCTAACTACATATCTTCTAATATTTAAATATTTCAATGTGCTTGCCGCTATGGAAGTCATGCCTGCTGCAAGAGCCGTAACATAGCTACAGTTGCATTTTAATATACAATGGATGCATCCTGCATGACTCACCCAGGTCCTGCATGATCCACTTGTACATAAAGCCTTTGATATGCACATCTCGGATGGCATCCTAGAGGTAAGAGCAAAAGACAGGGGAGCATTAACATACAGTACAAAACTCTGCACCTGAACATCAGGGGGAAAACCCCCAACAGTCAATCAAGTGCCATTTCATAAGCTTTGAATGTGTTGTGCAGAAAAAGCACAGTTACTTACCGTAACAGGTGTTATCCAGGGACAGCAGGCAGATATTCTTGACTGATGGGTGACGGCACCGACGGAGCCCCGGTACGGACAATTTTAGAGTGATTGCACTCTAAGAACTTAGAAAGTTCTAGCTAGGCCGCACCGCGCGTGCGCGAGTGCCTTCCCACCCGACGAAGGCGCGCGGTCCCCAGTTAGGATAAGCCAGCTAAGAAGCCAACCTGGGGAGGTGGGTGGGACGCAAGAATATCTGCCTGCTGTCCCTGGATAACACCTGTTACGGTAAGTAACTGTGCTTTATCCCAGGACAAGCAGGCAGCATATTCTTGACTGATGGGTGACCTCCAAGCTAACAAAAAGAGGGATGGAGGGAAGGTTGGCCATTAGGAAAACAAATTTTGTAAAACAGATTGGCCGAAGTGTCCATCCCGTCTGGAGAATGCATCCAGGCAATAGTGAGATGTAAAAGTAAGAACTGAGGACCAAGTAGCAGCCTTGCAGATTTCCTCAATGGAAGTGGAGCGGAGGAAAGCTACAGACGCTGCCATAGCTCTAACTTTGTGGCCCGTGACAGAACCTTCCAGTGTCAGGCCCGACTGAGCATAACAGAATGAAACACAAGAAGCAAGCCAATTGGATAGAGTGCGTTTAGATACAGGATGACCCATCTTGTTAGGATCAAATGACAAATCAGTTGAGGAGATGATCTGTGAGGTTTAGTGCGTTCGAGATAGTAAGCCAAAGCACGTTTACAGTCCAAGGTATGCAAATCCTGTTCACCTGGAAGAGAATGAGGCTTTGGGAAAAAAACAGGTAGGACAATGGACTGATTAAGATGAAAGTCAGACACAACCTTAGGGAGGAACTTTGGGTGTGTACGTAGAACCACCTTATCATGGTGAAAAACAGTAAAAGGTGGATCGGCCACTAGTGCATGTAACTCACTAACCCTCCTGGCAGAGGTGAGAGCTATAAGGAAGACCACTTTCCAAGTGAGAAATCTGAAATGTGCTGTGGCCAAAGGTTCAAAAGGAGGCTTCATTAAAGCAGAAAGAACCACATTGAGATCCCAGACAACAGGAGGGGCTTTAAGAGGTGGTTTCACATTGAAAAGGCCCCTCATGAACCTGGAAACCAAAGGATGAGCAGAGAGGGGTTTTCCATGAATTGGCTCATGAAAAGCAGCAATGGCACTGAGATGAACTCTGATAGAAGTAGATTTGAGACCAGAGTCAGACAGGGAAAGAAGATAGTCCAACACCAGTCCCACTGCTAGAGACGTGGGATTATGGTGATGTAAGAGGCACCAGGAAGAAAAGCGAGACCACTTCTGTTGGTAACAATGAAGGGTGGCCGGTTTCCTGGAAGCATCAATGATAGAACGGACAGACTGAGACAGGAGTGAATGAGCCGAAGTTAGCCCGAGAGATACTAAGCTGTCAGATGCAGAGACTGTAAGTTGGGATGCAGTAGGGACTGTTGATGCTGAGTAAGCAGAGAAGGAAACATTGGAAGAAGTATGGGTTCCCTGGAACTGAGTTGAAGTAGAAGGGAGAACCAGTGTTGCCTGGGCCACCGTGGAGCGATGAGAATCATGGTGGCTTGTTCCCTCTTGAGCTTGAACAATGTCCGCAGCATGAGCGGTAGAGGAGGAAATGCATATAGGAAGGGATTGGTCCAACCCAGGAGAAATGCATCGGGTGCCAGACGGTGAGGTGAGTAGAGTCTGGAGCAAAACAGGGGCAGTTGATGATTGTGAGGAGCTGCAAAAAAGGTCCACTTGAGGAGTGCCCCATTGAGCGAAAATGGACTGGAGAGTCAAGGGGTCGAGAGTCCATTCGTGAGGTTGGAGAATTCTGCTGAGATTGTCTGCTAAGGAATTCTGCTCTCCTTGAATGTAGACAGCTTTCAGGAATAAATGACGAGCTGTCGCCCAAGACCAAATCCGTTGGGCTTCCTGACACAACAGGCGAGAGCCCGTCCCTCCCTGTTTGTTAATGTAGTACATTGCAACTTGATTGTCTGTGCAAAGGAGTAGTACTTGAGGAAAGAGAAGATGTTGAAATGCCTTGAGGGCATAAAACATTGCTCAGAGTTCCAGGAAATTGACGTGATGCTTCTTTTCCTGGGCAGTCCAAAACCCCTGAGTTTGGAATTCGTGTAAGTGAGCTCCCCAGGCATAGGGGGATGCATCTGTGGTGATCATGAGCTGATGAGGAGGTAGATGGAACAGTAGACCTCTGGATAGATTTGAAGATGTCAACCACCAAAGAAGCGACTGTCGAAGAGACGATGCCACAGATATGTGTTGTGAGCAAGGATCCGTCGCTTGGGACACTGGGTTGCTAGGGTCCATTGAGGAGTGCGCAGGTGGAGACGTGCGAAAGGGGTGACATGTACTGTCGAAACCATGTGCCCCAAGAGTACCATCATGTGATTTGCAGAGATGGTAATCTGTTGAAACACCTGCCAGCAGAGATGAAGGATGGTCTGAAGGCGGTTGGATGGAAGAAACGCCCTCATGAGAACAGTGTCCAGAATGGCGCCAATGAATTGAAGTCGCTGAGTTGGAATGAGATGCAACTTGGGGAGATTGATCTCGAAACCCAACAGTTGCAGGAAGTGAATGGTCTGGTTGGTGGCAAGCAGAACTGCCTGAGGAGAATGAGCCTTGATCAGCCAGTCGTCCAGATAAGGGAAGACTTGAAAATTGTGAGAGCGGAGATAAGCTGCTACCACAATCAGACACTTGGTGAATACCCTGGGGGAGGAGGCCAGACCGAAGGGTAGCACCTTGTACTGATAATGAGTTTGATTGATGAGAAAGCGTAGATATTGCCTGGACATCAGATGGATAGGAATATGTGTGTAGGCCTCTTTGAGGTCGAGGGAGCATAGCCAGTCGCCTTGAGTGAGAAGAGGGTAGAGGGTGGCAAGAGAGAGCATTTTGAACTTCTCCTTGACCAAACATTTGTTGAGATCCCTGAGATCTAATATAGGTCTGAGGTCTCCGGTCTTTTTGGGAACCAGAAAGTACCTGGAGTAAAAACCCTGCCCTCGCTGATCTGGAGGAACTTCTTTGATGGCATTGAGAAGAAGGAGGGATTGAACCTCTTGAGAGAGAAGAAGGGATTGAGACCTGTTGGAAGCAGACTCTTTTGGCAGGCCTAACGGCGGAGGAGTTTGAAAATTCAGGGAGTAGCCGTGGGCGATGATAGAGAGCACCCACTGATTGGTGGTGATTAGCTCCCATCGAGCCAGAAAAATTTGGAGGTGACCTCCGATAGGCTGTGGAAGAGGACATGAGGGAGGAAGACTGGCAATGCCCTGGAGAAGAGAGTCAAAAGAGCTGAGTTGGTTTAGGCTGAGCAACAGGTTTCATTGCAGGCAGCTGTTGTTGGCGAGCTTGTTGGTGCTGTTGCTGCCGTTGTCTCCAAGGCTGAGGAGGATGAGGCTGAATTGGCCGAGCAGAGAAACGGCGCTGGTATGACGTCTGCTGCCTAAAAGGACGAGTAGGAGGAGGTTTCTTTTTATTTTTCAATAAGGTATCCCACCTCGTCTCATGAGCCGAAAGTTTCTGGGTGGTGGTATCCAGAGATTCTCCAAACAGCTCATCACCCAGGCAGGGAGCATTGGCAAGGCGGTCCTGGTGGTTCACATCAAGTTCTGAGACGCGAAGCCATGCCAATCGTCTCATCGCTACAGACATAGCAGTAGCTCGGGATGTCAGTTCAAAAGTGTCATAGATGGAACGGACCATAAACTTCCTGAGCTGCAAGAGACTGGCTGTGCATTGCTGAAAAGCAGACAGCTTGCGGTCAGGAATATATTTTTGAAAAGTGGCCATTTGCTGGATAAGATGTTTCAGGTAAAAGGAGAAGTGGAATGCATAGTTACCTGAACGGTTGGCCAACATAGCATTCTGGTAAAATCGTTTACCAAATTTGTCCATAGCCTTGCCCTCTCTGTCAGGAGGGACAGAGGCATAGACACTTGAGCCTGCAGATTTTTTGAGGGTCGATTCCACTAGTAAAGATTCGTGTGGAAGCTGAGGTGTGTCAAACCCTGGAATAGGGATCACTTTATAAAGTGATTCCAATTTCCTTGGAGCTCCTGGAATGGTGAGAGGAGTCTCCAGATTTTTGTAAAAAGTTTCCCTTAAGATATCGTGAAGGGGTAATTTTAAAAATTCCTTGGGAGGTTGGTCAAAGTCCAAAGCATCCAGGAATGCTTTTGACTTCTTAGAATCAGACTCCAAGGGGAGAGAAAAGGGTGTCTGACATCTCCCTAAGAAATTTAGTGAAGGAAGAGTGCTCTGGCTTACTAGCAGGATCCTGCACTGATGGATCAGCCTCGTCCGATGAAAAATCCTCCTCGGTACCGAGAGGATCCTCGGAGTCATCCCATAAATCAGGGTCACGTACCGATGGAAGACGGCCCTGAGATAGAGGAGTAGAGGATTCAGTATGCCTGGTCTTGCGTACCAATTTGCCGGAACGCATCGACACCGTACCCGGCAACTGTAAAGCGGTACTGGTGTCGGAGAGCGGTTCCGGATCAGAGACAGCATGAGCAGCTCGACGAAGAGACTTTGGCTCTGCCGATAAAATAGGCATAGATATAGAAGAGGCAGATTTAAGCGGTGCCGATAACATCGATGCCGACAAAATAGGCTGGTCGACGATCGGTACCGGAGGCTCAGTAGGTACCGACACCGGAAGGTTCGGAGTCAGCAGAGCCGAGATCAGGTGTTGTAATTGCTCCTTAAGCTGGACCTGGAGGATGGATGCTATGCGCTCATCCAGAGACGGTCCCGATGGCACCAGTACCGCTTTTTTCTTGCTCGGTACCTGCGGTGCAGCTCGACGCTCAGGCGAAGTCGATGCCGATGAAGAGGCAGTCACTTCTATGGGAGCGGAGCGTTTGCGGGGCCGGCGTGCAGTCTGCAGGACTTGGCTCACTGCATGTTCGACTGGCGGGCCAAGAACTGTAGGGGATGGCTTCTTAGCCGGCTTACCTGTGGGGTGCGACACCGAAGATGCATCCTGCGGTGTCGAAACCACCGGTGCCAACTTGGAGGAAGTTACCGATGCCGGGGTCAATGCTGGTGGAACTTCCATAGTGGCACCGAAAAGAATCTGCTATTGAATTTGGCGATTCTTCAAAGTTCTCTTTTGAAGAGAACTACAGCGGGTGCACGTCTCAGCCCTATGGTCCGGACCCAAACACTGAAGGCACCACTTGTGCGGGTCGGATAAGGAAATAGGGCGTGCACACCGCTGACACTTTTTAAAACCTGGTGAAGGGGGCATGAAGGGAAAAACAGCAGTAGCAAAATCGAAGCCTGAGGCTTCGATGGTGCCAACAGGCCCTGCCGGGGCCGACCGAAAAAAGTCGGAAAAAAAGAAGACTTTTTTTTTTCTTTTAATTTTAATCAAGAAAAGAATAAAAAAAGAAAACGTGAAAAGTTTCACGAAGAAAAATGCGCGAGCGGGAAGGCGAAAAAGAGATATCCAACAGCCGTTGGAAACACGCGTCTTCTTAGCTCCACGGAAACTAAGAAACTGGGGACCGCGCGCCTTCATCAGGCGGGAAGGCACTCGCGCACGCGCAGTGCGGCCTAGCTACAACTTTCTAAGTTCTTAGAATGCAATCACTCTAAAATTGTCCGTACCGGGGCTCCGTCGGTGCCGTCACCCATCAGTCAAGAATATACTGCCTGCTTGTCCTGGGATAAACAGTAGTACGTATACAGAAAAGTTATACAGCAATTATACACCAGACCACGATCTAAGTACAGAATTGGATAAGTACGAGAAAGCATGCAGAACATGGCTCAGGGAATTCTTTCCAACCTGTGTGTGCATACATGTTTTGAGGCAATAGCAAGAAGTAGTTTTCGGAGTGAGGGCAGTTTATGGTATATTGGGCAGTTGTAAGGGGTAGATTTTGCAGGTGGTTGGGACATTTGCAGAGGGGTAGTCTATTTATGAGGGTGGAGGCAATTTGGGCACTGTGAGAATAGTGAACAGTGTGTGTAAAAGGAGAAATACTCTACTATGTTTCACTGTAATAAAACTTTCTATGCTACATAAGCTGGAAGTCTCATAAAAATGCAGAGACTTTTTATGGGCTTATTTCTCTGGAACTCCCAATCCAATCTGGCCCATTTTAAAACTCGATGTGACTACCAGTTTTTCCCCATAAAGCACGTTTTACCCCACCCCTTCCATTCCATTTACATGGAATTATTATACCCCCAGATGGACATTTTAATCCCTTTTGTACAATTATTTCCAACTTCTATTGGGTTAGAAAGTATCAAAACTATCAGCAGGATAGACAAAGCAGAAATGTCTAAATAGTTTGCAGTCTCACTACTTCACTTAAACTGGACTCTAAGAACAAGATAAACCTGGTGAATACAGAAAACTTAAACACAGATTCTCAAAACTTTAACGCGATCGCTAAACTGGTTTCTGACGATTTAGCCTGCACGCATTTTAGGGGCAGATTATCAAAACGACTTTATCTTAGCATTTAGCGAGCTTTCTAGCAGTCTCCAACACTGCCATGTAAATGGGTTCTTCAATAATGAAATGAGCACTCCGGTGGATTATTAAAAATTGCCAAGCCATTCTCCAAGGTTGGCATTGGCTTTTGGCGACAAAAATCAGCGACTGGCCCAGTGGTGCCAGCAGCAGGAGACACGCCCATTCTCTCCCACCTCAAGTGACCCCCCAAAGCAGCGGGAGTACTGTCCACCCTCTCCCGCCGCCAAGCAACCCTCTCAGCAGTGGGAGAGGTGCCCATACTCCTCCACCACAACCCCCCCCTCCCCCAGCAGCGGGAGAGAGGCCCACTCTCCCGCCGACAAGCGGCCCCCCTCCCCCACAGCAGCATGAGAAATTCCTATTCTTTCCTGCTTCCAAGCAACATACAACCACCTGTGCCTCAAACAAATGGCACCCTCTTCCCCTTACCTTGATTTAGATGGCTGATTGGAGGGATGCCTACTCCCTCCAGCCAGCTGGCCCACCTCTTCAAAATGGGCTTTCCCTTCCCCAGAGCATCCTGGGATGCACTGGGGAGAGGGTCTGAGGCTCTGATTGCCCTAGGTTGTTTAAGGGCCAATCACAGCCTTAGGTCCCTCCCCAGATGCATCAGTGAGGAGCCTAAGACTCCGACTGGCCTGAACACCTAAGGCCCCACCCATAGGAGGGGCCTTAAGCAACCTGGGCCAATCAGAGCCTCAGGATGCACCAGGGAGGGGAAGGCACATTTTGAAGAGGTGGGCCAGCTGGCCAGAGGAAGTAGGCATCCGTCAGTCATCTAAATCAAGGTAAGGGAGAGAGGGTACCGATCAGAGGCACGGGAGAGGGGGGTGTTGCATGGCAGCAGGAGAGAATGGCAATCTCTCCCGCCGCTGGGGTGAGGTTGCTCGACGACAGGAGAGAGTGGGCATCTCTCCCACTGCAGAGGGGGTGTTGTTTGCGGCCAGAGAGAGTGGGCATCTCTCCCGCTACTAGGGAGGGGGATTGCTTGCAGCGGGAGAGAGTGGGCATTTCTCCGGCTGCAGGGGAGTGTTGTTTACAGCAAGAGAGAAAGAGCATCTCTCCCACTGCTGGTGGGGGATGCTTGTTTTTGCATTTATTCTGTGCATGTGCACATCGCTATCACCAATTTTAGTGACTCTACTCGCTACTCTCCGCCAACCTCATTTGCATGAGAATTTTTGGAGAATGACTTGCTTTTTTAAAATTGCTACCAGCCCTAAAGTACCCGGAGGAGGCAAAGTCTGAAGCTCCTGCCCCCTCTCCCAGCCCGCCTTGGCACATGGTACACCAAGCATGTCAAACTCAAAGGCTGACATGGGCCACATAAACAAGGTTTAAGTTTATGTGGGCCGCAAAAATGCAAAAACATCATTTTTCATAGAAACTTAGGTTTATTTTGAAAAGTACAGTATAAAAAAAAACAACAGCAATGGTAAAATTAATGTTTTCTTCCTGACACTTTTTTGCTACTATTTTTCTTCCTGACACTTTCTTTTCTGCTACTATATTTCTTCCTGACACTTTCTTTTCTGCTACTATATTTCTTCCTGACACTTTTCTGCTACTATTTTTCCTATTTCTGGGGAAATCTTGTCCACAGTGATTACTTTTAAAACTGACCCAAGGTGAATGTCGGTAATTCTGGATCTGATAGGAGACTTATTTCCTTTCATAAGTGTAAATAGCTGCTTGCACCTATAAGTACTTCCAAGCATGGAAATAATTTCATATGCAAATTTTTGAGTATTTTCAAACCTGGCTGGCAAATATTTGTAAAATTCAAGCAAGCCAACCTCACTGTTTTTTGTCTTCAAATCTGAATCGCACTGGATCTCAATTACTTCTATTTACATATAATTAGATATTGAGTCTATATTTATTGAGAAAATCGAAGAAAACAAAGAAAACTTGTCTTCCAAAGATTTAAAATTGGCAAATCTTGTTTCAAACTCAGTTCTAAGGCTTAAAATTTTTTCTGTGCATTTTTGATATGATGCAATGTCACCTGAACTTGATTTATGTTGCATGTTGGAAAGTGCGTTAAATCTTCGTTTTTCAACTGCTTTTCCCAAAGAACTAGCTTACAATGGAATGCTTTAACTTGATCACGCATATTCGTAATGATCTGATCTTTTCCTTGCAGTTTTAAATTTAAATCGTTTAAGTCAGGGGTGTCCAATGTCGGTCCTCGAGGGCCGCAATCCAGTCGGGTTTTCAGGATTTCCCCAATGAATATGCATTGAAAGCAGTGCATGCACATAGAACTCATGCATATTCATTGGGGAAATCCTGAAAACCCGACTGGATTGCGGCCCTCGAGGACCGACATTGGACACCCCTGGTTTAAGTGTTTTGTTATATCATAGAAACATGATGGCAGATAAAGGCCAAAATGCCCATCCAGTCTGCCCATCAGCAGTAACCATTATCTCTTCCTCTATGATTAGAAACATAGAAAAAAAGCGGCAGAAAAGGGCTATAGCCCACCAAGTCTGCCCATTATCCCAGGACAAGCAGGCAGATATTCTTGACTGATGGGTGATGGCACCGACGGAGCCCCGGTACGGACACTTTTAGAGTGATTGCACTCTAAGAACTTGGAAAGTTCTAGAGACCGCACCGCGCATGCGCGAGTGCCTTCCCGCCCGACCCCGTCGCGCGGTCCCTCAGTTTCTTAGTTTCCGCGGAGCTAAGAAGTCGCATTTTCAACGGCTGTTGAAATATTTTTTCATTCGCCTTCCCGCTCGCGTAAACTTTTTCGGGTTCTTTTTGCCCTTCCTTTTTTTCTTTCTTTTAAAAAAAAAAAAAAAAAAATTTCTCTTATTTTTGTCAAGTTTCTTGATTTGACCCGGCGGGGCCTACTGCCATCATCGAGGCCTCGGCCTTCGATTTGGCAGAAGCCGTTTTTACGTTCATGCCCCCCCAGCCCGGGTTCAAGAAGTGCCAGCGGTGTGCACGGCCTATTTCCCTTACAGACCCGCACAACTGGTGCCTTCAGTGTCTGGGTCCGGAACATCAGGCCTCTACCTGCACCCGCTGTGCCACTTTGAAAAAGCGGACTCTCAAAAATCGAGAGATACAGCAGAGACTGCTTTTCGGCACCGACATGTCCGACCCCGCGTCTTCGGCGCCGGTCTCGGTACCTGTTTCGTCGGCACCCACCTCATCGACGCCACGCGATACCGCGTCGGCGTCGCAACATGCAGGTAAGCCGGCTAAGAAGCCTTCCCCGCTGGAACGTCCTCCGGTCCCCATTGCAGAGAGTCCAATCCTGCCGACCGTGAGGCGCCAGCGGAAGCGCTCCGCCCCTATTGAGGTGAGTCCCTCGACATCGGGCTCCTCATCTCCGGGGCGTCGAGCGGCACCGCAGGTACCGCAGAAGAAAAAAGCGGTACCGGTGCCCTCCCTTGATGATCGCATTGCGGCCATCTTGCAGGTACAGCTGAAGGAACAGCTCAAACAACTCCTTCCAGCTCTCCTGACACCGAGCCCTCCGGTATCGGTCCCCATTGAGCAACCGGTACCGATCGTGGAACAGCCCATATTGTCACCATCCACTCCTTCGGTACCGGTACACTTGACCTCATCGGCATCGATGCCTGTCCTCGCACCGGAGCCTAGGTCTCATCACCAATCGGTACAGACATCGGCTCCGGTGCGACCGATAACATCGCCCGGTACCGCGTCGGTGAGGTCGGGTAAGTCGGTGCAGAAGTCCCGACACCGAGAACCATCCACTCCTGAGTCTCGGGACCGTGGTCCCCATGTTCGAGACCCTGATCTGTGGGGCGACTCTGAAGAACCTCTTCAGTCAGAAGGGGAGTGTTCATCAGAGGAAGACGAGCCTGTTCTGCAGGATATTTCCTCCAAACCTGATTCCACCTCTTTCTCTTCTTTTTTAAGAGATATGTGTGAGTCTCTTTCCATTCCTTTGGAGGCTGAGTCTAAAAAGTCCAAAGCTTTTTTGGACGCTCTTGATTTTGACCAGCCTCCAAAGGAATTCTTGAAGCTCCCTTTACATGACATCCTGAGGGAGACCTTTTACAAGAATCTGGAGACTCCTCTTACTATCCCGGGAGCCCCTCGCAAATTGGATTCCCTTTATAAAGTAATCCCTATTCCTGGTTTTGACAAACCACAGCTCTCTCATGAGTCTCTTCTTGTAGAATCCACCCTCAAGAAGTCCTTAGGAGCTAGTGTCTATGCCTCTGTCCCTCCTGGCAGAGAGGGTAAAGCCATGGACAAATTCGGTAAGCGACTTTACCAGAATGCGATGCTTGCTAATCGTTCTGGTAACTATGCTTTTCATTTTTCGTTTTATTTAAAGCATCTCCTTACCACCATGGCTTCCTTTGAGCAGTACCTTCCTGTGGGGAATCGTGAGGCTTTCCATCAGTGCTCTTCAGCTCTTTTCCAGCTCAGGAAATTCATGGTAAGATCTATATATGACACTTTTGAGCTTACCTCTAGAGCAACAGCCATTTCTGTAGCCATGCGCCGTTTGGCTTGGCTCAGAGTCTCTGAGCTTGATGTTAATCATCAAGACCGGTTGGCTAATGCCCCATGTTTAGGGGATGAGCTGTTCGGAGATTCTATGGACTCAATGACCCAGAAGCTCTCGGCTCATGAAACCCGCTGGGATACCCTTCTGAAGACCAAGAAGAAACCTCCACCTTCCCGGCCATTCAGACAGCAAACGGCCTATCAGCGGCGTTTTGTGGCTCGCCCCTTGCAGCCTTCCACTCAGCAACCTAGGAGGCAACGTCAACAGCAGCGGCAAGCACCTAGACCTCAGCAGCAACAGCCAGCTAAGCAGCCTCCTCCACAAAAATCGACTCAGCCCTTTTGACTTGATTCTCGAGGGCATAGCCAGCGTTCAACCTTCTCCTCTCCTCCCTCAACCGATAGGAGGACGTCTGTCTTTCTTTCTCAGCCGATGGGAAGTGATCACTTCGGACCAGTGGGTCCTCAACATCATCCGCCACGGCTACTCTCTCAACTTTCACACCCTTCCGGGCCAAAGTCTACCAAAAGAGTCTGCTTTGCACACTCCTCAATCTGCCCTCCTTTGTCAGGAGGTTCAGTCCCTCCTTCTTCTGAACGCCATAGAGGAAGTTCCTCTGGACCAAAGAGGGCAAGGATTTTACTCCCGGTATTTTCTAGTTCCCAAGAAAACAGGAGACCTCAGACCAATTCTAGATCTGCGAGATCTCAACAAATGTTTGGTCAAAGAAAAATTCAAGATGCTATCTCTAGCTACGCTTTATCCTCTCCTCGATCACAACGACTGGCTATGCTCTCTCGATCTCAAAGAGGCCTACACTCACATTCCAATTCATCCGGCCTCCAGACAGTACCTTCGCTTCATGATCAATCACTGTCATTACCAGTACAGAGTGCTCCCCTTCGGTCTTGCCTCCTCTCCAAGAGTGTTCACAAAATGTCTGGTAGTGGTGGCAGCGTTTCTCCGCTCCCACCACCTTCAGGTTTTTCCCTACCTGGACGATTGGTTAATCAAGGCCATTTCATCTCAGACTGTTCTTCTAGCCACCAACCAGACCATCTTATTTCTACAACTGCTGGGGTTCGAAATCAATATACCCAAGTCTCACCTTCTGCCTACGCGGAGACTTCAATTCATTGGAGCGGTACTGGACACGGTCCAGATGAGAGCCTTCTTGCCGGACAACCGTCTTCACAACCTCCAATCACTCTGTCAGCAGGTGCTGTCCCAGCACTCCATCTCTGCAAAGCAGATGATGATTCTCTTGGGTCACATGGCCTCCACAGTTCATGTCACTCCCCTGGCACGGCTTCACCTGCGCACTCCTCAATGGACCCTGGCTCTCCAGTGGTCTCAAGCGACAGACTCTTGCTCACGACACATATCTGTGACATCGTCTCTTCGTCAGTCTCTGCAATGGTGGTTGATATCCTCAAATCTCTCCAGGGGCCTTCTGTTCCATCTGCCTCCTCATCATCTGGTCATCACCACCGACGCCTCCCCTTATGCATGGGGAGCTCATCTGAACGAGTTCCAAACTCAGGGCCTTTGGACTCCTCAGGAAAAGAAGCATCACATCAATTTCCTGGAACTCAGGGCAATGTTCTATGCCCTCAAGGCCTTCCAACACCTTCTATTTCCTCAAGTCCTTCTAATTTGCACAGACAACCAGGTGGCTATGTACTACATCAACAAGCAAGGGGGAACGGGCTCTCGCCTCTTATGCCAGGAAGCCCAGAGAATCTAGTCTTGGGCATCCTCGCGCCGCTTATTCCTGAAAGCGATTTATATTCAGGGAGAACAGAACTACTTAGCGGACAAGCTCAGCAGAGTTCTCCAACCCCACGAATGGACTCTCGACCCATCGACTCTACAGTCCATCTTTGCACAATGGGGCACTCCTCAGGTGGACCTTTTTGCAGCTCCTCACAATCATCAGTTGCCCCAATTCTGCTCCAGACTTTACTCTCCTCACCGTCTGGCAGCGGATGCGTTTCTTCTGGATTGGTCCAATCTGTTCCTTTATGCTTTCCCTCCTCTGCCTCTCATGCTTCGGACCTTGTTCAAACTAAAGAGGGAACGAGCCACCATGATCCTGATTGCACCACGGTGGCCCAGACAGCATTGGTTCTCCCTTCTACTTCAACTCAGTTCCAGGGATCCATTTCTACTTCCACTGTTTCCATCTCTGCTTACACAAGATCAGGAAACCCTTCTCCATCCCAACCTGCAATCTCTGCACCTGACAGCTTGGTATCTCTCGGGCTGACTTCAACTGATTCTTTGTTATCTCAGCCTGTTCGCTCCATTCTGGACGCCTCCAGGAAACCAGCCACTCTACAATGTTACCTTCAAAAGTGGACGAGGTTTTCTTCTTGGTGTCTCCTCCATCATCATGACCCCAAGTCTCTTGCTGTGGAACCTCTATTGGATTATCTACTTTCTCTGTCTACTTCTGGTCTCAAGTCTACTTCCATCAGAGTTCATCTCAGTGCCATTACGGCTTTTCATGAGCCAGTCCAGGGGAAACTCCTTTCAGCTCATCCCCTGGTCTCCAGATTCATGCGAGGTCTTTTCAATCTGAAACCACCTCTCAAAGCACCTCCGGTGATCTGGGATCTGAACGTGGTTCTATCCGCCTTGATGAAGCCTCCATTTGAACCCTTGGCTACTGCCTCTTTCAAGTTTCTCACTTGGAAGGTACTTTTTCTTATTGCTCTCACCTCTGCCAGGAGGGTCAGTGAGCTCCATGCACTAGTTTCTGATCCACCTTTCACTGTCTTTCATCACGACAAGGTGGTTCTACGTACACATCCAAAGTTTCTCCCTAAGGTTGTTTCTGAGTTCCATCTCAACCAATCTATTGTACTACCTGTTTTTTTCCCTAAACCTCACTCTCATTCCGGGGAACAGGCTCTTCATACTTTGGACTGTAAGCGGGCTTTAGCTTACTATTTAGACCGTACTAAGCCCCACAGATCATCTCCCCAACTTTTTTTGTCCTTTGATCCGAATAAATTGGGACGTCCTGTTTCTAAACGTACGCTATCTAATTGGCTTGCTGCGTGCATTTCATTCTGCTATGCTCAGTCCGGACTGACACTGGAAGGTTCTGTCACGGCACATAGAATTAGAGCTATGGCAGCATCTGTAGCTTTCCTCCGTTCCACGCCCATTGAGGAAATCTGCAAAGCTGCTACGTGGTCCTCAGTCCATACTTTTACATCTCATTATTGTCTGGATGCTTTCTCCAGACGGGATGGACATTTCGGCCAATCTGTTTTGCAAAATTTGTTTTCCTAATGGCCAACCTTCCCTCCATCCCTCTTTTTGTTAGCTTAGAGGTCACCCATCAGTCAAGAATATGCTGCCTGCTTGTCCTGGGATAAAGCACAGTTACTTACCGTAACAGGTGTTATCCAGGGACAGCAGGCAGATATTCTTGCGTCCCACCCACCTTCCCGGGTTGGCTTCTTAGCTGGCTTATCTTAACTGAGGGACCGCGCGACGGGGTCGGGCGGGAAGGCACTCGCGCATGCGCGGTGCGGTCTCTAGAACTTTCCAAGTTCTTAGAGTGCAATCACTCTAAAAGTGTCCGTACCGGGGCTCCGTCGGTGCCGTCACCCATCAGTCAAGAATATCTGCCTGCTGTCCCTGGATAACACCTGTTACGGTAAGTAACTGTGCTTTCCAGATATCCCCCCCCCTGAATTTACTCCCTTAAAGATCCCACGTGAGTATCCCATTTTTTCTTAAAATCCGTCACACTGCTGGCCTTTATCACCTGGAGTGGGAGTCTGTTCCAGTGATCCACCACTCTTTCGGTGAAGAAGTACTTCCTGGAGTCGCCATGAAACTTCCCTCCCCTGATTTTCAGCGGATGCCCTCTGGTGGTCGAGGGTCCCATTAGCCCGAAGATATCATCTTCTGACTCGATACATCCCGTGATGTACTTATACGTTTCAATCATATCTCCCCGTTCTCTTCTTTCCTCAAGTGAGTACAGCCGCAATTTCTTTAGTCTTTCTTCATACGTGAGATCCTTGAGCCCCATTACCATCCTGGTGGCCATTCTCTGAACCGACTCGATCCTCAGCACGTCCTTTCGGTAGTGTGGTCTCCAAAACTGAACACAGTACTCTAAATGAGGCCTCACCATGGCTCTGTACAACGGCATCATAACTTCAGGTCTCCTGCTGACGAAACTTCTGCGGATACACCCCATCATTTGTCTTGCCCTGGAGGAAGCCTTCTCCACTTGAATGGCAACTTTCATGTCCTCGCTAATGATCACTCCTAGATCGCGTTCCTCCGTGGTCCTAACCAAGGTCTCACCATTTAGTACATAAGTTCTACACGGGTTTCTCTTGCCCAGGTGCATTATCTTGCATTTTTTAGCATTGAAGCCTAGCTGCCAAGTGTTTGACCATTGTTCCAGTAGCAGTAGGTCGTGTGTCATATTATCAGGTAATAAGCATCTGCCTACTATGTTGCAAAGTTTGGCGGCGTCGGCGAACAGTGATACCCTTCCTCTAAGTCCTTGCGCCATATCTCTTATGAATAAGTTGAATAGAATCGGGCCCAGGACCGATCCCTGCGGCACTCCACTGATCACGTCCGACGCTTCGGATGGGGTACCGTTTACCACCACCTTCTGAAGTCTGCCGCTCAGCCAATCCCCAACCCATGTAGTTAGAATGTCTCCTAATCCTATCGATTTCAGTTTGTTCAGTAATCTTCGATGAGAGACGCTATCAAATGCTTCACTGAAGTCTAAATATACCACGTCCAGTGACTCTCCGGCGTCCAGTTGTCTAGTAACCCAGTCAAAAAAGCTAATCAGATTAGATTGGCAGGATCTACCCCGGGTGAACCCGTGTTGGTGTGGATCACGGAGATTTTCTTCGTCCAGGATTGTGTCAATATGCTGTTTGATCAGTGTTTCCATGAGTTTACACACTATAGACGTGAGACTCACTGGTCTGTAGTTTGCTGTCTCTGTCCTGCAGCCCTTTTTGTGGAGTGGGATTACGTTGGCGGTTTTCCAGTCCAAGGGGACCCTTCCTGTGCTTAGGGAAAGATTGAAAAGAACAGATAATGGTTCTGCCAGGACTTCCCTTAACTCCCTAAGCATTCTGGGGTGTAGGTTATCCGGTCCCATGGCTTTGTTTACTTTGAGTCTTGATAGTTCGTTGTAGACACTACTGGGCGTAAATTCGAAATCATGAAACGGGTCTTTCCGGTTATCTCCCGTCTGAAGCTGTGGACCAGCTCCAGGCGCTTCGCGGGTGAACACTAAGCAGAAGTATTGGTTTAGTAATTCTGCCTTCTCAGAGTCTGATTCAGCAAAGTTACCGTCCGATTGCTTCAAGCGTACTATCCCATCTTTGTTTCTTTTCCTGTCCCTGATATAGCTGAAGAAAGATTTATCCCCTTTCTTGATTTTCCGTGCTAGCTCTTCCTCCATTCGGAGTTTGGCCTCTCTGACTGCTGTTTTGACAGCTTTGGATCTGTCTAGATAGTCCTCTTTTGCCCCCTCTCTGCCTAAATGTTTGTAGGCTTTCTTGAAATCGGACACAGTCTCTGTCTCCACCACCTCTACTGGGAGACTGTTCCACGCATCTAACACCCTTTCTGTAAAAAAGTATTTCCTTAGATTACTCTTGAGCCTATCACTTTTTAACTTCATCCTATGCCCTCTCATTCCAGAGCTTCCTTTCAAATGAAAGACTCGACTCATGCGCATTTACATCACAAAGCTCTGATCTTAATCTCATTGAGATGCTGTTGGGTGATTTGAAATGGGCTATACATGCAAGAAACCCCTCAAACATCTCACAGCTGAAAGAATACTGCATTGAGGAGTGAGTCAAACTTTCCTCAGACAGATGTCAGAGACTGGTAGATGGCTACAAGAAGCGTCTCACTGCAGTTATTTCAGCCAAAGGGGTAACACTAGCTATTAGAGTGTAGGGTATTCTAATCTATTCCTTAGTTAGAATACACATGGTGCATGAAACAAAAGATATCCACAAAGATATCCTCAGTTAGAATATGCAATGTGCATGAAACAAAAGTTTTCCAAATATGAATTCTCACTTTTTTGTGGATATCTTTTGTTTCATGAGTAAATCAAGGAAAATTTTTGTTGTTTACCTGCAATTACATCACTTTCTTTTGAACATTTCTTAAGAAAGAACTGAATATTTCATGGGGTGTTCTACTTTTTTCACTTGATTGTGTATCTCCACAAGTATTCCATTGGCAGATCTTAAACTTTACCATAGTTCGTAAGATTCAGCATATAAAGTTTAATCAAAATCTGTGATGGTGAGGTGGGGAGCCCTAGACCACTTGACATGGAATGACCCATTAGCTGTCCTGCAGCAAAGCAGGGCTGTGCACCAATCTCTACCGTGGGCACTCAATACCAGAAACCTACTGATGAAGATCTGCAGTCAGTGTCTGACCCATCTCTCGTCCCCTGTGCCCCATCAAAACTTTAAATAAATGTCCCTCCAGCACACTCCCACCTCCCAACATGACCAATCAAATCAATGCAGTGGTCAGAAGTTGCTTTCACACACTGCAAGTGATTAGATCTCTGGCAAACTTTCTCAACAAACTGTCTTTAAACATCTTAATACATTTGTTAGTAATATCTAAATTGGATTATTGCAACTCACTCTATAAGGGAATCACACAAAAGGAAATTAGAAGACTACAAATAATTCAAAACTCCACAAGAAAAATTATCACAAGAAAAAGGAAATTCGACCATGTCACGCCCCACTTAAAGAACGCCCACTGGTTACCCATAAACCATAGAATCACTTACAAACTACCTCTAATAACATTTAAGGTACAAATATCTAAAGCTCCACTATTCTTGGATACAGTACTTATCCCTTATAACCTCACACGAACACTAAGATCGGAGGACAAAAACTTTCTTTCCTTATTTTCAAGGGTCAAACACAAGGCGAAATACTTTTTTTTCCCCCAATTACAGCCCCTCAAACCTGGAATTTATTACCAGCTCAGTTGAGGGAAGAAAAAAAATCCTAGATAAATTCAAAGGGAATCTAAAAAGTTTTTTGTTTAAGGATGCTTTTGAATCATAATCCTTACGAGGCTTAAATGCTCTTGATTTATAATCCTAGTAAGGCTTTTGCTCTTAGATATGTTTAACCCTTATGGTTTTTTTTCTTTTAAGTTCTTTTTCCTATATTGATTGCAATTCCTCCCATTTCCCTTTTGTTTTATAATAGACTACTAGTCTTATAGCCCGTTACATTAACGGGTGCTAGAATATATGTGTGTGTATCTCTCTTTCTTTCTTTCTCTCTCTCTCTCTCCTTAGCTACTTTCTTTCTTTCTGTCTTTCTTTTTCCTTGGCTGTCCATCACCACCCCTTGCCTGCTCCCCCTGTCCATTCTCCCTTCCTTTTACCTCCCCTGTATCCACCAATACCCCTTCACAGGTCTCCTTATGCAGCAGCAGCCCTTCTCCCTTTGTTTTACCTCCCCCCTGTCCAGCAGCACCTTCCTTCTCCCCCTGTCCAACATTAGGCCTCCGTTCCTTTTTCTTCACCCCCCCTGTCCATCAGCACCTCTTTCCTTCTCCCCCTGTCCAGCAGTAGGCGTCCCTTCCTTTTTCTCCCCCCTCCTCCTTCTTATCCCTATGATACACTTACCTTGCTCTGCCCGTGATCAGAGGCTCCCGACAGCCACCCAGTTGCACCCATTGGAAAAGTTCCCTCTGCAGCATCCCGCAACCCTCCTGACACGACTCCCGCTGTCCCACACCTGCCCCTGTGTCTTTCTTCTTGTCTTTCTGTGTCCCTTCCTCCGTCTGTCTGTCCAAAGCAGCATTTCCTCCCCCCACACCAGTTCCCTGTGCACCTGCCCCTGTCTTTCTTCTTGTCTTTCTGTGTCCCTTCCTCCCTCAGTCTGTCTGTCCAAAGCAGCATTCCCTCCCCCCACACCAGTTCCCTGTGCACCTGCCCCTGTGTCTTTCTTCTTGTCTTTCTGTGTCCCTTCCTCCCTCAGTCTGTCTGTCCAAAGCAGCATTTCCTCCTCCCACACCAGTTCCCTGTGCACCTGCCCCTGTGTCTTTCTTCTTGTCTTTCTGTGTCCCTTCCTCCCTGTCTGTCTGTCCAAAGCAGCATTCCCTCCCCCCACACCAGTTCCCTGTGCACCTGCCCGTGTCTTTCTTCTTGTCTTTCTGTCTTCCTTCCTCCCTCTGTCTGTCTGTGCAAAGCTGCATTCCCTCCCCCCACACCAGTTCCCTGTGCCTGCATTAGCGTTTCCTCTACCCTCTTTCCCTTCCCACAGTCGTGACTACAAACGCGGGCCCGAGTCCTTTGCCGCCGTTCCCTTCCCACGGGCCTGACTACACATGGCGATTCAAGCAGCATGTGCAGCACTCTTCACACACTGCTTCGGGCCCTTCTACTGCCCTGATTTGCTCCGGACGTGGCAGAGTAAATCAGGGCAGTAGAAGGGCCCGAAGCAACGTGTGAAGACTGCTGGACACGCTGCTTGAATCGCCAGTCGGGCCCGCGGTAAGGGAAGAGGGGGGGCGGCAAATGAGTCGGGTCCCGGACAGCGGAAAGTTGCTGGGCTCCTCGGTGGGGGCGCTGAGTGGTTGCGATCCCTCTCCTCCCAGACCCCCCCCCCCCCGGAGAAACGGAGATCGATTTGCCGCCATTTTGAAGATCGTTCTGCCCTGCTCCTTGTCTTAGTATATTTTTAAGTTGAAAGACACGGCGGCGGCGGCTCCTCTCAAGATCCCCGACTGCATTGGACTTCCGACACAGGTGGGGATCCTGAGAGGAGCCGCTGCCTGGTCTTTCAACTTAAAAATATAGTAAAGCAAGGAGCAGGGCAGAGCGAAGAACATTGATTCCCATAAGATCATCCGCCTCGGGGGAGACAGCCGCCGCGTCCGACATCAGCCTCGGGGGAGGAGAGAGGACTTCAGGCAAGGAGCAGGGCAGATCAAAAAAACAGCACGGGCCGACAGCTGCCGTGTCCGACATCCGTCTCGGGGGCGGAGAGAGAGTGTATCTGAGATGCTGTACATCTCACAGAAAACAGATGCACACGATGGAATTGCGCATGTGTGGCCTAGCGTTTTATTATATTAGATACTTGTGTTCACATCATTGTCTACCAAACAATTTGCCTTCTCCATTTTTATTGTACATCGCTTTGAAATTCTGAAAAAGCAATTTAATCAAACTTTTAAATAAACTTTAAACTGGCACCTTTCCACCAGATTTGATCTCATTTCCTCCCCCTCCCCCCAACAGGACCAATCATCTTGGATAATGCTGGCTTTTTCTTCAGCATTAGGCACTTAAAAAGTATGGTGGAAGGAAGTCCAACTGACGTGCAAGGCAGATATGGAGTAAAGCAGGGGTGTCCAACCTGCAGCCTGAGGGCCGCATGCAACCCCGTGAAGTATTTTGTGCAGCCTTGGTCGAGGACAATGCAGTGTTTTCCTCTGCTGCCCCTGGGTGTTTACTGTCTTGCCAGCTCTCTCCTCTGTCTTGCTGCAGCATTTGCACGTTTGAGCGGCCCCAGAAAATTTTTTTTTCGGCCAATGCGGCTCAGGGAAGCCACAAGGTTGGACACCCCTGGAATAAAGCAAAGCCATTCCCTCTTATCCCCTACCAAAATGGACTGTTTCCAGAACAATATCTGTTGTCTAAACTTCATTTTCTAAGAAAGTGCTGCACGCCTGAAAGCAGGGACAACATGAGTGCTTAATGTTTAATTTGGACACTTCCATCAGTTGATTGAATTCCCTGTTTTCCTTTCTTTATATTTCTATGACTTACTTATAGTATGCTCACTGATTATATTTCTTGGATCTATGATTTGAGGACTTGAGTTGCAGTTAAGCTTTATTTTTCTTGATTATGGTTATATATATAATTGGAAATGTTTTGTTCTTTAATTAGCTTCATCTTTCTGTACAAGTGGATACTTGATATGTTTATGGAAAATATGATAAATAAATAAATATAATAAAAAAGAAATTGGAATGTATACAGAAAAAAACAGAATGATCTGTGGCAATATCCCTCCAGCTACCATGTGCCTCTGCGCTCCAACAACAAAGGAGATCTGTCAGACCAGAATATTTGTTTCACCACTTTTAGGTTTAATTAGTCATGCCAAATCACACAGGACAACCTGGTTCTATTTTATGGCGAACCACATTTTCCAAGTTGCTGGACAGTAAACAAGATCTCTGCCAATATATGTAAGATGCTATGCTATCAGAACTGTGGAAACACACAAATATGACAAAGGTGCAAGTATAATAGGCAGGTATTAGATGAAAAAATAGTTTCCAATTATGTGATGCCCAGCCACTGTCTTTCTTAATTTGATATTATCAAGATCTGGAGATCTCTCACTCTATAAAAATAACTCCTCTGGTTTACTTCCAAGCTTCAAATCATCATAGGATCTGACAAGCTCTGAAGGTCTGTTCTGATGATTCAGTTATCTGTATCCTCTAGGGGTTTTTTTTGTCCTCTCCTCTGAGCTCAATGATTTGCAAAAGGCAGGTCAAAGAAACAGAAATTTTCAAGAATTCTGGCATAAGATAACCTTGGCCCTCATTCTTGGGCACTTGGCAGTTGTGACCTAAAGATAAAAATATTTTTTTTTTCTCTTTTACCGTATGACTTTCACAACTCTCTGGCACAGAATGTCCTTTTAGAGGCACATGAGGAAGGAAACAAGTCAGATCAATGCAGACAACTCAAAACCATATCAACAAACAACAACTGGCAGAGTTAAAAAAAAATCAAGCTTGTGTAATATAAAGCTGCTGGCTCAGCTAGAAAACAGGATTAAATTCCTGTCACACATGACATTTATGCCCTTGAGGCAGCAATCAAAAAAGCATAGTTACTCAACTATAGCTGGTGTTCTCCGAGGATAGAAGGCAAATATTCTCAAATATGGGCATGGTTGTCCATGGAGCCTAGCATAGACATGTACCGAAGTGTACTGTCACTTTAAAATTTTAGCACTGGCCATACCATGCTTCCGCGTGTGCCTTTCCACCCGATGTCAGCTTGTGGGGCCTTCAGTTCCATCTAAAAGCTAAGAAGCCAGCTAGGGAGGTAAGCAGGTCATAAGAATATCTACATGCTGTCTTTGGAGAACATCTGCTACAGGTGAGTAAACTATGATTTCTCCAAGGACAAAGTTTATTATCACATATGGGACTTCCAAGCTGCCAGGACTCATGCCTCTAGGAAGAGGATTAAATATATCTGTCAAGAGGCTGGTTAAATCCCTGCGGATTTAGGGAAGATGGCTTTTAAAGAGAACAAATGTTTGAGAATTGCCTGACCAAACTGACTGTCTTGCCTAGAATGTTGATCTAAGCAGTAGTGAGAAGCAAATGTATTGACCAACTGGCTGCTTTGCAGATCTCTTATATGGGAGTGGAACGCAAATGGGCAATAGAAGTCACCATTAGAGAATGACACAGGGAAAATTTTGTTCCCGTCTCCGTCCTGTCCCTGCAAACTCGGTCCTCATCCCCGCAACCATTTGATCCCATCCGCACAAGCCTCAAATAGTTTTATACTGAACTTATTTTATTAAAAGTATTTTTTTTTTTAATTAACCAATATTCTGTACAAATGTCATTTATAAATTAGAGTTCTAGCTGCCAAACTATAGGAAGAGATCTTCAGCTGGCAGAGCTTTATTTATAAATGTTTAACACAGCTACAATACTACTTTATCCTAAAGCAAAAAAAAGAAAGAAAGAAAATATAAACTTTTTTCTACCTTTGTTCTCTAGTTTCTGCTTTCATGTTCTCATCATTCTCTTCCTTCCATCCACTGTCTGCCTTCTTTCTGCCTCTTCCATATGACATATGCTCTATTTCTATGCTCTACCAGAACCTGTTTGCCTCTCCCTTCCATCTCCCTCCCCCCTCGCCCGCCTCCACTGATCTGGCACTCATTTTCTTCCCTCTGTTCCCCTCATTGGCTGACATCTCTGTCTTCTTCCCTTCCATCTCTCACTCACTCCCCCCAGGATGTTTTTAGCATCTCTCTTCTTTCCTCCCTTCAGATCTGATATGTCTCTCCTCCCCTAATGCTTTGGTATCTCTCTCCCCTCTCCCTTTTCAATTTGTTTTCTACCTCTTGTTTACTTTCTTACTTTCCAGTCCTCAATTTCCCTTTCATTGTGTCTATCTACAGCTTGCCACCTCTTTCCTTCACCCCTTCTAGTATCTTACTAACTCTATCCTCTTCCCCCAATCCAGCATGTGCCCTTTTTAATTTATCCCCTCCTTCCATCCAGTATGTTCTCCCCTCTCTCTCTTCTCCCCACTTCCCTTCAGCGTCTGTTCCCCTCTCTCCCCTCCACACTTCCATCCAGCGTCTGTTCCCCTTTCTCTCCACTTCCCTTCAGCGTCTGCTCCCCTCTCTCCTCCCAATTTTCCTTCAGCATCTGCTCCCCTCTCTCCTCCCCATTTCCTTCCAGTACCTGCTCCCCTCTCTCTCTCCGCTAGACTTTCATACAGCGCCTGTTCCCCCTCTCTCTCCTCTCCACTTCCATGCAGCATCTGTTCTCTCTCCTCTCTTCCCTCCCCCTCTACTTCCCTTCAGCATATATTCCCCTCTTCCATGCAGCATCTGCTCCCCTTTCCTCCCCACTTCCCTGCAGCGTCTGCTCCCCTCCCCAGTTTCATGCAGTGTCTGTTCCCTTTTCTCTCCACTTCCCTTCAGCGTCTGCTCCCCTCTCTCTCCTCCCCATTTTCCTTCAGCATCTGCTCCTCTCTCTCCTCCCCACTTCCTTCCAGTGACTGCTCCCCTCTCTCTCTCCGCTAGACTTCCATACAGCGCCTGTTCTCTCTCCTCTCTCCCCTCCCCCTCTACTTCCCTTCAGCATATATTCCCCTCTTCCATGCAGCATCTGCTCCCCTCTCCTCCCCACTTCCCTGCAGCGTCTGCTCCTCTCCCCACTTCCCTGCAGCATCTGCTCCCCTCCCCAGTTTCATGCAGTGTCTGTTCCCTTTTCTCTCCTCCCCATTTCCCTTCGGCATCTGTTCCTCTTTCCCTTGTCGGGCCATTTTCCATCCTTCCAGTCACCTTCACAGGTGCTTTTCAGACTCGAGGTTCACTCCCTGAGCAGCACGGATGCCATAGCCTTCTCACAGGTCACGCACAACTGCCCTAAAGCTTCTCCTCTGATGGGAGCCGCTCAGATGGAAACAGGAAGTTGTGTCTGAGGATAAGCCTCGGGGCAGTCGCGCATGACCTGTGAGAAGGCTATGGCGTCTGGGCCACTCGGACAGAAAATCTCGATTCTGAAAAGTGCCCACAAAGGTGATGGGAAGGGAGAGAGATGGCCCGATGAGGGGAAGAGATGCCTGGGCCACAGCGATCAGGAGGGAGGGGGCTGTTGGACCACATGATCGCAAGGAAACCTACTGACCAGGAGGGGTGGGAAGGGAGGCAACACGTGGCAGATACTTTACTGTGGGGACAAGGCCATTCACTGCTCCACAGGGCGGTGAATGGCCTTATCCTTGTACCAGCAGCTACCAAGCTTTCTTTTGCCCCATTCCTGCAGATTATCCAGCTGCTACCCACGGCTAGCCACAGGTAACAGTCACTGTGTCATTCTCTAGTCACCATAGCTCTTACTCTATGAGCATTGAAACAGCCATCTAGCATCAGCAAGTCTGAGAATATGCAAAGGATAGTCTGCTAGCCAGCATGAAACAGTTCTCTTGGTAACTGGAACTCCAAGTCTTTTAGGGTCAAAGGAGATAAACAGTTGAGTCCTAATCCTGTATGATTTGGTTCAATCAAAGTAATAGGCAAGTGTACTTTTACAGTCCAGAGCATGGAGAGTTGATTCCCCAGAATGTGCATATGGATTTGGAAAGAAAACAGGTAAAACAATGGACTGGTTGAGATAAAATTCAGAGACTACTTTCAGAAAAACTTCAGATGAGTACGGAGGACAACCTTGTTGTGATATATCTGGTATAAGGTGGATTTGATACCAGTGCTTATGATTTGCTAACTTGCTGTGCAGAATAAGAGCGATCAGGAAAGTCACTTTCCAGGTGAGGGGTTAAAGTGAAGAAGACAGAAGGGTTCAAATGGTGGCTTCATGAGAATAGAAAGAACAACATTCAAATCCCATTCCACAGGTGATGATCTGAGTGGAGGGTTGGTGTGATAAGACCCTTCATGAATCTGGAGACCAATGGGTACATGGAAACTGGTCTATTTGAGTATGAAAAGCACTGATTGAACTGAGATGGGCATGTACAGAAGTTTTAAGTCTAGAATTGGAAAGATGAAGGAGGTAGTGTAGCAGAAACAGTAGAGGACATGTGACTGGATCTAAGAAGCAGAGATCACGCCAAATAGTAAATAGTATCCATTTAAATTTGTAATAAATTTGTAATAAATTTGTAATAGCGTCTAATAGATGGTTTTATGGATGCTTCAATAATGTCCAAGACTGAAGGCGATAGGGGAGATATATCTACTCCTCGGAAGATATATATACAGTACACCAGGCTGTGAGTGCCAATGAACATAGACTGGAATGAAGGAGAGAACCTTCGTTCTGAGTTAGTAGAGTTGGAAATAACTGGATCAGGATGGGATCCCAATCAATGAGTTGTAAGAGGAGAGGAAACAAGGCTTGTCATGTATCGAGGCTTGCTCTTGGCGACATTTGAGTAGAGTTTTCTCAATTAGTGGTATTGGAGGAAATGCATAGAGAGTCTCCTTGCCAGTCGAGGAGAAAGGCATCGGATTATAGACGGTTGGAATTGAACAATCTCGAGCAGTAAAGCAGCAGTTTGTGGTTGGTGGGAGACGCAAAGAGATCTATATTGGGAGTCCCTCATAATGTGAAAATCTGCCGTAAATTCACCATGTGAAGTGACCATTCATGAGGTTGGAGAAGTCTGTTCAATTTATCTGCCAAGCAATTTTCTTTTCCTGAGAAATATACTGCTTTGAGGAAGATGTGAACGATTGCCCAAGTCCAAATTTGGATGACTTCTTGGCAAAGGAATGAGAACTTATGCCGCCTTGCTTGTTTATGTAATACATCGCTACTTGATTGTTCACCTTTCAGGATTGCTTGCAGAACCACGAGCACCAACAGAGCATTGCAGATCACTCATAACTCCAATAATAATAATAATAATAATAACTTTATTCTTATATACCGCCAACAATCTTGCGACTTCTAGGCGGTTTACAGCAAAGAATATTGCAATGTACATCTGATAGTAACAGCATTAATGATAATAACAACAGTTATGTATTGTAGGGTCGTGAAGTACCTTGCGGTTTGCACAGGGTTGGAAGTTCGTGATTGGGGTTAACAGTTTACAAGAACAGATTTGGGAAGTGATTACGAGGGGGGTTATTGTCCTTGTTCGTTGCCTAGGTATTTTGTGAACAGGTATGTTTTCAGGTGTTTCCTGAATTCTCCATAGTTGTTTGTGTGTGTAATTAGTTTATCTAAGTCTTTGCCCCATAAGGCTGCTTGATAGGATAGAAGTTGTTGATGGTATCTCTTATATTTGCATCCTCTGGCTGGTGGGGAGACGAATTTCAGGTGTAATCTTCTCTCATGTCTGTTGGTTGGGTATGAGAAGAGGTCTGTTATGTATTTAGGGGCTAGACCTGATAGTACTTTGAAGCATAGACATCCCAGCTTGAACTTCGTGCGTGCCTCCATTGGTAGCCAGTGCAGGAGTCGGTAGGAAGGGGTTATATGATCGGACTTCTTCAGCCTGAAAATCAGCCTGACTGCTGCATTTTGTATCAGTTGTAGTCTCTGCATTTGCTTCTGTGAAATGCAGTTGATTTGTAGTGGTTTTCTCTTGAGAAGACATGATTCCTTGAGTGCCAAGGCCATCTAGATCAGCACTCTCAACCAAGAAGTGAAGCATCTGTTGTGAGAACTTTTTGGTGGGGAGGAGGTTGGAATAGTAGACCTCTGGAGAGACTGGATGGGTTGAGCCACCAGTGAAGCAATTGCTGAAGTTCTGGGGTGACTCAAAGGCATGCAGAGAGTCTGTAGCCTGAATCCACTGTACAGTGGATGCCATGTGATCTAGTAGGTGTAATATTTGTCTTGCCTTGAGATATGTTTGTGATGAGACTGTCTGGCAGAGGTACAGCAAATTGTAGAGCCTCTGTTGAGATAGGAAAGCTCGAGTTTGGGTGGTGTCTAAGAAGGCTCCTATGAATTCTAGCTTCTGAGCCGGGGAGAGTTGTGATTTCGGGCAGTTGACTACAAATCCCGTGAGTTCCAAGAGACGAATCGTAGAAGTGGTGGCCAGGTGAGCCAGAGACAGTGAGGAAGATTTGACTAACCAGAAAATCATAGTTGTACAAAGTTGCAGTCACTACGATTAGACACTTGGTGAAGACTCTCAGAGCAGAGGCAAGACCAAACAGCAGGACTCTGTACTTGAACTGTCAAGATCCTACTCGAAATCATAGTTATTTTCTGTGGGCTGGTAAAATTGGAATATGAATGTAGGCTTCTTTTAAATCTAGAAATCAAAGTCTATTGTTCTTTTCCAGTAGGGGTAACAGAGTCCCCAGAGAAACCATACATAATCTCTCCTTCACTAAATATTTATTGAGAGCAGAGATCTAGGTTCTTTTTCGGAATCAGAAAGTATTTAGAGTAGAATTCTCTGCCCCTCTCCTTTGGTGGAAATAGTTGTATTGCACCGAGGTGAAGAAGGGCTGACAGCTCTTGGTGAAGCAGAGATTTCTGGAGCAAGTTGAAAGCAGACTCTTTTGGAGGGTGGGTTGGAGGCTTCTTCACAACGTTAAGGGCATATCCTTGAGAGACTATCTGAAGGATCAATTTGTCTGTTATATGGGTCCAGCATGGATAAAAATGGTGGGTTTGAAGCCCCCCAATCTGTTGTTGGAAGAGAGAGACATTGGCTATGCTCTCTATGAGAAAGTTAAAAAGACTGCTGAGATTTGAAGGAAGAGACATTTGCTGTTTTCATTGTCTCTGTTGACAAGAGAAGACTGGAATGAAGAGGCAGCTGAGAAGAAAAACACCTGGATGAATAATAAGGTTATTATCAATAAGCAGTGTATTTTCATGACTGCTGTGTAGGTTGAGCAGATTGTTCTTTGGACAATGTTGTCATACAATCAGTGTGCTTCTTTATCTTTTCAGTAGCTTCCTCTATTTGGTTTCTGAAAAGGTTGACCCTGTATAAGTTATGTTTGACAGATGGTCTTGGACATTGGGCTCTAAGTCAGACACACAGGGCCATGCCTGCCTGTGCATAGCAATATAAACTGTTGATGTTCTAGATCAGTGGTCTCAAACACACGGTCTGGGGGCCACTTGCAGCCCGCCAGGTACTATTTTGAGGCCCTTGGTATGTTTATCATAATCACAAAAGTAAAATAAAACAATTTCTTGATCATATGTCTCTTTAGCTAAAAAATTACAATATTATTATTAAGACTTAGCCAAAAGGAAGATTTGTAAATTATAAGGAGTTTTACCTCATTCAAAATTATCATTTCTTTAATAAAACAAAAGAGCTGTTTTGTTTTTGGTTTTTGTTTTGTTATATTATAATTTTGGCAGTTTTCATAGAGTTTTTTGACTTATTTAATAAGACATTAACTACCCCAAGTACCTACAAATCCAAAATGTGGCCCTGCAAAGGGTTTGAGTTTGAGACCACTGTTCTAGATAATATGTCAAAAGCATTGAAAGCAGACCTCACCATGCATTTTCTAGTTTCAAAAAAATCTTTGGTGAGGCACTGGAAAGCTTCCTGATGGTCAGAAGGGAGATATAACTGGAAGTTTGGCAGTTGCTGAATTAAAGATTTAAGCCATATAGAAATTATAATTCAGTATACAGTTAGTGAACATGGATGATTGAAATACTCGTCTGCCAATCTGTACAAGGTCCTGCCTTCTTTCCCAGGAGGAATACTGGCATAAGAACATGAACTATGAGAACATTTCAAGGCTGTTTCTACCACTAAAAACTGGTGCTACAGTTGTGTTTTGTCGAAGGCATGTGTAGTTTGAAGTCTCTATAGTGTGTCTTATTTTCTAGGAGCTTTATACAGACTATGTCAAATGGCACAAGGACTAACATTTCTATGAGCTCCGCTTGAGGCTCCTGCTCAGATTTCATATGAATGGGAAGAGCTAGACCGATTTGCCTGATGAACTCCGTAAAAGAGAGACTTTCAGATGGGAATCTTTTCCTAGGAGGAGGAGATGAAGGATCCAACAGGACTCCATAAGACTCCTCAGCAGAAATGTTGATGCCAGATGTATGATGAGAGAGATCTGAGTCAATGTTCTTGATGTGAAGTTGTCTAGTAGAACAAGATGTGAAACATCAAAGGGAGTGTTGTGAAGAGTGTTGAGACAGTGAAGGAGATGTGTGTCGAGAGTGCTTCGATGGAGATGTCGAACATCAAGAGGAGGCTTGGGAAGTATGCCTGGACGAAGAGGCAGGAGATGAATGACAATGAGAAGCTCAACACTTGGATAAGATCGACATTGTGATGAAGAATGATATCAAGGATGTTAAGGCTGCAAAGTAGCATCTCGTTGAAGTACGTCTGGTTGGGCTGAAGCTGAAGCATGCTGTGTCAAGGGAGGAAGTATCCGGGACTTGTAGCAAGGATGTCAATTCCTGCTGCAATAGGTCTTTAATTTGGTCCTGCAGGAAAAGTGCTGATAGCATTGTAGTCAAAAGATACTGTCGGCTCAGATTGAAGTCAAGGCATTAGGGACTTAGATGCAGGAGGATGCCCAATCTGAGAAAGCATCTGGAGCGAAGGAGAGCACTCTAAATGCCGACGCTTCTGAGAAGAGGAAGATGGTAAAGCGGTGGAAATCGGTCTAGAAGGTGAGTGCCAATGCTTCTTAGATTTTTTTTCCAGAGATCCTCCAAGGTCCAAAGTATAGAAGAAGAGCCAGAGCCCCCTGTGGAAAGAACCAGGGGTTCAATGGACGCTGGCTTCGACATTTATGGAGGAGGTACCTGGGCTGATATTGAATCTGTAGACATGGTAGAGGTATACCCAGAAAACTTCTCAATTTGGATTTGACAAGCCTTTAGAGACCTTTTTTGCATGCGACCGCAAAAGTTACAAGAAAGATCCCGATACTCAAGACCAATATACTGCACACACCAGTTGTGAGGGTCTGAACCTGAAATGGTCCTGTTATACATCGAGAACACTTCTTAAATCTACTAGGTGTTGGGGACATCGATGGGAAGACCACCGATGCTAAATCAAAGGATTCAAATCGTAGGAGAGGTCAAGTAGAACAGAATCCGAAAAAGAGTCGATGCACCCAGTCGCGTCGGAGATGAAAAATTACCTGAAGGCCTGAAAAAAGAAAAACACAGAAACAAAGAAAATTATATCAAATATAATAAAACAGTATGAAGAAAAACAGCACAGGAAGGCACCTAAAGCGAAAAAAAATTTACCATACACAGGAGTGTTTGAAAAACACAGCTTCTTTGCTCCGCAGAAAACTGAAGGTCCCACGAGCCGACGTTGGGCAGGATGGCACATGTGTACGCATGGTATGGACAGTGCTCAAGCTTTAAAGTGACAGTACATATCCATGCCAGGCTCAATGGCAGTTGTCACCCTTATGTGAGAATATTTATTTATTTTAAAAGTTTATATACCACATATAGCCTATGCGGTTCACATAAACATACATAAAAATTTGACTATGCAAACATAACAATTATAAAGGCAAGTCCTACATAACTTAAACATTGTAACATAGTAAATGACGGCAGATAAAGACGCGAGTGGTCCATCCAGTCTGCCCACCCATACATTCTTCATAAATTAGTTTAAATGGTCCTTTTTCTTAGATATTTCTGGGCCAGAAACCTAGAGCCCTGCCCAGTAGTGTGCTTAGGTTCCATCTACTGGAGTCTCCATCAAAGCTCACTCCAGCCCATCTTAACCATCCCAGCCATCAAAACTCTCCCCAGTCCATTCTCAACTGAATGTCCATATACGGTACACAGGCCGTGCAAGCCTACCTAGTACTAGCCTTAGTTCCTTCAATGTATACCCATTATTTTCTGATTAGAGATCCTCTGTGTTCATCCCACGCTTGTTTGAACTCTGTCACCATTTTCTTCTCCACCACCTCCCTCGGGAGCACATTCCACGCATCAACCACCCTTTCTGTAAAGGAGAATTTCCTAACATTACTCTTGAATCTACCACTCCTCAACCTCAAATTATGCCCTCTGGTTTTACCATTTTCCTTTTGTTCTACATTAATACCTTTGAAGTATTTGAACGTCTGAATCATATATCCCTTGTCCCTTCTTTCCTTCGGTTTGGTTGGGAGGGAGAGATGGATCGATGGGGGGGAGGGGGAAGCCCTGCTGCTGCTAGCGACTAGGGCTTATTTTTGTGGGTTGGGCTTATATTAACACCTACCCCGAAAATCATGCTAGGGCTTATTTTCGGGGAAACATGGTATCCCTTCAGACCTCCATGGACAAGGAACAAAATCATGGCGTATCATGATCATTTTCCCTGAAGCCACTGTGTCCGGAGCGGACGTCAAAGAGGTACACCATAAAGTCTCCATCTAATATCCTTTTTTCATCTATCTTCAGATTTGGTTTCCACACCTCCACTAAATCCTGCACCTCAAATTTAGGTCTTAATCTTGTCTTCACTTCATTTGACAACTTTAAAACCCAGCAAAACTGAAATATTAACAAATTATGAACAGACCATGGCACTTCAAGCACCAAAGCCATACCATCCAACCTCTCATATAGACTCTGCGATAAAAACACCAAGTCTAAAACATTTCCTGCCTTGTGTACTATCTAATACTATCTGCAATAAGGATAGTCCTGCTAGAATATAAAACAATTAACAATTCATATTCTCCTCTTTTAAATCCTCTGGTGCTAGAGGGACATTAAAATCCCCAATCAAACAAATTGTCTACTCACCGATAAACCTAATAAAAATTCTAAAAAAGGAAAGCTATGGGTACTTGCAACACCAGGTGGCAAGTAAACTACACACAGAACCATCAAACCATATACTTCTGCCTGCTTGTCCTTGGAGAATGAACACTATTAAGCAACACTGAGTGAACCATCATCCTAAGACCTTTGAAATTAAAATGATGAAATATTTTGACATCTACTAGATAGGACAAAGATCTGGGCTTTCTTTTACACTACAAAGAAACTTAAAACTGCTTTGTCACCCAGACAACCTGGGTGGAAGACCTCCAGTTCCCGTCTATCTACTTGGCATCCAATCCAAATCTTTATCAGTCAGAACTGCACAGGATCCAGTAGAAACACTACCTGCAGTCCAATATTAGTATGTCAAGTGATAAGAACACACAGCAAAACTAAGCTTACTGATATTTTCATTCTGGCTAAGGCGAAAAAAATAAAATCAGCTTCCTATTCCATATATATAATAGGTACAAGCGGAATAAAAATCACTAATGTAATGTAATGTAATGTAATCCACACCTCTTCAAAACAAAATGGAGTAGCAGCAGGCTGAGAACCAAGGAAGCCAGGGTTAAAATCCCACTGACACTCCTTGTGACCTTAGGCAATCACTTAGCTCTGTATTACTACCAAATTGTAAGGAAACAGAATACACAGCATACTTATATCTGACTTGCCTTGAGCTATTACTGAAAAGGTGCAAGCTAAATCTAAATTTAATCAGGAGTGACTTAAATCAGATACAAGGAATTGTCACTAATGACTTCAGTTTCCCTAATACAAGCTGAGCTAATCTAAGATCAATCAATACCTAGGTACATCTACAAGCTGGAACTGCAAGCCCACAAATACAATGGGGATAGAACCTAATCTGGTCAAACTGTAGTTTCCAACATGCAGCCCTCAAATCTTCCACAGTGGCCTTCAAAAAGTTGGCTGGCATGCTTTTCAAATCCAATAAATACATTAATTTCAATCTTGCCTACTTGATATAATAGCTACAAACAATTTCTTAAGTGTTACTCAGTCATCTCATTTATGGAATTTGCCACAATTGACAATCCAAAATACGAGTAAAGTAAGTTTTTAAAATATATCCTTGAAATATTGTAGAAAAAGAGATTAGGTTCTTATCTTGATAATTTATTTTCCAGTAGATAGGACTGGTATGCTGAACCTTACTCTGTCTATTCTAGTGAGCATACCACAGAAAGATGTCAATCGCAGCTTTTGAAACCTCCTCCTCCTAGGAGTCTGCTTCCCCCTTCAGTTTGTTCCAAAGCATGCAAAAGACATGGAGGAGGGACAAGGGAAACTCCCCAAAACCAAGGTTCTGATCTACTCATATAATGTTATAACAGTCAATAATGAAACTGTAATGTATAAATGAACGAACATTACCATTGAACAGTAAAACATATGAAATAAAAGCAACAGCTTGAATATTAGGGGAGCTCAATTATCTCTTCAGATTCTATTTACAAACTGATTCTGAACCTATAGTCAAACTGGCAGAGAAGTCTTAACTATGGAGAAACAGACGCATCAGAAATGATCAGGCTGGGGGTTCAGCATACCATTCCTATCTACTGGAAAAGATATTATCAAGGTAAGAACATAATCTCTTTTTCCAGTGCAATAGGAATGGTATGCTGAACCTAAGGGATGTGCCTAAGCAGTCCCCAAAGTCTCAGGTGGGAGAGATAAGTCTGCTTTTAGTACTGATGATCCAAAGGCGGAATCCTCTTGCATTGCCACAACTACCCCATAGAATTTAGTGAGTGTGTGTAGGGAAGACAATGTTGCAAATCTACATATCTCTCCCAGAGGTATAACTTGCACAATATCTTTCAAGATGAGAGACGAATGTCTGCCGGAGCTTTCTTCCAGAACTGGTTCTATGGCTTGAAAGTCCAGCAATCTGTTTAACAATGCCTGGACTTGGACCACCCAATCTGGTTGGCTTGCCAGAGAATCCACGAAGCAATCAGACAGAGGGATATGCAGACTTTCTTGTAACCTTCTCTGACAATATTTAAGACCCAAAGATCTGTCGTTATGCTTTTGCAGGCCTCCAGAAAGTCTAAGAGACGACCTCCATTTTTCTGAAGGGCAGCTGGATGCCTGGCATCACTGCTGCTTCTTAGCTGCATTTCTGGCCCAGGAACCTGTATTTTGGAATTTCCAGCTTCCGGAATATCTATGTCTGGAACCTTGATAGGTTCTCTGAGATGAGCCTCATAAGGCGTACTGGCGAAAACGTCAGGATCTCTAAAAGGAACTCTGGTTCTGGCTTCTAGCCACTCAAGGTCTGCTGTCTGGTAAGGACTTGGGACAATGATCTTGCACATCCAGGCCTTTGCCAAAAAGCATTTATCCCTTGAAGGGGAGCCTGCTAAGCGTAGTGTAGGAGGTTGAATTGCCCGCCCACTGTTTGATCCACAGCACATGTCAGGAAGAGATGGAGTATGCGGAGACTCTCGCCATGACTCTAATTATATCATAAAGTACATCAGCCACATAGACCACTCCTGCCAGCACGAGCTGAGGTAATGGCTCAGCTGCTGTCAAGTCTAGGGTGCACAGCTGTGAATGGCAGGCATGTGCTACGAAAGCAGCAGCTGACACCACTTTAACTCCTAGGACAAGGGCCTCAAGCTGCCTCCTGAGGACTATATCCACTCTTTGGTCCTGTGTATCCTTCAGCACAACTCCTCCCTTACTGGATAAGGATGTGCATTTAGTCACCTGTGCCACCAGGGAGTCTACCTTTGATACAGAAAATATTTGCTGGAACTCTTGATCCAGAGGCCATTGCCTAGACAAGGCTATCACCCCTTTAAGGGAGCCTTCCGGGACCTCTCAGGGCTCTGTAACCAGCAGTTTTATGTCTGTGCGCTACAGAAAGGACATGGGCTGAGATCAGACCCCACTCAAAAGAGAACACTGGGATGACTGAGGATGAGGCGGATCAATCTTGAGCTCATGAAGAGACTCAGTAATAATGTCAGGCAGGGCCCAGTAATAATGTCTGGCAGGGCCAAAGACTTGAACAGCCGTCGTATGCAGGGATCCTCCCCCGGGTCCATGGTTGGAACTCTATCCTTATCCTCAACATAGGAGGCCAAATCTCTTATCAGGGAGGCCTCGCTTTGAGACAATAAGGGGATGAAGACTGAACTTTTGACCCCTGAATCCCTGTCTGACTGACAATTAGAGTCAGGGAGGCGCTCTGCTCCCACAGAAGCATCACTCTGAGGAATCTTAAGAGACATATACCAAGGGTCACTCTCTTCAGTGGACCTAAATTGTGTATTTTGGCCTTGCGCATACACCTGCCAGAGTAGATTAATGAACTTTGGGGTAAAGGCCTTAGAAGATGGCTCTCCTTCCCCGTTGGAAGAGAGGACCCGTTGGAAGAGAGGAGACACCTTTTCTTTGGCTACGGAGCCTCTGCGCCAGTATGGCACGCCGTGCCGTTGTTCCGGGATTCCCAGGGAAATTTTTGCTCCCCTAAACAGGCTCAAAAGCCATGTGCCACAGAGGCCATGTGGGAGTTAAACATGAAGTTCCTGCCTCCCAGCTTCGCTCAATGCAGCACATGGCACAAAAGTGCTCTTTCGTCACCCATCCTTCGCACACAAGGCATGATATAGGGATAGAATCAGAGGATTCCATCCCTGGCACTTTGGAAGCAAAACAAGATGTTTTGGAGAAGTTTGAGAACTTAGAAAAAATATAAAATGAGGGCTGACTGACTCCTGCTGGAGATTCCACTCTCCAGTCAGGCACCCCTGCAGCCCACCACAGAGAGCTGCCGATCGAGGAGAGGTCCTCTCTCCTCGGGATAAAGACCGGGTGAGCCGCGGATCTAGAGGGCTGACTGACTCCTGCTGGAGATTCCACTCTCCAGTCAGGCACCCCTGCAGCCCACCACAGACAGCAGCCGATCGAGGAGAGGTCCTCTCTCCTCGGGATAAAGACCGGGTGAGCCGCGGATCTAGAGGGCTGACTGACTCCTGCTGGAGATTCCACTCTCCAGTCAGGCACCCCTGCAGCCCACCACAGACAGCTGCCGATCGAGGAGAGGTCCTCTCTCCTCGGGATAAAGATCGGGTGAGCTGCGGATCTAGAGGGCTGACTGACTCCTGCTGGAGATTCCACTCTCCAGTCAGGCACCCCTGCAGCCCACCACAGACAGCTGCCGATCGAGGAGAGGTCCTCTCTCCTCGGGATAAAGACCGGGTGAGCCGCGGATCTAGAGGGCTGACTGACTCCTGCTGGAGATTCCACTCTCCAGTCAGGCACCCCTGCAGCCCACCACAGACAGCTGCCGATCGAAGAGAGGTCCTCTCTCCTCGGGATAAAGACCGGGTGAGCCGCGGATCTAGAGGGCTGACTGACTCCTGCTAGAGATTCCACTCTCCAGTCAGGCACCCCTGCAGCCCACCACAGACAGCTGCCGTTCAAGGAGAGGTCCTCTCTCCTCGGGATAAAGACCGGGTGAGCCGCGGATCTAGTGGGCTGACTGACTCCTGCTGGAGATTCCACTCTCCAGTCAGCCACCACAGACAGCTGCCAATCGAGGAGAGGTCCTCTCTCCTCGGGATAAAGACCGGGTGAGCCGCGGATCTGGAGGGCTGACTGACTCCTGCTGGAGATTCCACTCTCCAGTCAGGCACCCCTGCAGCCCACCACAGACAGCAGCCGATCGAGGAGAGGTCCTCTCTCCTCGGGATAAAGACCGGGTGAGCCGCGGATCTAGAGGGCTGACTGACTCCTGCTGGAGATTCCACTCTCCAGTCAGGCACCCCTGCAGCCCACCACAGACAGCTGCCGATCGAGGAGAGGTCCTCTCTCCTCGGGATAAAGATCGGGTGAGCTGCGGATCTAGAGGGCTGACTGACTCCTGCTGGAGATTCCACTCTCCAGTCAGGCACCCCTGCAGCCCACCACAGACAGCTGCCGATCGAGGAGAGGTCCTCTCTCCTCGGGATAAAGACCGGGTGAGCCGCGGATCTAGAGGGCTGACTGACTCCTGCTGGAGATTCCACTCTCCAGTCAGGCACCCCTGCAGCCCACCACAGACAGCTGCCGATCGAGGAGAGGTCCTCTCTCCTTGGGATAAAGACCGGGTGAGCCGCGGAACACGGCCCGCAGACGCGTGCCCTAGAGGGCTAAGAGTATATAAAGAGCCACGTATGTTTAGTGAGGATGCTGAATTTAATTTGAAGTGGATTTCTATCTTAAACAAATGCTCATTGGACCTAATGGTCCTGATTATTGACAGAACACGTAAGGCTATGACCACCATTAAGGGTGAGATTGAAGAAAAATTGAAAGCTTTAAAAGAAAATACGACTGAAATAGACTTTAAACAACACCAAAACGAGTTGAAACATAAAGTGGATGGATTTAGAGCGGGTATACAGAAGGGCAAATTTAAGAAATTTAAACGAGATGAACAGGACTATATACAGCAGAAAGTGTATCCGTGGTTAAAATCTAATGGTTCTGGTAATCCTTCCACTGAAAAGAAAGTTACTTTTGATCAATCTTCTGAGTTATCAAATTTGAGCTCCACTTCTGATGATGATTTTTTAGGCCCCAAACCATGCCAGCCCCGCTGTGGAAGATGGCGGAGAGGAAATGGTCGAGGCCAAGGTCAACATCTAAATCAGTACCAGTACCGGACACGCCCCTTTGGAGCCCCTTCGGAGCCAGGAGGAGCAAGGAGTAATTGGCAAGAACAATGGGGAAACGAAAAGCCAAGATTGTTTCTTCATCACCTTCTAATATCTATGGACCTATAGATCATCATCTTTTAGCTTTACAAGCGATATCTGAAGGTAAGACTGATGTTTCTTGCCAATCTGCCTCTATCTCATCTGGCGAACCCACGCCTCCACCTCAACTTTTAATTGCATTATCGGAGAAGGCTGACTCCATTTCCCAGTCTGGACTGGACTTAGCCTCCTCATTACCTTTAGAGTTGGACTCTAAAAATGATTCTTTAGCGGAACAGTCCTTTATGATTTCTCCGGTTTCAATGCCTACCGGTCCTGAGGTGGGCAATAAACCAATTACTTTGCAAGATGTCTGGACGGTTGTTAATAGAATTGAAAGTTCACTACAGAGCACAGTAGTGCAATTATGTAAATTTTCTTCAGAAATAACACATAAAGTGGCTAAACATGATAATCAATTGGTAAATATGGGGAAAAAATTAGAAAAAATTGAATCAACTGTGCCTGTATTGCAATCTTGTATGATATCTCAAGTAAAAGATAATACTTTATTACATTTACAGTTGGAGAAAATGGAGAATGCTTTGAGATCTAGGAACCTCAGATTTTTGAATTTTCCTTTATCTCATTTTCTTTCTCCCTTAGAATTACTTAAAATGTATTTAAAAGATGTACTATCCTATACTGGTTTAGAAAAGTTTTGTCCAGATAATCTTTACTATTTATCCAGTAGCATAATAAAGGTTTCAGAAGAAGGGGGGAAAGATCAATTAGTGTCTCCTGACAGTCTGAATATTTCCCAATTTTTGGAGTCATCTAAAGACTATATAGCCAAAAGAGCAACATTATTAGTCACATTTAAAACTGAGGTGGAAAAACAAGAAATTCTTAAATTGTACGTTTAAAAAAAAAAAACTGCAATGTTCTGTGGTCAACAGATAAATGTTTTTCCAGATGTCTCTAAGCAGACCCAATACAGGAGGAAGCAATTCCTACAACTTAAGGATAAAACCTTGAGTGTAGGTGCTTCATTTTTTCTTAAATTTCCCTGTAAATGTTTGGTGGTATATAAAGATACCAAATATATTTTTTTAGATCCAACTCATTTAGAAAATTTTCTTATAGATAAACCTAAGTTGGACATTTTACCTGTTACTAATTTAGAGGTTGAAATGGAATGATAAATGGAATTATTATTATTTTGCTTGACTCTAGAGTGTATTTAAGTTGATCATACTGATTATGTTTAATTATTGCTTGTTTAAAGGATGAATCAGGAACAGCCAGCCCTAATAATGTGGACTTAAAATTTATTATCTATTTTTATTTTTAATTCCTGTACTTGTTTATTTTTATTTGTAAATTTGTTATTTGTTCATAACAATTAATAAATAAAGAATTTAAAAAAAAAAAAAGAAGAAAAATTATAAATATTGGGGAAATCTAAGATGGCTACCACTGGTGAATTTTAGGGCTAAAAAAGAACTTAAAATCACTTCAGGGCTAACCAAAAACCTAACCCCCCCAAGATTTTAGGGGAGGGGGACCAAGGCACTAGCGGTAGAAACAGTTAAAAACAGCTTTTGACGACACCCCCCTGATTTTTCCCACAGGTTGTCACAGACCATGTGTTGGAGAAATGGTGCTGCTGCTGCTGCCTGCTTCAGCTCCTTTCAGGTATAGCTGTTCTAGGAGAGGTCCTCTGCTTTCAGCCACTTCACTGGGATCTTCAGGCTGCCGGTCAGACCTCCACAGACCAACCCTCAACCTCCCCCAGACCTCTCACAAAAAAGTAGGAGAGACAAAATGCAGCCAGCACCATGAGTGCCCTGAAGGAACACTATTAGCACCTAAAGAGCTTGCACTCCAGCCCCTGATGAAGTCAAAAGGGCAAGCAAACACCAAGGGAAAGGACCCTGAGCTACAATAATCTTCATCAGGTTGGCTGACACAGGTCCCCACCAGATACACCTGCAGCTGCAGCTTTAAAATCTGTTCCTCTCCACGCAGGTAGAGTAGACCCTTATCAAAGGGGATCACTGATTTCATGAAAAAGACCATGACTAGAGAAAAAAAAAAAAAAAAAGCAAAACTATCACTAAATTAAAAAAAGAAAAGAAAGAAAGAAACCGAGCAGATCAGAAGACACCTTTCATGCTCACCTGCACAAAGAGAAACTGAAGGGGGCAGCAGACTCCTAGGAGAAGGAGAAGGTTTCAAAAGCTATGATTGACATCTTTCTGTAGTATGTTCATGTGAATGGACAGAATACCCCAAGGTTCAGCATACCATTCCTATTGAACTGGAGTTATTAATGTTTAATTCCCAGTATGAACAACAGCTCAAGCCAGTTTACAAAATTAATATTATATGTAAGCTCGAAATCTTTTGGTGGCCCTCAATGCTTTCTCATAGTCACACTGTGGCTCTTTACATGAAAAAGCTGAAGACCATTTCTATAATAGTCTGTTCACTCCATTGACAGACACAGAACTGAGGCACAGAAAAAGCCATAGGGATCAAACTCACCGAAACATCCTTATACAGGTGGATAGGATCATACTCAATGTCATTGGTGACAAAAAAGTCATTGGCAACAGCCAAAAGAGTCATCTCAGGGAGGGAGAAAATATCCATGAACTGCTTCACTGCTGGACCCTGCAGAAGACATAGAAATGGCCTGGCATCAGTGGAGACCATCATTCTTGCATGCCTCATTAATGTTCCAGATTGTTTCACAAGCGAAGAAAATCTCCCAAGCCCCAAGGCGGAAACTGAGATGAGAGGGAGAGACCACCTGTAGAGAGGAGGAAGTAAATGCCACTCGAAGTAAAATCGGTGTTAAAGTGAAATTTTCAAATACATTAAATATTTGAGAGAGCCCTCAGTCACACAGCCTTCCTCCAGTCCCCCAGAGGTAACGGCTGTCACTGGTTTGCACCCAGAAAGGTGTCAACTGTGAAACATCCCCGGGCTCTCCCTCTCATCTCAATTTCCGCCTTGGGGCTTGGGAGATTTTCTTCGCTTGAGTTTATTCCTTCTCCCATTTTTCAGGTTTATTTAGGATCCAGATTGTTTCACAGCAGCATTACTGTTACCAAGTTTTGGTACCATAACATGTAATGTCAGACACAAATTGAAGCAAGCATAAAACAAGGTGAACCTACAACTTCACAACAGAATGTGTTATAGATTAGTTAATGCAAAGAAAGAGAAGTTACTCACCTGTAGCAGGTGTTCTCCGAGTATAGCAAAATATATATTGGCACATATAGGCAATATCAGCTGGCAGAGCCCAGCACAGACAATATTTAAAGCTTTTGGCAATGCTGTATTGCACATGCATGGATGCCTTCCCACTTGACCTGAAGGCATGGGACCAGCAGTATAGTAAAAAAAGCTTAGAGAACACAACACTGTGTTGTAGATTGGTTGCCTTCTATTTATTGACACTTGGTATGATCCTATTGGTTGAATAGGTTCCCTATTTTAAATATGTATGTCCCTATGTTGCTTACTTTTTGTCTATTGAAACTATGTATGATACCTTGTAACCCATCATGGGAGGATGGGATATAAATCTAAATAAATAAATACACACACACCTAGAGGAGAAGGGAGGGTATGTAGCAATGTGTGTCCTGCTGTCCTCGGAGAACACCTGCTAAAGGTGAGCAACATTGCTTTCTACAAGGACAAACAGGACATTCACCACAAATGGGAATCCTTAGTTACCGGGCTCACAAAAAACAAACAATGGAAAAAAGGGACACAACAGGTGAGGCCAACAAGGAACTAACAACCTGTTGTGTGGGTGCAGCCTGGAACAGAATACAAAGAACCTAGGAAGGCAGAGTTGGATTCTAGACTACATGGTTTAGTTTAATATTAAAACAGGTTTCTTTCAAAGCAAAGTTCTAGACTTTAAAAAAAAATAACTTTGTTCAGATGGGATAAAGAGTTGTTGTCTGCATAGGAACATCTGGAAGAAATAGGAAAGAAGTGGACAAAACTGAAAGTTCATCCAGACGATGAGGAGAGTACTGCCTGGAACAGAATTGAGGCAACTTGTGATTGTTGGGGGATGCAAATAGATCTATTTGAGGAGTTCCCCACTGAGAAAAAAAAAATCTGATGTTCGACTATGGAGTGAAGTGTCCACTCGTGTGGCCGAAGAAATCTGCTGAGTTTGTCAGCAAGCATATTTTGTGCTCCTTCAACATAGACAGCTTTTAAGAATGTGTTTCAAGAGACTGTTAAGTTCCAAATCCTCTCAGCCTCCTGACAAAAAGGCAGAGAGCCCGTCCCTCCTTGCTTGTTGATGTAGTACATCGCAACTTGATTGTCAGTGCAAACAAGGAGAACGTGATTGGATATACTGTGTTGAAAAGTCTTCAGAGCACGCTCTGAGCTCCAAGAGGTTTATGTGGAGGTTTTGCTCCTGAGCAGACCAGTGACCCTGTGTTCTGAGATCATTCAGATGAGCTCCCCAAGCATAAATGAATGAGTCTGTGGTCAAAACAGAGTCTGTGGTCAAAACTTTCTAAGGAGGCATTTGAAACAACTCTTTAAAAAGATTTGAAGAATTCATCCATCACTGCAGAGATTTATAAAGCGATGGCGTGACTATAATCTTCTGAGAGAAAGGATCGAGAATTTGAGACCATTGGGACACTAGAGTTCACTGAGCTGTTCCGAGACGAAGTTTGGCAAAGGGGGTGACATGGACTGTGGATGCCATGCGACTTAAAAGCCTCATCATTTGTTTGGCTGAGATGGACGATAGATGGTAGACTTGATGGCAAAGCTGAAGCAGATTTTCCTGTCATTGTTGAGGCAGGAATGCTCTGAGCTGTATGGTGTCTAAGAGAGCTCCAATGAACTGAAGAGTTTGAGAGGGCTGAAGTTGGGACTTCGGAAAGTTGGCTTCGAACCCCAAATGTTGAAGGAACTGTATTACTGAGAGAACCCCCTGAGGGGAGGTAGCTTTTATAAGCTAATCGTCAAGATAGGGGAAAACTTGAAATCTGTGATTCCTTAAAGCTGCTGCCACTACTATAAGGCATTTGGTGAACACTCTTGGAGAGGATGCCAAGCTGAAGGGCAGAATTTTGTATTAAAAGTGTTGATGGGCAATTTGAAATTGCAGACATTTTCTGTGAGCTGGATGAATCGGTATATGAGTACATGCTTCTTTTAGATCTAGAGAGCATAGCCAATCATTTTGATCTAATAGAGCAGGGGTGTCAAACTCAATCACATAAGCGGCCAAAATCTAAAATATAGACTAAGTGGTGGGTCAAATTTTTTATTAAGATACTTAGGGGTCCTTTTATTAAGGTACACTAACTGATTTAGCACACGCTAAATGCACACCTTAATAAAAGGACCCTTTAGTTTTAGTAGAAGTATAGGGTTACAACCTCTCCAACCCCACTGTAAACAAATAAAAAAGGCTTTTCCTCTTTTCTGCACTAATTTCAAATCAATTCATATTTCTGTGCAGCTCTCCCTATAATGTATTTTCTATATAATTTCCTCCAAATTTTTATTTATTTATTTTAAATCAAAGCTTAAATGTCACAAAGAGTGAGTCTAGTAAATTGAAACCTGCTGTCTTTTTACGTTTGGCAAAACTTCTTAAGAAAGGATGCATAGCAAGGAAAATTAGATTCATAATTATTCAGTATGTCAGCCAAGAGATACCCCCCTGTAAAGCACCCATGCCCAGTTCTCTTCATTTTCCAACGAGGGAGGTGTGAGACAGTGTCACATGACGCATTTATTCGCACAAACTAGCTGCTGCCATTGAAAGGAGATACGGGGCAGCCCCGCGGTCCCTCATTGGCTGCACTGAATTTTTTTTCTCTATTAAATTGCCGCCGCTTTGGGGAGCCAATGGGCAGTGCAGAGAGTACGGGGGATGGGCAGCTTATGCCAATTTCTATGGCAACAAGGGCAAAAGGTTGGGAGCTTTCCTTTCTTATGGGCTCATTGGCAGCAAGTGCCTCCGCCTCCCCCGTCTCTTTCCCCAGCCCACTGCCCGGGGAGATGGGCTGCGGCTGCTCCACAACCACTATCGGCGCCTCCAGGGGAGGTAAGTCAAGAGATCGCTCATTTCCTGGAGAGAACCTGCTCCTTGCCCTCCTCCAGCCCCGATCGGCAGCTCCTGGGTTTGCCTTTCCCGTTGCCTCCGGCTCTTTCGCTTGCTTCTCGATCCAATCTTCCGGGCACAGTGGACCTACAGCTGATGCAGCGTTTGTACCAGTGGGCCAGCTTAAGTGCAAAGTTGAAATTGTCTGGCGGGCCAAATTTTATTACACCATGGGCTAGATTTGGCCCGCGGGCCAGAGTTTGACATGTCTGTAATAGAGGATACAGAGTCCCTAGGGATAACATTCAAAACTTTTCTTTGACTAGAAACTTGTTGAGGTGACAGAGGTCGAGAATTGGGATTAGACCTCCCATTTTCTTTGGAATGAGAAAACACCTTGCGTAGAACCCTTGATTTCTCTGAGGAGGGGCACTACTTCTATGGCATTTAATTGAAGCAGAGCTTCTATTTCCTGAAGAAGGGAAATCTGCTGAGGGATCAAAGACCCTCTTAGAGGATGATTTGGAGGTTTGGAGAGAAAATGAAGAGAGTAACCTTCCTTGATGACTTTTAGGACTCAGAGTCTAGCACTGATGGTATATTTGTAGACGACCTCCGATTGATTGAGGAAGAGGATGAGATAGGGGAACATCGGCTATGCCCTCGAGAAGCATGTCAAAAAAACGGAGTAGGCTTCTGAGGAGTTGTCATCTGAGGTTTTTGAGATCATTGTTGCTTCTGCTTTCTCTGAGGTGGTGGTGAGATCATTGTTGCTTCTGCTTTCTCTGAGGTGGTGGTCTAGAAACAGACGGTTTAGCAGTATATCGCCGCTGATAGGAATAAGGCAGCTTGGCAGGCTGCCTTGAAGTTGAAGGTTTAGTCTTTGTTTTGAGCAGGGAATTCCAACTCGTTTCATGCAATATTAACTTTTGCATGGCTGTTTCAATGTAATCCCCAAAGAGCTCATCTCCTAGGCATGGAATATTGGCTAATCTGTCCTGAAGATTAATGTTCATGTCAGAAACTCTTAGCCAAGCCAAGTGTCTCATAGCAACAGACTTAGCCAATGCTGTAGATAATGACATTTCAAAAGCATCATAAGCTGATCTTGCAATACACTGTCTAGTTTGTGAAAGAGTTCTCACAAATTGCTGATACTCTGGCAAGATGATCTTTAGGAATGTACAGGTCAAAATTAGGCAATTGTTTCACCAGTTTTTTAAGTTAACAGGAAGTGCAGAAATTGTAATTAAGAATCCTGCTAGTCAACATGGAATTCTGATACAGGCGGTGTCCAAGTTTGTCCATAGTACGGCCCTCACATCCCAGAGGTGCTGATGCATAAACTTTGGAATTAGAAGATATTTTAAGGGTTGATGCCACTATTAAAGACTGATGTTGAAGTTGTGACTTATCAAACCCTGGACAAAAATGATTCTGTACAGGGAATCAAGCTTTCTTGGAGCAACAGTAATGGTTAAAGGCGTTTCCCAGTTCTTGAAAAGCACCTCTTTAAGGATGTCATGCAATGGCAATTTTAGGAGATCTTTAGGAGGTTCATCATAATCCAAAGCCTCCAAGTATTCTGCATTGTAGGTAGTGTCAGCTTCTAATTTAACAGGAAAGGCTTTGCCAAGTTGCCTAATGTATTTGGTAAAGGAAAGTCTTTCTGAAGGAGATCTTTGTCGAGGCAGCATTTTCTGTGGCGATGGGTTTGAAAGGATGCCAGAAGACTCAGGCACAGATAAAGTAGGTGAACAGTCCGAATCAGAGTGTAGGTCCAAATCATACAGGAGCGTTGGCAACATCGAACGTCGCAAGGAACTGCTCTGATGAAGATGAGGAAGAAGATGGATGAGTATTCTTCTTACGCTTTAAAGTTTGAGATCGACGCGATGAGGATTGACAACATCTTGATCACCGGTGCATTAAAGGAGATCGATACCTTGAGGAGGAGCATCGATGTGATGAGTAAGAACATCGATGCGGAGATTGATGCCTGGAGGCTGAACGTCGGCGAGATGGAGAGCAATGATTCCTCACATAAGAATCCGGAGTGTGATGCTCCAATGGACAGCTGACAGCAGTACCCTTAGGCCTTGTAACGCTATGCTCAAGCTGGGCTAGTACTGAGGGAGTCGATGGAAGCACTGGCAGACAGTGCAGTTTAAATATATCATCGAGCTCCCTCTGAAAGAACTCATTGTGTCTCTCCCTAAATGAAGGCACCAGTACTGATGGCTCAACAACAGGTACCATTGGTGCAGCAGGTTGCCTCAGAGTGTGTGACCTTGATGAGAATGCACACCATGGAGGAGACGCAACCTGTGAAGCTGGGGAGCATTGGCATTGTTGTTTGGTCTGCATCAAGGGACTCAATACTGTAGAGACCTGGCTTCCCCGATGCTGGAATCTCCAGCAAAGTTGATGTTGATGCTGGAGTTTTTGATGATGATGGCTGAAAAGATCTAGCGGTGTCCATGGTAGCGCCAAACAACTGCACCTAATGAGCATGACGGGCCTTAAGAGTGTGTGACTTTAAAGATGAACACTAGAACAAGTCTTGCTATGGTATCCCGGGCCTAAACACTGAAGACACCAGGTGTGAGGATCGGCTATAGAAATAGAGCTCTGACACCTACCGCACTTCTTAAAACCGGTCAAAGATTTTGACATGGACGGTAAAATTAAACTTAATTTCTGATGATTTTTTTTTTTTAAACCACCCAGAACACTTCAATAGAAAATGAAAGGTTTCTCTTCCCACTTGTCTCAAACAAGAACAAATGAAAAGAGAGGAAAAATACGCAAAGCGGGAAGGCAGCATCGAGTGGAGTTCAGTCAAAAAGATACTTCTTCACTTCGTGGAAAACGAAGAACTGAGGTACTGCAAGCCACTTCGGGCAGGAAGGCAGCCACGCATGCACAGTGCAGATAGTCGTGAGCATTTTAGAAGTTTTAAAGTGACAGTTAACTTTTCATACTGTCCATACCGGGCTCTGTGGATGACATCACCCATCTGTGAGAATATGCTGCCTGTTTATCCTAGGATAAAGAAGATTACTGAGGTAAGAACCTAATCTTTCTTTCTAGTGCAATGTGTCTAGTGGTCCTGAATGTAGTCCCCAGAGTCTAGGGTGGGCCCGCTGCACCTGCCTTTAAGACAAAGGCCCTGAAAGCGGCATCCTTCCTGGCTACTAAATCCACTCTATAGAATCTGGTAAAGATATGAAGGGTAAACCATGTAGCTCTTCTACAAATCTCCTTGGGTGAGACAGCCCTAGTCTCTGCCCACGAAGCAGCAACTCCTCTAGTGGAGCCCACATACGCGGAGGAAATGATCATTTTAATCCACCTGGAAATCAAGGCTTTAGACGGTGGCCTCCCTTTCTTGGTATGACTGGTGAGAACAAAAAGGCGAAATACTGAAGAAGCACTCGCTCGACATCTTTTTTCTTAGACCCCATAGGGCAAAAAGTGTGCAAATGGATTTCCCAATTGATGTGAAAGGCTGAGACTACTTTCAGTAAGAAAGATGGGACCGTGCATATGGAGAGCCCTGCTTCCGTGAACCTAAGGAACAGCTCCCTGCAGGAAAGAGCCTGTAACTCAGAAACCTGTCTCGCCAATGTAATTGACACCAGAAACACGGTCTTGACTGTAAGATCCAAGAGGGAAACTTCCCGTAAGTGCTCATAAGGAGCAGTACTGAGACCCTGCAACACAATATTAAGGTTACAGGAAGGGAAAGGGAATGCATCAGAAGGCCCAACTGTAAAGCCCCTTTAATGAACTGGGCGACATCTGAGTGAGAGGCCAAGGAGCCTTGTTCTCCTCAAGCATGGAAACAGGAATATCCTGCTACCTGTACTACCCTTTTGAAGTCCCTCCTGAAAAAAGTTGAGGACTACTGCAATTGGAGCTCGCCAGGGCTCTACATCCTTCACTGCACAACAGCGCTAAAAGGACTACCACCATGGATGGCTTCTTTGCTCTGAACAACGAGGTAATGACCACATCCAAATAATCTTTGTGTGTCAGGGCCTTAAGCCCAATGTGTTCTGGATTCTTGATAGGAACCAATCCCTGAATGAGTTGATCCACCTGGACCAGAAATTGGAAGCTCTCATCCCTCTTAAGATGAACTAGGCCCACATACCACTAGGACTACCAAGCCATTATGTATTGCAATCCTGTACATGACTTGAATGAGCATGGGCCATGGGGGAAACACGTATAAGAGCTCGTTTACTGGCCACGGTTGGACTAACGTGTCCAATCCCTCGCTTTCGAGAGATCTTCTGCTGTAAAAATAAGGCGCCTTCGTGTTCACCACCGAGGCCATCAGATCCCCATAACTAAACCATGGTGTTGAATGCTTATGGAGACAGAGACTATTCCCCCAGGTCGAGAGTCTGCCGACTGAGAAAGTCAGCCTGCTGACACACTGAGAATTGGAGTTCCTGGGAAGGTTTCAGCCAAATGATGAGTATATTATATGAAGTTATTTAGATTTTTCACTTGACTTGCACAACAAGAAACATCAAAGAAGAGCTATATCACATCATAGTGTGTTTTCAGTTTCACCTAGGCGTTGTTCTCCCTGAAGACGAACATGAAACCCAGCTTGGGTCGATGATTTGATTGCAAGCATGATTATGTTATTTTAAAGCGACACTGGACAGCACTTTATCACACAAGCACTTTATATGGAGTAATTGAATGTGGTTTATGACACAATAGTTAAACGCTGGACAGGAGTGCAACAAGAACAACATAACAAGATAACTACAGTTTTAAATATTTTTTGGATAGCATTTTAAAACAACTATATAGGCAATTGGAACATTAGCGATTTTTTTGAGTAACATTCAAACCATTGCACACTGTACTTTATGGAAGGCAGGGAACAACAAAGTGCAATGATGGTTCCAAAACTATCCTGGTCTGAACTACATTAACAATGACCTAGTGGTGGCACTGAGCACTTTATGATTATTTATTTATATTTATAAAGCAGTTATTTGGTCATGAATTGAATATTCAATATAAGAAAATTGTATTTTGAATGAAAGTGGCACTATTGTTAGTTGAAAGATTGAAATTAGAGTGCCTATAAGTATAAATAGTGGTTCCCATAGGTGGTTTGTTTAGAGAAATTAAAAACTATACAAAAAATGAATTGTTGAGGAATAGTAGATGAAAAGCAATGACTACAAATGCCTGCAGCCTAAGAAACAAAAATTAAGATCTACAAGCCCTGTTAGAGGCAGACTTGGATATTGTTGCTATCTCTGAGACATGGTTCAGTGATTCCCATGGATGGTATGTCAACATACCGGGCTATAATCTCTTCAGGAAGGACAAAGATGGTAGAAAAAGGTGGAGTAGCTCTCTATGTAAAGACAGATATCCAAGCAACTGAAATGCAGGGCGCCTGAGGAAAGGAAAAAGTGATATGGATTGTTTTAAAAAGAGAAGATGGTACTTCTATCCATTTGGGTGTTGTCTACAGACCTCCAACTCAATTGCAGCAAACTGACAAATATCAGATTACAGAAATACAAAAGTTGGGAAAGAAAGGGGAGGTGCTATTGCTAGGTGAAACGATATGGTTCTCCAAACTAGTGGCAGAAAAAATAAAAGCAAAAGAATTGGCGTTCGTGAAATATTAAAAAACTCAAGAAGAGGAGTACAGAAAGGAATATCAGATGAAACTGAAAGAAGTCAAGAGAGCGATACATCTGGTGAAAGCGCAAGCGGAAGAGTAAATGGCTATAAATATAAAAAAGGGATACAAAAATTTTTTCAGGTATATTAGTGAAAGGAGAAAGACAAAAAATGGAATTACAAGACTGAAAGAAGGCATGAACTGTTATATGGAGAATGATGAGGACACAGCAAATGTGCTAAACAAATACTTCTGTTCGGTATTCACAGAAGAAAAACATGGAGACGGCCATGATTGGTTAGCAAAGTTACACCTGAGAATGGAATAAATACTGCACCATTCACGGAAGAAAGTGTTTATGAACAACTTGAAAAACTGAAAGTGGACAAAGCTATGGGACCGGGTGGGATTCATCCCAGAATATTGAGAGAGCTACGAAAGGTTATGGCGGGTCCTCTTAAAGATTTGTTCAACAAATCTTTGGAGACGATGCAGTAAGATTTATGGAAGACTAATCAGTTACATAAACTAATACGTGCCAGTTTTACTCAGATGCTAGGGAAAACCATAATCTCCTTATCCAAGGTTTGTTATTTTGCCATTTTATACTAAGAATAGAGACCAAGGCTATATGAAGTATTTTATTAGAAATATAAAAATATAATTCACAAGCTAGCAGTAAATAATAAACTAATTATTTGTTCACAATGTCTAAGAATACACATATATATATATATAAATATATATATCAGTATATAATTTATCACACTACACTATATATAGGGAGGGAGATATATTTAGTTACCTGAGGAACCTTGGAATCTACCTTTGGGCTGACTAAACAGTTGCTAAAATTCCAGTGCCATAGGGTAAAGTTTGGACGTAGTTTTGGCCACCTTTAGGGAGCTTTTCAGAGTCTCCCATTGCTCAGTAATCAGCAAGGTGATGTCCGGATGTGAAGGAAAAAAAGGTGATCTGAGCATGCATGCTACTCATGGCTGTGCACTGTGAGGTGTTGATGGCTGTTGAAGCTCCAACTTCACCTACCTGAATGCATCCATAATGACATGTTGGACAGTAGCTGAATTGAGCAGTCGCCAAACCGATGGCTCATCTCCCTGGTCAAGGGACAATTGCTACTTGACTCCCTGTCCCTGACAGAGAACCAGAATCCTACAGGAAGGAAACTGAGCCCTGGAACAATACAGGTGTCGAGCCTGATCTCCTCTTGGTCACACAAGCTAGGAACCAGCCTCCTGTGTGACAGAGAGACCCTCTGAAGAGGCATCTTTCCCAGGTCCTATACTGGGCATACACCCAGGCAGCACAGTGCATCCTGGGTCTGTCAAATAAGCTTTCCACAGAAGATTAATAAATTCTGGAGTAAATCCTTGGACAGGATGCCCCAAGGACCCCTGCTGGACCTCAGACTGGCTTTTCTTAGGCTCTGCAATGTCTGCGCACTTGCATTTCATGCCTTCACTATTTGAGGACTCAGATAAATTTTCCCCCTTCCACTCGGCCTCCCTGCGGTTCCCAGCCCTAAAAAACTCAGAGGAGGCTAAGCCTAAGGCTCCTGCCCCTCGCCTCATGTGTGCCATGGCACACAGACATTCCTCAGATAGAACAGAATGAGTCCATCCCAGTCAATTTTGAACCAAATTGAGGGGTTTTGAGGCATATGGAGGCTTTAGAAAAAAAAGGTTGTTAAAAATTCAAGCCACCGCCAGAAAAACTGTGCCAAAAACAGCTTGTGAGACTATCCCTGAAAATTAAAAATAAACCTCAAGGAAAGGGTCTTTGAAGGTGGAGGACTATCTCTAGTCCCAGAAATGTTTACATTCAACTTTTTAGACACACCCCTACCCCTGATTTCCTCCATAGGGAATAATGGGCTAAACTCACAGAGCTGCTGCCTGTCTGTGTCAGCTTTGCTTCAGCCTGAGTGAAGTGGAAAGAACTTTCTGCCTCAAATCCTTGTGGAACAGTTCAGACCTGGAAATCTTTGGGCTTTCAGTTGATCCAGAACTGACTGAAGGCTCAACCCCCACAGCAGCTGGCCCCCTGAAAACCTGAAACCCAAGGATTCACACATGGGCCCCACAACCTGCACTCAAGCCTCTAATAAATCAGAAGGCGAGCAGGCTCCCAGGGGAACAAGCCCAGAGCCTTGAAGTAACACAAAGCAGGCTAGCTCATCAGGTACACCCAGGGGTTGCCCTGCGAGCTGCAGTCCACCCTTGCGGAGTAGTCCTAAATATCGGGTCCTCTGGCACCAAAGCCTCCTGAAAATGGAGTAGAAAGTCCCAAAAATAATAAAAACCGAACAGAGCAGATCAGAACATCTCTTCTTGGTTTGTTTGCAGAAGGAAAAACTGAAGAGGAAGCTATACTCTACTGCTGAAGGAGGAGGAGCTGAAAGATTGATCGATACCCTTTTGCAAGTAGTTCGCAAGCATGGATGGGCGTTTTAAGGGACAGCAGAGCAAAAAGAACTGTGAAGTGAAATCAAGCAGGTCAATTTTTTTAATACAGTATATAATTTTAATTTTAAATAAGAGATACTTGACCAGGTGCTCAGATGGCTAAGAAGGCCAAAGGAGCCATGCAAAAAATAAAGAAAACAAATGGGTCAGCAAACTCTAAGAAAATTAAAAACTAAAGTGGGGGGAAGAGAAAAAAGTGTCCTGTGTACTACAAGCAAAGGCACAAAAATCTCAAAATAGATTAACTGAGCAGAGAAGTGTTTAGATAGGACTGCGCTGCTGGGAAGGCACCTGTGCATGCATGCTATAACACTGCCAAAGGCTTCAGGATGTGTTAGAATGCTGGTAAGCATTTGTGCCAGGCTCCGTTGGATGACGTTGCCTATTTGTGACAAATGATGTTCTGCTTATCTTTGGAGAATAAGCTTTAGAAAGATTGAGACAAGGAATGAATTGTTGCAAACTATCTCTTCACATGGCCCTGAGAAAAGAGGATGGTGCATAGCTCCCTTACCTTGCCATAGAAACCGCTGACCTGGTGAAGTGGTATGTGGTGTGTTCCCTGGTACAGCTCTGTTACCTCCTCATCTGGGACCGGCTTCAGACCCCTGGTGAACAGGGAGGAGGAAGAGCACAGATTGGTTACTAGCATTCCCAGACTAAAAAAGGGAACACACCACAGCTAAAAACAAAAATATCTTCCTTTTTTGTTTCTGGTTTTAGGACCCCCCTCCTTCTACCCTAAAGCAACATAAAAGGTACAGGAATGCTACAATAAAATCAGAAAACTGTTTGATAAGTTTCACTTTAGTTTATGGTTTGCATTTAAACTGTTCTCTTCCTTAAAGGAGGATAATATACTAGAAAACCAGCTCTACTAGGAAACTCAACAGACTGTGAAAAACAAGCAAAATCTACTGAATGGGCTTCAGGAGGGGGGTGGGGGCAGGAAAAAACCCTCTACCAACATACTAAGCACCTATTTCAGATCATGTCCAGCTGATCTCAATGCAAAAACTGAAGGGAACCAGAGGATATTCTCTTCGTGCCATCGCCTAAAGTAATTGCTCATGTAGCCCCGTTATAAAAACTTTTGAATTACACTGCGAATGCGCGGTTATCTCTTGAACATTTGATGTTTGGCTGCATTACTTGCACTCACTCATGGTTTCTTGATGTTTGCTGTGGGGGGAGGGTGGACAGGGGATGGGATGGGATATGGAAGGCCTTATTTGTAATGCTTATTTTATTGTTTGCTTGTTGTGGTTCTTAATAATAAAAATGATTTATACATAAAAACTTTTAAAAACCTTTTCAACTATTTTTCTACTGAGGGGAAAACACTGCTAAAACATCCCCTTCCCTTCTTTGATTATCTGATCAGAATTATAATAAGTCAGGGAAGAAAACTTACCGATAAACAGTTCCTAACTGAATGTAATGGAATGCATCAATCTTCATGAGCAAACCCTGGAAAAAAATCAAAATACAGCACAATGAACTTAGATGCAAGGAAAGTGAAGTTGCTTACTATAAAAGGGCATTTTCTGATAGCAGTTCACCAAATTCTAAGGTTACCAGATGTCCAGGAAAACCTGGACATGTCCTCTTTTTAGAGGACTATCCGCATGCCTGGACGGATTTTCAAAACCCGGCAGTTTGTCCGGGTTTTGAAAGGCCCGGAGTTCAGGGCTGTATCTGGAGGGTCTGCAAGCATGTGAGGATGCCACGCAATGTTGTTGCATGCATGCACGCATATATGTGATATCATCGCATTGCATCTGTGCATGCTCAGAGGCCCTCCAGATGCAATCCAGACTCGGGGAAAAATTACGAGGTTCATGTGAGGGCGGAGCAATGTGTCCTCTTTTTTTAATGAAGAAATCTGGTAACCCTACCAAATTCAAAGGTTACAAGATCACACTTGGCATGGTATATGAATGGATTCTTCAAATGTTTTCTGAAAAGAACAAAAAATCTCATTGCTTATGCTCAGTGGTTCTCATATTGTCACAGTCTCTTCTGAAGAGAAGGTGGATGGTTTGTGCAATTGGTGAACTGCTGTCAATCACCTGCTCAGGATAAATAAAAATAAATCAGATTATTATTTCAAACATTTACTTATACTCCTCTCTTCCAACAATTATCCACAGCTTTTCCTTAAGAGAAACAGTTAACTGAAAACACATATCCATGGATTGTCTTCAACAGAAACAGGAAACAGTGGGTAGAAACTATTGTTTTGTAGAACAAAAAAAAACAAAACAAAAACACACACACACACACAATGAAATAAAATTGTACCCCAAGAAAGATGGAATTGGCTCCTACATCTCAAAGATACTGTGGACACTGGATAGTGAAAACCTACCATCTCCTCCGACTTCAAGGGGGTGCATACATGGGCAAGTGTCAATGCTAATGCCCGATGGGGCAAGTGCCCCCGTGCTTCTCAAGTGCTCTTGCAGCATGGTCATTGAGGGCTGACATCAGTAAAACTTGAATGCTGGTACAGTGACCGCTTGCAAAGCTGGTGCTGTGTTGAAGACTGTTACAAAGGCATCTCTTCAATAGAGGGGAAGCACTCCTCTCAGCACCGACATTTTGAGCATCAAGGATCTCGATGTCCCCAGAATTTCTGGCACCATTTGTTGATGGGGACTGATGCTTGTGCTTCTTAGCCTTAATCCAAAATGCAGCATCAATGTCCCTTAGTGCTAGAATCCACAAACTTCCTTGGTATCTGGTCCGATGCTAACTGGTCCTGGGGGTGCTGCATAGTGATCAGCAACAAGGCTGGTGGAGACCCACTCAATGCTTGGCCACTCCCAGTGTCAGGTGCATGTCTAGAAGCCATAGGAACCGATGACTCAGATGCCAGGATAATTTGGACCTGGCTCAAAAAAAATCTTCTTCTGAGCATCCCTGGACTTCTGTGTTCTCTATTGCAAACACAAGCAAAGATCACAGGCTAGTTGGTTATGGTCTGGCCCCAAACACTAGATACACCAGTTATGTGCCAGCCCCACAGATGGGTTGATCGTACCAAGAGCTGCGCTTAAAGCCACTGGGAACCTTAGAAGATGAACAAAGAAGGCAAAATAACCACTGCTAAATCAAATGACTTGATGGTGAGCACAAAAAGGGACAACAGCTCACCTAACACAAGAGCAATTCCTGACCACTGCTCAGGCCTAAGAGGGCCCTAAGACCCGAAAAAAAAAAAAAATGGAAACTTAAAATAAGGGCAAAAAACTAAACTAAAGAGACTATAGGGAAAAACCAATTGAAAAGAAAAAAAATAAATCCCCAAGGAACTGAGCGTAAAAAAAATCCCATAAGGGAAGGCACCCAACTCACAATCAAAACATTGATTGTTATTACATTACCTGTGTTCTTTTTTCCCCCAAAATTTTCAATAAACCTTGACTTTAAAAAAAAAAAAATAGCGCCAAGAAGAGCTGCTAATTGCACGTCTTCTCACTACAGTTGAAAGATAATTGCTGGTTCCACACTCGTGAGTTGGGTGGGAAGATAGCTGTGCATGCATGGTGGGAGCACTGCCTTAAGCTCTTAAAAAGGGACAGTATGCTGGGCAGTGTTTCTGCACCAGGCTCTGTGAATGACATCACCCATATGTGAGAATGATTTGCCTACTTGTCCTCAGAAAACATGGGGAAAAAAACCCCTATTCCTAACAAATCACATTATACATAAACCCTGCCAAATAAAATCTTTAATTCTTTCCAGACTACATTAAAATTTTATTGCTGACACATATAGTTAATTGGAATAATGTCTACATTAAGTGAAAGGTCTAGTAAATTTTTTTCAAAACACATGTCCTTTTCCTCATTCAAGTCCTCAGAAAATAAATACATTTCAGTACTAAAGACTTGCAACATAAAATGCCCAGAAATGGATTGAAATCTTACATGTATCTGAAACTGATGAGAAAGTTAAAAATCCCTTTTACAATGAGCACAATGCACATGAAGGTTAATAATGCTGAATTACTGACACCAAATAAATATTACCGGTACCACACACAGCTTTATATGTCAATATTTAAGTAGGCAATATAACCTTTCTAAGAAAAGGAGTAATATGCTCAAACTTTTATCATACTTGAGCGGCTGCATTCTAAAGTTAGAACATAAGAATAGCCATACTGAGTCAAACCAATGGTTCATCTAGCCCAGTAACCTTTTCCACAGTGGCCAATCCAGGTCACAAGTACCTATCAAAAACCCAAATAGCAGCAACATTCCACGCTTCCTATCCCAGAGCGAATAGTGGCTTCCCCCATGTCTGTTTCAATAGCAGACTATGGACTTTTCCTATATGAACTTGTACAAACCATTTTTTTAAACCAGCTACATTAACCACTGTTACCACATCCTCTGGCAATGCATTCCAGAGCTTAACAATTCTCTTGAGTGAAAAAATATTTCTTCCTGTATTTCCCTGTAACTTTGTGTGTCCCATAGTCTTTGTAATTTTTGATGGAGCAAAAAATCAATTCACAAGTTTGCAAGAATTCAAAAATATCCTGGAAAATCCAAGTATAGAGATTACTACAGCAATATAGGTGTTCCCAACATGGTCCTCAGAACATACCAAGCTAGTCAGGATATCCATGCTAATGAGAATGCATGCTAACATTCCTCCAATGTATCTCATGCACATTCATTGTGAATATCCAGACATCCTGACTGGTTGAGTGTGTCCCAAGAGTAAGGTCGAGAACTACTGTAGTAACCTAATAAGAGAAGATAACAGCTTGCACTAATATTCTGAAATTCCATATTTCCAGAATCTGTTTCAAATGCCAAATCATCCTTAACTTAAAGAAATGCTACATCTCCTGAATGAACGTCATATCCTATAGAGTCTCATTAGATAAAGAACCAAACAGGGTCTTCTGTAAACTCCCAAGAACTATGTCTAGACTGGACAGTATTTTTAAACAGGTAGATAAAAATGCTGTACCCCTTTTAGTAAGTGAACTACAAATAACTGATAAGCAAGCGAAGAGTGAGACATCTGGCCCCTGTAACAATCAATGATTGTGACTTGAAAGTGAAGGGAAGTATACGCCAAGTCCTTGGCTACCCTTCATTCAAAAACAAAAGAAGAGCCCTTACGCCTCAACTGAAATTGTTTAATATGTAGGCTGTAAGAACAAAATGGAACAAATTTCCATGATAATTGACCCGTGGGTGAGCAAACCCAGAGGTACTGGGAGCTACAATGGCTTGCCCAGCAACAGACCCTTCAGATCCGCTTAGCATAGACAGAGCAGAAAGTCTGGAGCTAAGAGGATCACCATACTGTAAAAGAAAGCCAGGAGAAGAAACAGAGATCCAGACATCGAAGGGGAAACACTTAAAGACGACACAAAGGCCAGAAAAGAGTCAACGTGTCTACCCCTTCTGACTCCCGATTCCTGTGGATGCTGAATATCCTAGGAAGCTTTGCAATTTGAGACGAGGCCATGAGTTCTAGTTCTAGATGTCACCTTTACACAAAGAGCTGGAATGCCTGAGCAAACAGTTCTCAATTTCTGGAATGGCAAAGATTCTCGCTGTAGAAGTCTAAACATTTTTCACGTTCCACCACCGGCCACCGAAGGAGGACCATTGTGCCTTGCAGAGAAACCAAGGAGTGGACGTACCTCTCTGGGTGCTGAAAAAAATGCCATTATAACACTGTCCTAAGACTCTCATTGGAAAGCTGTGAAACATGGCCTGAAATGCCTGATTTTACCCCTTCAAAAGAGTGAACGAGGAGTGAGCCTCCTGATGAGGCCAGCCTCCTTGCACTGAGAATTGATGGCACTGAGCCCTCCAATCCAACAGACTGGCATCCTTGATGACTATGAGATAGTCCAGCTACGAGTTTGAACAGATTGATCTTGCTGCACCAGCAACTTAAACTGAGTTAAGCATGAGGATTCCACTAGAAACTAAGATTGTAGCCTTCATATTCCGGGATCTACCGGAACAGAAGCGACTGTTGTAGTGTTCTCACGTTAAAGCGAGTTGAAGGCCCCACTTTCAGAGTTGCCACCATGGAGGCTAGAACTTGTACAAAATCCCATACTCTCAGTCTGGATGACTGAAGAAGAAAAAGAAGGCAGCGAACTTGACGCCCCGGTCTCTGGGAAGAAGCAGATTTCCCACCTTCGAGTGAAAAAACCTCCCCGAGATGTGTCAATGATTGATAGAGGATAAGAGAGCTCTTTGGAAATTTGAAGATCTACTCCAAAGATTAAATAAGAGAAATCACATGTTTGTGTCACTGTCAAACTGTCCCCTTTAAAAAGTACAGTGGAGTGGTAGCTATGTCAACTGGCATCTGCCGAAACTGATATTGCTGCCCTATAATGGGAAGGCGAAGATACCGCTAATGCGGTGGACATATGGGAATATGTAAACAATCTTCTTAGAAATCGAGTGGTGCAAGGAACTTTTGCAGTGGAATTGCTATAAAGACCAATCTCACAGGTTCCATATGAAAATGTCTGACTTCAATAAAGTAATTGAGGCATAAACGATCCAGGACTGGTCTGACCAATTCCCCAATTGAATACTTCTCTTGCCCCTAAATTCCTGAGGAACTGGAACTACTGCCCTGAATCCCATCAGCACTAGAATGGGGACTCCCAACAATGACACCCTTAGTTGCTCAATATCCGGTGACTCTCAAGAAAGAATCTGTAAAAGTACTTGATTCAGCATCCCTTAATATATGAATACATTCCTTGGTCATCTCAAAACCAAATTACTGCAATTCCCTATACAGTAACTTGCCCCAAAAAGAAATATAACATTTACAAATTATTCAGAATACAGCAATAAAAATCATTACTAATTCAAAAAAGTTTGATCACGTTACACCCCTCTTAAAATATGCCCACTGGCTGCCGATTCCGCATAGGATAACTTTTAAACTAGCACTTCTAACATTTAAAATCTGGCATTCAAAACAACCTATTTTTCTTGACAGACTACTGTTGCCTTATGCTCTATCAAGAACACTTAGATCTGCAGAACAAAATCTTTTAATAATCTTTGAAAATCATAAATACAAGAAGAGCGGAGATTTTCTCTATAACAGCCCCACAAATTTGGAATCATCTTCCGTCTTTTTTTAAGAGAAGAAAAACAATTAGATAAATTTAAAAGTATTCTTTAAAGTTTTCTATTTAATGATTCCTTTCAGAATTAGGTTCTGAAATGGTTGAAATCTTAAATTGATATTATCTATTAACAGTGATAGACTCTCCAAAATACCAGAAACTAGCCTTATAAGGCTAAAACCCCTCCCTCCCTTAATGTGCTTACCTTGAATGATTCTTTGCTTTTAAAAATTGTAGTATTAACATAAGTATTGTCTATATGTCTTCTTTTTATGTAATTTTTTTAAATGTAAATCGCTTAGAAATTATATAAGCGTTTTATCACATTTTTAATAAACTTTAAACCTGTGATGTTATGTTGGTTGTAATTTTCTGTCCTTTTGTTACTGTCTGAGTGTAATATAGTCTTTTTTTGTATTTTGTTTCATATGGTTCAATAAAGTTAAAAAATTGAAAAATAAAGAAAGAAAATGGATAGGAAGAAAATATAAAGAAGCTGGGAGTGGGACCGATGGCAGGAAGGAGTAGGAATCCCTCCTACCATAATTTAGAAGTGGCAGCAGTCATTGGCGGTGGGGGGGGGGCACTTGTTGGGAGGGGGTGGGAGGCTTTAAAAAAAAAATTTAATTGGGCTGATATTTTGCTTATGTAATACACGCAAAATATCCGCCTGATTAAAATTTTTTTTTTTTTTTTTTAAAAAGGCAGCAGAAACCCTGACAGCAGTGACAGGAGGCTGCTTCTCCTGTCACTACTGTCAGGGCTCTGCCACGACTCAATCACTTTGAGTTGGGAGTTTGCATGCAAAGAAGATAGTGAATCAATCGTTGTTTTTAAAATCGGCAAACAGCAATTGACTCACTAACTTTAGTGAGCCTGGGCCAAAGTATTTCTTTCTATATACAGTAAGTGTACATGTTGTGATTGGTCACCAATTCAGGTCTTGCCCTAATTGTGTTGGACAGAGCAAGAGTATCCTCTATAATAAAATCCTAAGTGCGCATACGAACTTAGGACGGCGTGTTCCCTGACAGCATGCTGTGTCCCTCCATGCCAAATTCCATTTTCGAACACAGAAGCAGGGAACATGCCGGCAACTCCCCCCCCCGCCCTCACTCACCAAATGCTGCCGCAGCCGCTGCTCCTCCTCTTCAAAGCAGCCTGAGGTTCGCAGCCGGCTGTAGCGAATCTCGCAGGCCGCTCTGCACCTCGATAGCACGTTCCCTCTGACGCATAGGATCGCATCAGAGGGAACGTGCTACCGACATGCAGAGCAGCCTGCGAGGTTCTCTACAGCCGGTCACGAACCTCATCAGGTTGCTTTGAAGAGGAGGGCAGACGCGAACGGACCAGGAAGCTGGATGCTGGACAGGAGGAGAAGGGAAGAGGTGCTGCTGGACAGGGGGGAGGTAAAAGGAAGGGAGGCATACTGCTTGACAGGGGGAAGGTAAAAGGAAGGGAGAAGGCCTACTGCTGGACAAGGGTAGCAGGGAAGAGGTGCTGCTGGACAGGGGGGGAGGTAAAATGAAGGGAGAAAGGCTGCTGCTGAACAGGGGGAGTAGGGAAGGTGTGCTGCTGGACATGGGGGAGGTAAAAGGAAGGGAGAAGGGCTACTGCTGGACAGGGGGAGCAGGCAAGGGGTGGTGGTGGACAGCCAAGGAAAGAGAGAGACAGAAAGAAAGCGGCCAAGGAGAGAGAGAGAAAGAAAGAAAGACACACACACACACACACACACACACATCTATTCTAGCACTCATTAATGTAACAGGCTTAAGACTAGTAACATCTATAAACTGGTATTTTTCACGGGTTTTTTCCATTTCTGCTTTTTGCTCTATTGTTCCCATCTCTGTGCATTGTGGGGGTTTAGCGCAAATCTCTGAGGTTCAGATCCTTCATGCTCCCTCCCTGTGCATGGGAGGCTAGAGACTGTTATAAAAATCCTCTACTTGTAACCAGAAGCAATGTAACTGTGTTCTGTTGACATCACTTGTAAAGGTATTTATCATTTCTACTTCCTAGGTGATTGGAGTCTTAGTTTTCTGCACATTTGTCATCCAAAATTACAAAAGAAACAAAAACATATCAGTAGAAGCCCCTGCAGTTCTAAATCACCTGCACACTGGGTAGCATCCACAAAGGGCTCCATCGAATGATGTCACCCATATGTGACAAACAATGTCCTACTTGTCCTTGATAAAGGGTCTGTTTAAATAAATGTAGGAGTATGAAGGCAGTGTTGCTTGGGAGGGGGGGTTGGGTTTTGTGGGAGTGCATGGGGTAAGTATAATGGCATGAAAAGGGCTGTATAGTAGGTATATGTATAGCAAGTATGGGAGGAGCTGTTTATAAGTTGCCTTTTGGCAGCATCCTTTACTAGCTGCTTTGGTTTTGTACTTTTGGAATGGAATGATGGGCAACATTCTACAGTTTCAGTAGAGAACACATTTATTTATTTATCACAGAGGATCAATTTTCAAACTAATCCTAAACATTCACACTTTTTTCTTGCTTGCCAAATATGATGAATTTCCCTTTTTTTGTGAGTTAATATAAAACATAGATTAATAAATGGCATGTTTAGGAATGTCTAAGGAAAAAAAGGACACTGGAGTTGGTAAAATTTCAATTTCACATTTATTTACAGTATAACTCTAGTACAGTAACATCCTGGACCTTTCTGAGCAACTACTAAGTCCTTGTTGCTAGTAGTTTTTAGATCCTATAAAATTATAATTAATTGCCTGGCTTAAGTTACATCAGAAGGGCGCTTCCTCTATTGACTTCCAGTTCACATTCAGGCAACTGATATTCTTTGTTCTTTGCTTCCTATTCATAAGATTATTACATAATGGTCAAGTTTAGCTTGAAGCAACAATAAATTCACTATGGAATGCTGCCAGAGATCTAGTCACAGATAAAATCCAATGGGCATTTATCCAAGAGAAGATGAATGCTGGAACTTATGAGTACATGTGTTAGTGCTTAAAAATAAAAACCAAAACATTTTTTTCAATTCTTGTTTTGTCTTTTCACCCAATAGTCTTTTTCAGTGGGCTTTCAGAACAGTTGAAAATAGGGCCACAAGTCATAACTCACATTTACCTAGGGTTTCCTTTCATTTTATGGTTTATTATTATAAGCCGCCTTTTCTGTGAATTTAAGGTGGTTTACATCATAAAATACATTTTAAAAATGAAATAGAACGCCACTGTTAAGAGGAAAGTAAGCAAAACCCATAACACAATTTACCGTATTTTTCGCTCCATAAGACGCACCTGACCATAAGACGCATCCTAGATTTAGAGGAGGAAAACAAGAAAAAAAAAATCTGAACCAAATTCTCCCTGCCAGGCTCTGCACCCAACCCCACCATCCTTGCCAGGCTCTGCACCCTGTTCCTCCTCTGATTAGTCCCAGCCGACTAACAATTTTTTACACCCCCAGTACCTTTCATTTGTATTTATACCTGCCTATTAAAACATTTCTAGGCAGTTGACAAAACACTGAACTTCACTAGTACCGCCCATAATACAACTTACTTGAAGAGAGCCCTAGTTCTTTCATTTAAAATGTCTTTCTCCTGCCACAGCGTATCCTACAGGTCCAAAACCAACCCAAGCTCAGCCTCCATTTGACTATCTGCATTGTATCTAGATTATTTAGGTTTTCAAGCAAGAAAGTTTGTCCTCCATCCTCTCCCTTAAAACCTTTCAGAGGGCTCGGTGCACCAAAGATTGCAGGTAGACATCTGAAGATTAAAGAAAGGGAATTCAATCATTGCCTCTAAACCCCTCATATCCTACTACTACTTATCATTTCTATAGTACTGCTAGACGGAAGCAGTGCTTTATATTAAGCCCTCGCCTACTTTCCTAAAGTGATCATCCATCCCTTCACTTTTAGTATTTTTTTAATATCGACTTTAAACGACTTTAAACCCATCTTGTCTGTCACGGTGGATCCTATCTTCTTCAAGCCCTGCGCCCCGATTGGATGCAGGAGAAAGAGGAGAAATAGGACAAACCGCAACCGCAGCAGCTCAGTACTACTCTCACCCTTCATTTTTGCAAAACCCAGAACTCTGGGGTAACAGGAAGCTCTGGCCATGGGGAGCTAACCTTTTGCGCATGCACCTCCTCTATTTACCCAGCTTCTAGTCTGGAAAATTGTGACGCGAGCAGCGAGTGGGAGGTTGGCATGAGGAGTGGAGATCAGGAAGGAAGGAGGAGCTTGGTGTGAGCCAGGGGAAGCAGTATGTGAGTGCTCTGGCTGGGGGAAGTGCTCAGTCAGTGGCGCCAGTTAGTCACAGCTAGCACTGTGTGCTGAATGGGTCGCACTGTGAGGAACCTGCGGGGAGCGAGCAAAGGGAGGGGCAGCCTGAGTTGGAGCCTCTGCCGCCGAGAAAGGCTATGAAGAGTTCAGCCTCTGGTACCGTCTCTGTGCCAGGAAGTAGTGTGCCACCGCAGCATGCCGCTCGCACAGCTGGCCAATCCCCGGCCCAACATGCCGCTGGTCCAGCATGACCCAGAGAATGGACAGAGTGGAGCTGACGAAAATGCAAAACATTCATCATCAAAGAAGGTGGAAAAGGAGTTTAGTAATGCTGTATAGGCTGCCGGGTTAAGGATGAAGAGTAGGTATTGATGGTAAAATTATGTTCTTACCTGTTAATTTTCTTTCCTTTAGAAGCAGCAGATGAATCCAGAGACCAATGGGATAGCTCACATCTACCAGCAGGTGGAGATAGAGAAACTGATTAACAGGTGTACTTATTTGCTGGCACTCCTCCTGTCTCATCAGTATAGCTCCTTGCCCAAGCACATTTAACCATCAATAGGTATAGCATGTAAAAAACTTCTTTCCCAGAACACATCGCGAACAGCAACGATACAGAATACCATCATTAACAACACCCAATCACTAAAAGTCGCACACGAAAAAACCGACAACCAAATACCAGAAAGGGTGGGGCTCTGGATTCATCTGCTGCTTCTAAAGGAAAGAAAATTAACAGGTAAGAACATAATTTTACCTTCCTTAGCAAAGCAGCAGATGAATCCAGAGACCAATGGGATGTAGCAAAGCAATCCTTAATCTGGGTGGGAAGTAAACGCCGCCTTCGCAACGACCGAAGCATCAAAAAACCCTTATCGCATGTGCCCGCACATCCATGCAGAGATGCGGAGAGAAGGTACTCTCGGAAGACCAGTTAGCCGTGAGACAAATCTCCTCCAAGGCAAAAACCCTCTGGGCCGAGCCCAAGAAGCAGCCATCGCTCCAGCGGAATGGTCATGAAGTTCAATCGCCACCCGCTCCCCCGCCAGTAGGCAAGCATAAAGAATGTCCTCCTGGACCTAATGAGCGAAGTAGGCATCGTACACCGCCATACGCCTGAGGCGTCCCTTGAAGAATATCAAAAGGAGATATAAACAACTAACAGTTGATAGAACCGAGCTCGCGGAGAACTCGACATACGTATCAAAAATTGCAGTGAATAAAAGCACTGCTCCCAATATCCCCTCCCAGGAAGAAGGAAGGAAAAAGCGAGCCTGACGGAAAAGAAAGGATGACACCCTCCTAGAAAGAAATAGTGGTACCAGCCGAACTGATACCCCATATTTTGGAAATCAGAATACACACAAACACACAGCAAACTTGAGCACTGCCCCAAGGGTCAAAGCTGCCCTAACAGCCTCAATTGACCGGACCCCGAACCGGATAAGCCCAGGAACATGCTGAAAAGTCAGCAGTATAAAAACGCTCCCCGAACACACAGTGGCATCGCCGCTTTCAGAGGAGACCCAAGCGCGGGAAGCTACGCGCCAAAATCTGTCGGCTCCCAGAACCGTTCTGCAACACAGACCCGGAGCCCCGCCATGGCCGAAAAATCTGAAAATACACCACGGGGAGGAAAAGAAACAAAGGCCGGCGCATGAACTCAACAGCATTGGAGAACAAGCGTTCGCCGTTCGCACTCCGGAAAGACCCGGCTACCGGACAGTGACCGAAGAACACACCCGGAGCCGATCTCACCTCCCCGCGGCCACACTGGGAGCCGTGCAAATATGCGTCTCTCCAAGACAACACCGGGAGCCGCTCAAATATGGCCCCCCCCACACTGGCTGCTTGTAATGCTGAGGAGGAACAGCCCTAGAGACTCACAACCACTGCAGCTCTTATTGCCAGGGAAAGAAAGAAGCGTGTGCTTCTACCACGTGGGAAGGCCCCGGCTCCCTTAACCAAGCATAGCCCTGCACCGAAGCCACTCCGGAGAAAACCAAACGTTTCCCCACAAGAAAACAGCGGCTAACAAAAGAAAAGTACTAGCCAGAAGAACCACTTAACAGTGAAACAACCGAACTCACCCCAGCACACAACAGCACCCGCAGGTCAAATACAAGAAGAGTTAAACATATACTCACAACCTTGTAAGGAGCCAGTTGCTCAGCACTAGTAGGGCAGAAATACTCTACGGGGAACCACCAGCGTTCATACCGGCACAAAACAGCCCCGCAGTTCCGATACAAAGTGAAATAAACATATACTCACCACCTTGTTAGTAGTGCTGGCAAATGCTTAGTACTAGCAGGGCAAAACATTAGCTGGAAGTCCCTATTTGTTTTTTTGTTTTTTTTTAAGGGAAAGAAGAAAAATTAGGGACAAAGGCAGACCCTCTATCATCGGAGGGAAGGTGAGGCAGGGACAAGGGGGGGCCCAAGTGTAACCTCTAAAGCCGGCCCCGTTTAGCCGGACACCCCTGTCTCACTGAAGAGAAAAAATCTCAACAGGAGAAACAGAATGGCAGTCTCACTGAAGAGAAAACCTCAACAGGAGGTAATAAAGTTCCAGTCACAGCCAGAATCCAGGAGCTAGTTGAATAGCGACTTCAACCTGCTGGGAGATAGAGAATACTGATGAGACAGGAGGAGTGCCAGCAAATAAGTACACCTGTTAATCAGTTTCTCTATCTCCACCTGCTGGTAGATGTGAGCTATCCCATTGGTCTCTGGATTCATCTGCTGCTTTGCTAAGGAAAGTAAAATTTGGCGCCAGTTAGTCACAGCTAGCACTGCGTGCTGAATGGGTCGCACTGTGAGGAACCTGCGGGGAGCGAGCGAAGGGAGGGGCAGCCTGAGTTGGAGCCTCTGCCGCCGGAAAGGCTATGAAGAGTTCAGCCTCTGGTACCGTCTCTGTGTCAGGAAGTAGTGTGCCACCGCAGCATGCCGCTCGCACAGCTGGCCAATCCCCGGCCCAACATGCCGCTGGTCCAGCATGACTCAGAGAATGGACAGAGTGGAGCTGACGAAAATGCAAAACATTCATCATCAAAGAAGGTGGAAAAGGAGTTTAGTAATGCTGTATAGGCTGCCGGGTTAAGGATGAAGAGTATGTATTGATAGTAAAATTTTGCATCTTCACTGCATAAGATGCACCGACATTTCCACACATTTTTTGGGAGGGAAAAAAGTGCGTCTTAAGGAGCGAAAAATACAGTAGTTAAGGCAAAGTTAAAACAACATTAGACAGAAACAGAGCAACATAAAGGCAGATAAAGGCCAAATAGCCCATCCACAGGCCAGAGGAGAATCGGGGCGGGCGAAAGGAGAGTCGGGCGGCGACGGGAGAGTCGGGCAGCATGCGCGGTATACGGGTGTGCACGGTATATAAAAATTTCTGTACATAAATTTGTGTTTTCCGCGCGCTATACCCGTGTGCGCGTTTTACACGGGTGCGCGTTATCTACGTGAAAATACGGTAATATAACTGAAGTGTGGTTAAGGCTATACCTCATGTTTGAGAGATGTCTTTAATAAGAGTCCAGATAACAGGCTATCCATTTTGCTTATTATCTGGGTGAATAGGTAAAAGGAATGATGGGAAATTGTTGATGAAAATGAGGATCACAGAAGTGATGTTTTCCTTTTGTATCCTTGTTAAATGGAATGATTAACTACTGCATAAATTGTAAAAGTTACATTATTTCTTTCCATGTTAATCTGTATCTTTATGACTGAATAAAATAGTTTAAAATAAATCAAATTTGATCATGTTATGATCACTGTTACCAAGTAGCCACAGCCATCACAGGCACTACTAACCATCTGACTTACAACATTAAATATTCAGAGAAATGCCATTTACACTTGCCCAGTTTTCTTGCAGCTTGCTGGATTATGTCTTTTGTTCTGTATTCACAAAAGAGGGCTACTTCATAGCTCTTCGTCTGACCTCACTATGTAGACCCAAGGCCTAATATACAGTATGTCTGCTCAACTTGCAAATTTAAGCTTATTGCATAAATATCCACCCCTGTTAAGATAGCTTCCCAGATTTCTTAGACCAGGTTCTTAATTAAGACTCATCTTTTTCAGGTATTCATCTGTCTTAAGTTTTCCATATCTTCTTCCTTTTCCCACCAGTCACTCTGTGCTTTTTCTTTTAATATTTTCTGTCTTAGAGGCCATTTAAATTTATCTTCACTCCTGTTTCATTTAAAACTCCTTCACTCCCGTTTCTAATTCTTCCATTCTGGTTCCCATCTTCTTTACTTCAAATCAGAGCTTATCAGTTTAATTTTGTATTTCCATTTTAAAGGTGGTCAGTTTACATATTCTCTTGGATTTATGTGCATTCTCTTCATTTCCGCAGAGTTATACTCCTCATTCCTAGTCATCTATTGTCTCCCATGTTTCCCCAGCTGCTATCTTACATTTGGAGTTCAGGTTCTTCCCAGTACTTTTAAAAATGAAAGAAGCCAAATCAACACTTCTTTGCTATCTGAATTGCTGAAGATCCAACTTATCTTATGTCACCTGGGGAGTGGGTTTCTTTCATTTTTTTCATCACTTGTGACGTAGTTTTACTTCAGCCTTCTCCAAAGACGTAGTCAGCCCTCCAAATTTTTTTTTTTTTTGGGGGGAAGGGACATCACATTCCCTCCTCCTTCCCACCATGTGCATTAAAAATACTTTTGCTGGCAGGGATGCCAAAGCCCCACCAGCCAAAAAAATTCAGGGTCCAAACTGTTCACCTCCTTCCTGTGCTGCTGCTGTAATCAGAAGCTGGTGGCATGCCTCCTAAAGCTAACTCTAGAAATCCCCAAACATACTTGGTTCTTGCGCAAACTGAGCATACGCAAGGAGAAGTTCTGGCATTGGCAGCTGGAGGCATGTTATCAGCTTCTGATTATAGCAGCAGCACAAGAATGTGGCGCGTGGCTTGGACCCTGAATTTTTTGGGCTGATGGGGCTTTGGCATCCCCACCAGGCATTTAAGGAGATGTTGCAGGTTTGGAGGAGTCCTTAGCCCAAAGTGGGGACTCAGGCCCTCCCTCATGGCTATGCCACTGGCTTCAGATCTATGTGGTCATGCAGGAGGATAACATTATTGAAGTCAAGAGCCACCTTTCTTGTTACATTTCTTAGTGAATTAGATAAGATTAAGGCATTGAAATATATTATGGGGACGATATTCAGGTAGTGGTGCACACAGTTTTGCTGACCGCCATTGACATTACGCCTGGAAATTCAATACTGGGCCATGTCCAGGCTCCAGTATCAAATTTCCAAGTTTACAATGCCAGCTAAAAATAGCCAGTTAAGTTCGATATTCAGCACCTAACCAGACTGACTTTTATATGGCCCTATTTATGTGATTACCTTGGCTGGTTAAGTGCTAAATATCAGTACTTAATTGGCACAATTGCTGACTCTGCACTCAGAACACCCCTAAAATATCTGGTTTTCTTTCTTTTTTTCTTTCAAATTCTTTATTCGTTTTCAATCTTACATCAAGTGCACAAACAATAAAACAATACAATTAAACACATCACTTGACAATCTTTCTGATTTATCTTAAACACATAAAATTACCACCCTCCCCTCCCATCATTCCTCTATTATTTCCCCAATAAAATATCTGGTTTTCAGTTAAGTGGTAACCAGTTAAATGCCGTTGAAAATGAGCATTTAGTTCTGAACAAGTGATTTAAACTGGTCAGGAGCCACTTCTCACTAGTTAAATCATTTTGAATTATTAGCCCCTATATGTTCTTGAAAAAGGTTTCTTTTTGTAGGCAAAAGATTATCTTTTTCCCAGTGTTTGTAGGCTGACCCAGGCTAACATTCACAGTAGCAGTTGCATCATGCCAAAGAGCTTCATTCTGGAGTTCTCAAGACCACAACTTGGAAGTTGCTTTCAAATCAAGCCTATGATGGCTCTTGTATGAATTATCTGGATTATTTTCTTCATTCTTTGTATCTGTCCTCCTTTCCATGTGATGTGAACATTATTTGTATTTTAAGCTTTGAAGTTATTGTAAATAAACACACACAAAAAAAACCCCTAAAAGATGACAAAAAAAGAGCTTGCTTACCTTGTGGATGTCATAATGCAGTCCCCTCACAGCAAAGTTTGGTAGGTAATCATATTTGAGGATCCCTTTTGGGTACTAAATAAAATTCAAATAAATAGGTTTCACTTTTATATCAACTCTTACAAACAGTTTAAACTTGCTACTCTCCCACCATTTGATTCTGATGCTCAGGATAAGAGCTCCATACAAAGTATTCTGCAAAAATAGCAATTTAGGATAGCTGAACCGAAAGACAATTCAGTCAACTAAGGGAAAGTATGATTGTTAATTAGAATCAAATACTTCGTAGGCACACAACCCTTGATATAGGAGTTGAAAAATCAAAGGCCCTGGCAACTAAAATTTCATTCTTGGCACCATGCAGCAAAAGCCTCAAAGGCCTACAGAGAGGCTGAAATGCCAGGCATCATCAGCCCTAACTGGGCATGCTAAGGTTTGGTCAATTCTCTCCCTCTCCCTGCCATAATGCCTGTTCTCAGACTTCACCTGCTGTTCTCCCCCTCTGCCCAGCTGATGGCAGGTCTGGAGCCATGGTCAGCTCGTGGCTGCCAGCTTAGCTAATTTGTGGCTTCCCCTGCCAGTTCTGGAACCACAGCTGATCAGGGCTGCAGAGCCACGATCAGCTGATCAGGGCTGCAGAGCTGGCAGGTCAAACCCCAATCAGCTGGGACTCCAAAGCTGGCAGGAGAAGTCCTGATCAGCTGGGACTCCAGAGCCAGCAGGGAAAGCCTGAATAAGCTAAGCCGGCAGCTGATCAACTTTCAGCTGATCATGGCTCTGGAGCCACCATCAGTTGTGCAGGAGGAGGACAATGGTTGCTGTAGGCAGGAAGAGGAGCTATGTATGAAAACTGCTCTTCTGAGCAGGTGCCAGGCACAGTTCCTTCCCTCTTTCATGGGGCTATGCCACACAAATAGCATGCATATGATTTGCATGCTATTTGTTTGTGCATAGCCCTGTAAAAGAAAATTGCTCCCAAAACAGTAGTTTTTACCATGTTGTTGGATCATTGTACATCCTGCCCTCAGTTTTGTTTATACTGAATTAGCTTGTGATTGCATGCTGTTTCTGACTGACAATAAACCATCTACATGCATTTCAAAGGCTTCCCCAATATAATTATGCACTGACCTTGTACTGTTCCACCAGAATATCCCTAGCTGTGTTGTAGATCATGGAATGCAGAGCACCAGAATACAGGGCAAGTGTATAGTCATAGTCAAAACCATAGATTTCAATGTCTGCCAAGCACACCTCATTGTTGGCATAGACTGTGGATGGATTCAGAAGGTTGCAAACACCAGGAGGAAGGAGATCTAAAAGATAAATAGGCAGATTTTTCTTTAAAGTGTCCTTTACACAATAGAAAGAAATATACAATTACACCTAGTCCACTGCCAGAAACACTCAGCTAGAGAAAACATTCCTAACAGTCTATACTAAGAAAGATTAGGTTCTTACCTCAACAATATTCTTTCTTATGGAGGTGTCTAGTGGTCCTGAATGCTAGGGGGCTTTGCATCTGAACCCACAAGTTGCTTGCAGAATGCTGTCAATCATCTTTTGAACTCTACCTTCTTCCCAGGGAGCTGCTCCTGCACCCTCAGTTTGTACAAAATCAATCAAGTAGTACTGTAATAACAAACATAAATGGAAGAAGGGAAACAAATCCCTGACACTACAATTCAGTTATGCTCTGCAGTGTTCTCCCTAGGGCCTTTTAGCCAGGCACTCCACCCGGCTAATTTAGATGACTGCCCGGCTGCCATCTATCGCGAATCCTGCCACTGCTGCTCAACATTTTAAAGAAAAAAAAAACCCACCTCTCACCGGCTTGGAGATTTCCCGTCTTAGCCCATAGCGAACTCATGCTTCAGGGCTCTAAGGTGTGCGTGCCGGCTTCCTTGCTCTTCACTCCGAAACCGGAAGTTACGTCCCGGGAGGAGGAGAAGAGATGGGAAGCCGGCACGCACACGTTAGAGCCCCAAAGCATGAGTTCACTACATGCTAAGGCAGGAGACAGGTCAAGGACATTGGGAAGCTTACAACTTGCTGCTTTTACTTTCTTCAGGCCTTCTTTGCTGCCGGGTCCTGCCTACTTTCTGTTTCCACGAAGTCAGGACCCAGCAACGAAGAAGGCCCGAAGCAAGGAAGAGCAGCAAGTTGTAAGCTTCCCTCCATCGCTAACCTATGGAAGATAGGTCAGCGATGGAGGGATGGGAAGAGAAATGCTGCTGCTGCTGCACCCAAGGGGGGAGGGGGAAGAGAAATGTTCTGCTGCAGTACCCTTTTTTTTTGGGGGGGGAAGAGAAATGTTCTACTGCGGCACCACTTTTTTGGGGGGAGGGGGAAGAGAAATGTTGCTGCTGCTGCTGCACCCAATTGGGGAGGGGGAGAGAAGTGCTGCTGCTGCAGCACCCAATTAGAGAGAGAGAGGGGAGAAAGAAGACCAGGGAAGGGAGAGGAAAGAGATGCCAAGACCATGGGAATGAAGGAAAGGAAAGGAGCTACCAGACCATGGAGGGAGCGGAGAGATGTCAGGGCATATGGGGGGATGGGGAGGAGGCAGATGCCAGACCAGGTGAAAGGAAGGAAGGAGAAGAGATGCCAGACAATGGAGTGGGGGATGGAAGGAGAGGAGAGAAATGCCAGAGCATGCGGGGAAGGAAAGGGAAACTAAAGGAGACAAAATGCCAGACCAGAGGGAAAGAAAGGAGAGGAAGTGCCAGAGAAGGAGGGAGAGGGAGAGATAGGAGGGAGATGCCAGGGCATGGGGAGAGAGAAGGGAAGGAGATAGAGATGCCAGACCATGAGGTGGAATGGGAAGGAAGGAAGGAAAGGAGAAGAGAAAGATGCCAGAGCATAGGGGAGGGAGTGAAGCTGAAATGAATCATGTACAAAAAGAGAGAAAGGGCACAGGATATACAGTTTATTGAAGGGACATAGAAAGAGGGAAGATGCCATATGGAACAGAGAGAGGGCGGACACTAGATGGAAAGGGCAGAGAGGGTGGACAGTGGATGCAAGGGGCAGAGAGAGGGTGGACAGTAGATGGAAGGGGTAGAGAGAGAGAGAGAGAGAGAGAGAGAGGGCAGAGGCTGGGTGGAAGGGGCAAAGAGAGAGGACAGATGTTGCATGGAAGGGAGCGAGGATAAACGCCGAATAGAAAGAAGAGAGTGAAGAAAAGATGATTAAAGCAGAAACAACAAAAGGTGGAAAAATTTTTACTTATTAAAACATATTATAAAAAGTTATTTACCCTCTCCTTCATATTTAACAAAATACCAATCAATCTGTTTGCACAAATAAAATCGTGCCAAACGAATCCGATTGCTTTCTTTGACTGGGTGAACAGAGAGCAGTGTTCTTCAACCTATTTACACCTATGGACCGGCGGAAATAAGAATTATTTTGTGGACTGGCAAACTACTAAGACTGAAATAAAAAACAATGTAAATAGTATTTTTATTTATTAATTAAATAACAATTTAAATTTATAGTAATTGACTTTTAGTGCGACTTCTGCTTCTTTGTTAGCAAATCAGATATACGTGGCTGCAGTTTTGTTTCTGAGAGACAAAGTGCTGCAATAACATCCATTCAATTTCTCTGTTAATTTTTATTATGGCTGAAAAAGTCTTCTCGCACAAATAAGAAATCGAAAAAAATAATCAACAATTTTATTGCTTTATCACTCAATGTTGGATATTCTTTTTCTAGTGATATCCAAAATTGAGACAATGACATCATTTTATGTCTCATACCAGAGTGACATCAGTAGATAATTCAATGATCTTTTCTTTACCACGAGAATCAAGTTCGTACAACTTTATATCTTCTAAGAAGGGATTATTAATCCAATGGTTACCCTTATGACGATCCTCATTTTCGGGGAAATAGTTATTAAAGTTTTCAGCTAACGCCCTTAAATGTTCACTTATTATTTTGAATATGACTTTCTGGTTGACATCAGCTGCAATCAAAAATTCTGCCAAAAGTGGAAATATTTCTACATCTTTCTCATGTACTCAACTATCCCAAAGAGCCAGCTTCTTTTTGAACGCATCCATTTTATTTCTCAATGTAAAAATATTTATACAAGATCCCTGAAGTGAAATATTAAATTCATTAAGAAGGTTAAAAATGTCCATCATGTATGCAAGCTTAGCCATCCATTTCTCATTTAAAAAAAGGTTCTGCTAAATTAGATTTTTGCTCTTGTAGAAACTGTTTTACCTCCTCTCTTAATTCGAAAAGGCATGCAAGAACCCTTCCTCTCGATAACCACCTCAGTTATGCATGGAGATGTTGGAGAAGATGTTGGTGGTGTGAGTCCATACTCTCACACAATATTGTGAACAGCCTGGAATTCATAACTTGACTACGAATTTCATTAACAATCTTTACTACATCATTTAACAATGTTTAGTTCAGCAGAAAGCTTCTTTGCAGCTAGATATTCCTGGTGGATTATGCAGCGAGTTGACAAGATTTCTGGGTGCATGACTTCCTTTATTTTTGCAACTACTCCTGAGCGAAATCCAATCATACTCACAGCATTATCCGTACACACTCCGATGCATTGCCTCCAGACTAAGCCTTGCGCTTGAAAATATTTATCAAGAGCATTAAATATCTAAGAACTAGTGGTCCGTCCAGGTAAGTCAAGGCAACAAAGAAGTTCTTCCTGAAAGTCTTCCTTTTCACTATACTTCATGAAGCACAGTAGGATAAGAAAGGTTACTCACATCAGTAGACTCATCAAGTTGAATTGTGAAATATCTCAATTTCTTTATCTCCTCTACAATTTACATTTCGATATCCATGGTCATATCAACAATTCTCCTCTGAATTGAGGTGTCCGACATGGGTATAGCCTCTAGCTTTTTAGTGGCTTGAGGTCCCAAATTCTCTCGTACAACATCTAAGAGACAGGGCTTTACTAACTCCTCACCAATCGTACACGACTTTCATTTTAGCTATTCGAAGAGCAATTAAATAAGATACTTGAAGCAGTGACTTGTCACTAGTCATCATCATTTTCATTACACTTTTCTGCATTTTTGTTTGATCACGTAATCTTTCAAAAAAGTCCAATGGCTTATCAATAAAATCTTTATGCTTCGAATGCAAATGGCGAGCAAGTTTGGAAGGTTTCATGGTGGTCATTTGACAGAATTTCAGAACACACTACACACAAAGGCCATGGCTATAGTTCACTACCAGGTGCTAATATGAAACCAAGCTTTAAATATATATCGTAATGTCTAACAAAGTTTCCTTTTGATTTTTTGGCTGGTATCGCACTTTCCGAAGTATCTACATATTTCTTTTTCTTTGTTTGTTCTGAATTTGAAGTACTAGTACTTGGCACATTTTGGGAAATATCACTACTTTTCTCGCAATTGTCTTTGCCTCAGTAAAAAAAAAAGGTTAAAATGTTTTGCTGTTTGCTTTTCTTTATTTCCATTTCATAGGGTTTTGAATTTTATGAAACAAAAGAACACAATGTTAGGTAGGAAAAAATACACCTGAGCGCAATAAAGTAGGAAGTCAGACTAACTGTAAGCCCGCAGATTGTGCACGCGATTTTGTCATAGTGGATATGCCGCCCATGTCTACCACACACATTCCTAATTTACATGATTTGATTAAAATTCCTCATGGATTGGCAGGAGATTTTTGTGGACCGGCACCAGTCTGCGGCCCACCGGTTAAAGAACACTGGGTTATATCATTGTATTTCTTTTTAGTTATTTTAGTTCAGTACTCTGCTTTTTCAGCAAAGTCAATTTAGGTAATAATGTAGCCTTTAGAGGCTCTGTTAGGGCTTTATATAAAAAGTGTTTTAGTCTAGGTTAGTTTTTTAGGTTGCAGTTGAGGAAAGTCTTTGTTTAGTATTTAATTCCCTTCCACCCTGTTTAGTGTTTAATTCCCTTCCACCCATCCCAAGGTTGATCTTTTGATTTATAGGCTCTTCAGCCAATCAGGAAGAGGACATTGCTTTGGTAGTATTTTTTTCTGCTTTCTCTTATTTTTCTTTCATCAGATGCAAGCACTTCTGCAACCACAGTATAGCTGGGAAACACTGTGTTGCCAAACCAGTTGCTCAGGTTACAGCTTCTATCTCTGTACAGACAGAAAATGTTACCCAAGCAGAGGGGGTGATTCAATGTGCAAGCTATCTTCAGCTTGAATCCCTCATGGAGGAAGTGAAGGAAAAGAGAGGAGAGGAGGTGGCAAGGCTGAGAAGCATCCACAAGAATGAGAGATACATTGATGAAATGCTTCATAAAGCATCAAAGATTTCTAGCATTAGGGAAGAATGGACCATGCTGATGGAGAAAAGCTGGACTCGGGTTACAAGACCATGCAGGATCGATACTGTGACTCCACCTACCCTTGAACTGAAGAATTAGTATGCAAGCCCTGGAAGTGGAGGAGATGAGAGCATCACAGGGAGAGGAAGGGCCAAAGCTTTAAATCTGGATCTGTGACCACTAGAAGGCAAAAGGTAATGGTGGTTGGCGATTCCCTTCTGAAGGGTACAGAAGCGTCCATTTGCAGATCAGACATAATGTCCCAGTTCAGGTATGCTGTCTACCTGGTGCCAAAATCCAAGATGTTACAGAGAGTTTGCCAAGACTCATCGAGCCTAATGACTATTATCTGATGCTACTCATCCACGTTTGCACTGATAGTCCAAATACATCAAAAGTGACTTCATGGCTCTGGGAGAGAAGGCGAAGCAGTCAAGTGCACAGGTGGTGTTCTCATCAATCCTTCCTGTCGAAGGTAAAGACCAGGGCAGAGAAACTTGCATCCTGGAGATGAAACCGTGGCTGGACGGTTGAGAACGTTTTGGCTTCCTGGACCATGGAATGATTTTCCAAGGGCTACTGAGCAGGGGATGGTGTGCATATATCAAAGAAGGGAAGAAATGTCTTCAGCAGCAGACTGACTAACCTACTGAAGAGGGCTGTAAACTAGAATCATTGAGGCAGGGTGATCAAAACCCCGAGGTAAGTATAAGCTCTCAGGTGAGTGAATCACTAAATACCTTTACGCAAATGGGAAAAGGGGGCAATGTCTGGAAAAGCACAGTTACTTACTGTGACAGGTGCTATCCGGGAACAGCAGGCTGATATTCTCACATGTGAGCGACGACATCCATGGAGCCCAGTACATACAGTATTAAAAGTGAACTATCACTAAGTTTTAAGAAACTTCACGACTGCCCACACCGTGCATGCATGAATGCCTTCTCGCCCGACGTGGACCCACAGCCAATCAGGGAAGGTGGGAGGAATGTGAGAATATCTTCCTGCTGTAACACCTGTTACGGTAAGTAACTGTGCTTTATCCTAGGACAAGCAGGCAACATGTGGGACTCCATAGCTTACTGAAATGGGATGGAGGGAGAGTTGGCCATTAAGAAGAAAATTAATTTTGTAATACTGCTTGGCTGAAACAACCATCTCGTCTTGAATAGGATTTGCAACCTTCAAAGCACAATTAAAGGCATAATATTTCGCCTTGGCCTTTAGCTCTTAATTTACTTCCTTTTGATGGCTACTTTTCTCAAAAGTTGCATTTCAGGCTTTATGAAATTAGTGTGGGCAAAACTAAATTCTCTGTTTCCTCCCCTACCATATTGTTCATCCCTTTCCCCAACCTTTTTATTTTTATTGTAATCCATTGATTCCCTCATGTTCTCAATTGTTTTTAAAGTTTTGTTTTAATTTTTTGTTTTATACCCTATTTAATTTTAAATTTTTTTATTGTAAACCGCTTAGATTTACCTTCTGGTTTTATATATTTTATATAATATATGTGGTATATTAAATAAATTGAACTTGAAATTGAACTATATTCCAAATACTACATTACAAATTAACCCCCTCCTTTACTAACGAGTAGCGCAGGTTTTAGCGTCAGCAGCGGCAGCAACTGCCCCCACACTCATATAATTCTTATGAGCGTTAGAGCAGTTACCGCCACTGCCAGCGCTAAAAACCATGCTATGTGTTAGTAAAGGAGGGGGTAAATATGGTATAAAAAAAAAAACAACATAGAAAAACATAGAAGATGACGGCAGAAAAGGGCTACAGCCCATCAAGTCTGCCCACTCTGCTTACCCACCCCCTGTCTATGCCCTAATGACCCAATTTCCTTATCTTGACCCTCGTAGGGATCCCACATGGGTATCCCATTTATTCTTAAAGTCTGGCACGCTGTCTGCCTCGATCACCTGCACTGGAAGCTTGTTCCAATGATCAACCACTCTCTCTGTGAAGAAATACTTTCTGGTGTCGCCATGAAATTTTCCGCCCCTGAGTTTGAGCGGGTGCCCTCTTGTGGCCGAGGGTCCCTTGAGAAAGAAAATATCATCTTCCACTTCGACACGTCCCGTGAGGTACTTAAATGTTTCAATCATGTCTCCCCTCTTCCTACGTTCCTCAAGAGTGTAGAGCTGCAATTTGTTCAGTCTCTCTTCGTACGAGAGACCCTTGAGCCCCGAGATCATCCTGGTGGCTGTCCATTGAACCGATTCAATTCTGCGCACATCTTTACTGTAATGTGGCCTCCAGAATTGCACACAGTACTCCAGATGAGGTCTCACCATGGCCCTGTACAACGGCATTATGACTTCAGGCTTTCGGCTGACGAAACTTCTATTGATACAACCCAATATCTGCCTTGCCTTAGATGAAGCCTTCTCCACTTGATTGGCAGTTTTCATGTCTGCACTGATGATTACTCCTAAATCTCGTTCTGCTGAAGTCCTAGTTAAAGTTTCTCCGTTCAAGAAGTACGTCCTGCATGGATTTCCGCTTCCGAGGTGCATGACCTTACATTTCTTAGCATTGAAGCCTAGCTGCCAGGTTGAGGACCAACTTTCCAATGTAAGCAGGTCCTGCGCCATATAATTCTGTAAACTGCATTCACTTACTTACATAGTTTGGCGTCATCGGCGAATAGTGTTATTTTACCTTGAAGCCCTTGAGTCAGATCCCCTATGAATATGTTGAAAAGGAGTGGACCCAGGACCGAGCCCTGCGGCACTCCACTGGTCACCTCCGATGTTTTAGAGAGGGTACCATTAACCACCACCCTCTGAAGTCTGCCACTCAGCCAATCATTGACCCATGCAGTTAGTGTCTCTCCTAACCCCATCGATTCCATCTTGCTTAGCAGCCTGCGGTGTGGGACACTGTCAAAAGCTTTCCTGAAGTCCAGGTACACGACGTCCAAAGACTCTCCCAAGTCCAACTTTCTTGTTACCCAGTCAAAGAAGCTGATGAGATTGGATTGGCAGGACCTACCCTTGGTGAATCCATGCTGACTGGGATCCCGAAGATTCCCTTCATTCAAGATCGTGTCCAATTTGCTTTTAATTAGTGTTTCCATGAGTTTGCACACTATTGATGTGAGACTCACCGGTCTATAATTCGCAGCCTCTGCCCTGCAACCCTTTTTATGCAGAGGAACGACATTAGCTAATTTCCAGTCCAGGGGAACTTTCCCCTTACTTAGGGAGAGATTGAATAGCTCAGCCAACGGTTTCGCCAGGACATCGCTCAATTCTCTGAGCATTCTTGGGTGCAAATTGTCTGGTCCCATGGCTTTGTTCACCTTGAGTCTTGCCAGTTCACTGTAAACTTCACCTGGTGTGAACTCAAAATTCTGAAACGGGTCTTCTGTGCTTTGTGTTGCCTTCAACTGGGGACCGTGTCCCGGTGCCTCACAGGTGAAGACTGAGCAGAAGTATTCATTCAGTAGTTCGGCTTTATCGGAATCTGCTTCCACGTAACTTCCGTCCGGTCTTCTAAGGCGTACTATCCCACCTTTGTTCCTTTTTCTGTCACTAATATACCTGTGTTCCTTTTCTGTCACTAATATGCCTGAAGTATATAGGTAATACCACTAGTATACCTATATACTGTCCTAACCAGAAGATGGAAGTTTTGGCCTTTAAAGTTATCACCTTATTTTCCCTTTTTTAACATTTAGGGCTCCTTTTACAAAGGTGCATTAGGGCCTTAAAGTGCAGAATAGCGAATGCTAAATTGCCGCACACACTAGCCACTACCGCCTCCTTTTAAGCAGGTAGTAATTTTTCAGCTAAATCTTGTGCGTGCACTAAAAATGCTAGCGTACCTTAGTTAAAGGAGCCCCTAGTTTATTTAAAATATTTCTTAACCACTCTGTCCACTTGTTCTAAGTGGTGTACATAATTACACACAGAATCATAATTAAACAGATAAAACCAATAAGACATATCATCAATAACAATGCATCTGTATCAAAAGAAAACAAAATTGTCTTCAGCATAATAAATTCTTATTCTGAGAAAGTCTAGAGAAAAAAATACTTTAAAATACTTTCCGAATTGGAGCATTGATGTTAATGAAAGCAGTTCTACTCAAACTGTTCCAATTTGTACATCCTCTACAGTATTTGAAACACTGCAGTATGGTTCACATCTAATGTCACTTGTTTCACCGATGAGATTTATAGTAACAATTTCTCTTTAGATCTTAAACTATACACCAAAGAATAAGTCTCCAATTATAATGTCAAAGCAGGTGGCGCCTCCTTATTCAAAGCTTTAAAAATAAGGACAAGCACTTTAAAATCTAATGCACCAATAAACTGGTAGCCAATTAAGGGGTTCTTTTACTAAGGCACGCTAGTCGATTTAGCGCACGCTAAATGCTAACGCACCTATTATATTCTATAGATGCGTTAGCATGTGCTAATATTTAAGGCGCACTAAAACGGCTAGCACACCTTAGTAAAAGGACCCCTAAATTCTTTCAATCTAGATTAAATATGTTCAAATCTAGGTAAACCTAACAGCCTAGCAGCAGAATTTTTAATAATCTGGGAGAATGAACTACACATTTAGAGCAATCTAGATAAAAACAAGTTGCAATAATCCAACAAATAGGATCAATGATTGCAATACTGTATGAAAATTCTCTATAGATAAAGATTTTAGATGCCTCAAAATTTTTAATCTAAAGAAAGTGTTCTGAACCACATTCTTTACTTGCAGCTTAAAATAAAGCTATGAATCAATGATGACAAAGATATCTACACTCAAGTTAAATCCTAATATCAACAGTACAGCGCTGCAGAAATAATTAATAGTAGTAGTATCACTACACTTAACTAAACTAGGTAACTGCATGGGATTTGTTTGATTTGATAGAAACAAAATCTGTGTTTGCTCTACATTCAATTTCAATCTATTTGCACTCAACCATAATTTCAGCATTCACATATATGTTGCCAAATGAGTCAGTCTCAGTTACAGACCCATCACTAAAAAATAAAATTAGATGTCATCTGTATACAAACAATACTGACTCCTAAACTAGACAATACTTGACAAATAGGAGTTAAATAAATGTTGCATAAGACTTCCGAAAGGGCAGAACCTTGAAGAACTTCTGTGCAAATGGATTTTCTCCTACAAAACCTGGGGGGGGGGGGAACGATAAATGAGAAATGACTTAAATCAGTTCCGATACTTTACCTTGAATACCAAAAGAAAAGTCTATTCAACAAGATCATGTGATGAATGGTATCAAAAGCAGTGGAGATATCAAGAAAAACCATAAGATGTTTATTAGCATTTGTTTTATTGCTTCATCACCCAGATCAAAACCAGTACGAATATCATCCAAGACTAAAATCAATAATGTCTCAGTAGAATATTTCAATCTAAAACCATACTGGCAAGCATCAAGTATTTAATTATGTTCCAGAAAATCTTGTAGTTGATTTAATATGACTTTTTCTAATATTTTTAACATAAATTTTAAAGAAGACATAAGTTGATAATTTACTGTCTATGTTCACGCCTTCAATAACGGACAGACTGCTGCTATTTTCAAGGCATCTGGAACTCTCGCTTCAAAAAATTATTTATTTACAATTACTGTTAATAGAACTGATAAGTCATCTCTCAAGTTCTTAATTTCAGGACTACAATTATCTAGTGGACAATTTTCTTTGAGATACTTCAGAAAAATTCATCAAATAATTTGCAATGCAAATTGATTGTTCGGACAGTGGCATCAAAAAATCTTGTGATATCATTAATCTTTTTCACAAAAAATGCAAAATCAGCAAATTCTTGATATGAAATGCAACAGGGTGAATGAAGAAGGAGAAGTTAAATATTTTACCATCTTAAAATACCATTGAGAAGAAAAAAAAGCCTTACAAATTTTATCATTATAAAATTTTATTTTTTTTTCATTCAAAATCTCCTGCTGGTAGATTTTCAAGCATATTTTATATTCAGATTTATGATACGATACCAGGATATTTATGTCCATTTTCTTAGGTCTTGTTTCAACCATTCTCAAAACATCAGGAAACCATGGAACATCGGAGAACCATATAGTACATCATTTCAATTGGGCAAATTGATCTAAACATGTTTTCTCAGCACTTGACAGCATCAGAGACATACAAATCATCCAAAACAGCTAACTCAAGTGTCCAAATATTTTTAAATTTCAACAAAATCAATCAATTTGATCCCTAATCATTGTTTTCTCTTTGGGCACCACATTCCACACTTAAAAAAAAAAAAGAACCAACAGAAGGATAAAATAATGATCAGACCATGGAACAGGACATACTGAAGTTAAAATCTGGTGACTACATAAAAAAGCATTATCTAAAAATCATAAATCTAACAAATGTCCTGCATTATGTGTACTGCCAGGTAAAACTCAGCTCCAGCCTAAACCTAACAGAAAAGCCTCTGAGAAATCTGAAACAACAGCATCAGAAGTTAACAAATCAAAATGTAAATTAAAATCCCCTAGCAATACTGTATTATGTGATTAAATATTATTAGGTAGTAAGATAGCTACCGTATTAAGCAAGAACTGTCTGCTTATAGGGGCAATTTTCACAAGACAATATTATTTGCAATGTTGGCAGGCACTTTTAATCTATGTACATTGCACTAAATTTTCAAAATGAAATTGCTTGCTTGCATTGTTTCTTTATGGAAATTAACAACTGCAAAATACACATGCTAAAATTATCAGGCAGCCAATCAGGGAAATGACATCAATGCATTTTAAAATCTATCACCTTCAGAATGTTAATGGTTGTTCTGCTTTGCCTTGAGCAATAAGTTACACATAATAAATCACATCAGTAGAAATCTCTGGACTAGCTTTGATGTCTTTGAAGAGGGGCAGCAGTAGTGGCAAAATCATTCTCTGCAGCTACAGAAGAGAGTAATGATGGCCAGAATGACCATGCCTGCTGAGAAGCCTGAAACGAATGACAATCACAGGGCAGTTTCTGCTTCCATAGCACAGCAGAGGGAAAGGAGATGGGACGATATACTGCCTTTCTGTGGCTACTCCTTCACTGGGATGTGCAATGGGTCACAAATATCTATTTAAGATGTTTTGTGCAGTTGGGCAGGCAGAAAAAGAGTATACATTACTTTTAATACATAAAAGTCATATAATTATACTAGAATGTGTGCAACAATCCATACATTGGTAACCCTACATCAGTGCTTCTCAAGCCCCTTCTGAAGGCACATCTAACCAGTCTGGTTTTCAAGATTTCTACAATGAATATGCATGAGATAGATTTAAATAAAATCTGCCTACAATATATGCAAATATATCAGGCTAAATATGCTTGAGGAGCAGGTTCAGATTCAGAAGCACTCTCCTAGATGTTCAGCACAATAGTAATCTAAGCTTACTGCAGATCACTATAAATTCCTTATTAGACCCAGTGGAAATGTACTGGGTGCCCAAAAAATCATTTACCCAGGCAAATGAGTATTTTCTCAGCAGCTGCCCCTCAACAATGTGCCCTAGGCAGCCACTTAGTCTGCCTAGGGCCTAGTAGCAACAGAAGGCCAGAATATTTGCTTTAAGGTTGGGAATGCCTGTATTGTATAAGCTAGGTAAGATTTGTAACATTAACACCAGAGTCTGGAAAACAATTTTTCTCTTATGATATTTTATTATTACTTTGTTGACAATAATCTGTACTTGTAGTTTGCCTAAAGAACATTCGAATGAGTGAAAGAAACTTCAAATAAATAAACTAGTAGGAGACAGTCATAAAGACATGTGCCATGTTCTTTGACTCCAAATTAACAGAGTATAAAGTGTTCCAAATAAACAAAACAAGTTCATTTGTTGCTTAAGAGGATTACTGCTAAAAACGCTGCTAGTAATCAGAGGAAGAAAATTCATTCTTTGCCTTCAAACTGCTGCTACTTTAAGCTGAATGGAAGCCTTTGATCAGAATATACAGCAGTACACAATGCCCTGAGCTAAAATCTTTAAACTGTTATTTCTGGAATGTGCAATAGGACTGCACAACCCTTTACTGTCATGGTGCTCAACTCATAAAAACACCCCTCTGCAGAATCAACAAGTCAGTTGAACAAAACATTTTTGTAGTCAAAATTTTGCTACTGAAAATACAGTATGAGTATTAGCCCTAGTGGTTAGAGAAGTAAGCAGACAACCAGGGAAATTGGTTCAAATTCCATTAATGCTCCTTGTGATCTTGGGCAAGTTACTTAACCCTCCATTGTCTCAGGTAGAAAATCAGACTGCAAGCTCTCTGGGAACAGAGAAATTACTTAATATATCCTGAATATAAGAACATAAGAATAGCCTTCCTGGGTCAGACCAATGGTCCATCAAGCCCAGTAGCCCGTTCTCACGGTGGCCAATTCAGGTCACTAGTACCTGGCCATAACCCAAGGTGTAGCAATATTCCATGCTACCAATAAAGGGCAAGCAGTGGCTTCCCCCATGTCTTTCTCAATAACAGACTATGGACTTTTCCTCCAGGAACTTGTCCAAACATTTCTTAAAACCAGCTACACTATCTGCTCTTACCACATCCTCAGGCAACGCATTCCAGAGCTTAACTATTCCTAAGTGGAAAAAAAAAAAAATTCCTCCTATTGGTTTTAAAAACATTTCCCTGTAACTTCATCGAGTGTCCCCTAGTCTTTGTAATTTTTGACGGAGTGAAAAATCAATCCACTTGTATCCATTCTACTCCACTCAGGATTTTGTAGACTTCAATCATTTATCTCCCCTCTTTTCCGTCTCTTTTCCAAGCTGAAGAGCCCTAACCGTTTTGGTCTTTCCTCATACAAGAGGAGTTCCATCCCCTTTACCATCTTGGTCGCTCTTCTTTGAACCTTTTCTAGTGCCACTATATCTTTCTTGAGATAAAGAGACAGAATTGAACGCAATACTCTAGATGAGGTCGCACCATGGAATGATACAGGGGCATTATGACATTCTTAGTCTTGTTAATCATCCCTTTTTTAATAATTTCCATCATCCTATTTGCTTTTTTGGCCACCGCCACACATTGGGCGGAAGGTTTCATCGTACTGTCTACAATGATACCCAGATCCTTTTCTTGGGCGATAACCCCCAAGGTGGACCGTAGCATCCAGCAACTGTGATTCAGGTTATTCTTCCCAATGTGCATCACTTTGCATTTGTCCACATTAAATTTCATCTGCCATTTGGAAGCCCAGTCTTCCAATTTCTTAAGGTCCTCCTGCAATTTTTCACAATCCACATGCATTTTAACAACTTTGAACAGTTTAGTGTCATCTGCAAATTTAATCGCCTCACTCTGACCTAAACACATTTAAATAAAATTGTGAAGAAAAGTTAAGAGACATGGGTTAAAAATCGGGGAAGCTAGGGTTCTCACTCCTTATGGCTTTGGGCAAGGCACTTTGGAAGTTCTATCCTCAGGTACAAGCTTAAATTGCAGGTTCTCAAAGGACAAGGAAAGATCTACATAAAGGTAACTCACGTTTGAGATAAGTGAAAGGCATGAACTAAATCCAATTACATAAATTGCTGCTCATACTATGTGGCATATTACAAACATTAGCAGCGTGTCTTTTACAGAAGGGATAAAAAATTAAAATCTTCTCTACTCTGCCAGCATAAACCATTCTGTAGCACTGGCCACAAGTCAGGACAAAAGCCTCAGTGAACTAGTCAGACTTCCTTTCCTCTAAAAATTTTCCCAGTATTAATAATAATATACACCCCAAAAGTGGACAGGCTAAATTAGTTTTACCGTTGTTATGTGCTTAGCACACATTCTCCTTTAAATAATACAATGTTAAAACAGGTTTAACAAACCTAGATGCTTCAACTACCAAGAGAAAAAAAAAAAAAAGCAAGCCTCAGGGCTCATGGTTTTCCCCTGCAAAAAGCATAGCACAATGCAAAACTCATACTAGGCTTGTAAGAACCCACAGCTAACTGCCAGTCAGAAGCAAAGGCATCCAGTGTTCCCAAGATGATCCATGAACAGGATTAGGCTGCCAAATAGTAAACAACCAGACTGCCACGTCCTCATCTCTTATCACGTTCAGTCGTGTGCCCATACTTTTGCAGTCGACAACACGATTACTCTGCAGGCTTGTGATAAAAGAGTAAACCCTGCTTAACCCTACAGCCTAGTGATGACATCAGTTTATCTGCAGTGACCCGTGTGTACCCAAACCTCATCAGTGATGTCATTTCTCAGGAGTCAAAGGTGCAGTATCAACAGTTTCACAATCAGCACAGACTTTATAAATAAAACCCCCATTTTTATTTAAGAAGTCAGCTTCTACACAAAGTGCAATGAATGCTAGAAAGTAGTTGCAATGTAATCTGTTAATCTTCCAGATTTCTTCCCCTCCACTCTAAAAACTTATCTAAGGTCAGCAGCAAATTCCAATGTCAGCAAAAAAGAAATACAGCCTAGGTCATCTTAGCAGGAATACTAGCTGAGTGGGTTTAGAAAGAAAGAAAAATGGATTAGCAGGATGTGGGGAAACTGGTTTCACTTCAAATTTAAGGCAAGGGCTTTGTGAAAGTAAGCCACTTAATCTCACCATCAACATCCCTTTCCAGTTTATGTACCATTTTCCACTTAACAATTCACACTCCTGATATTGTGCAAATCCATCAGCACTAAATTTGAAATGATTTTTCTCCCTACGAACAAGGCAGTATTTACAAAAAAGAGAAACAAGTGAGAGGAAGAAAAAAATCTGAAAGATGAACTGAGATTACAACAGATCCACTTTCAAACCACAGTTTTGAGCTGTCTTCAAAGAATACCTTTACACTCAACCAACAAAAAGGTTTGACTAGCCTCCCAGACCTATCAGCTCCCTCCCACCCACCCTGGGCTCCCCCCAGGCCTACTTTATCAGTACTGGTAATCTAGTGGTGTAATTGAGGTAGGAGTGATCTTTAGTGGGTACTGCCCTTGTTGTCTGTGCTTGCAAAACAGTTGCCCCAAATTCTAGAGGCAGTTTTGCTGGACTACTGTTAGAGATCCCTGACATGGGCAGCAGTGACTAGGGATAGCTCCTGTCCCAACTACACCACCAGGTCTTGTAAAGTAGAGTAGGCCAGACCAGGGAGGGGGGAGGGGGGCTGCTGCTGATTTTAGGAGGAGGGGCAGATAGATTGTCCACAAGGGGTTCTAATCCTATTTGAGGGTTGGAAAAAAAGAAGAGGAGGAAGTAGTTAATACGTTTTTCATAGATTTTAGCTGTTTGTCAAGTAGGAACCAGTTAGATAAAATGTAAAAAAAAAATAATGTTCAGTGTGAGAGCCAAGACCATCACTTATGGCAAACACTGTTAACTTACACTAGAAAGTGGAATTTGATAATAAAATCAACTTAATTGAATATAAACTGATCTGGTATACTGATAGGAATAAATAATATATGCAAACACTTAACATTTTGAATCCCCCCTATACATTTTTGCCTGCTGGGTGGCATGAAAGAGTAGTAAGGTGGAGTCAGTGAAGAACTATGCAATATTATATATGTTTCCATTGGCTAACTAGTCAGTGAAATTAGCTCATACATAGTCTGAGAAATTTTTGAAAGTCCTTTATTATCTAACCTTCAGATAATTTAAAAGTCAATTGGGACTCTAGAGAAAAGATTAAAAACTGGAGCACCATTTTAAAGAAGATGGGGTGAAGACAGGATGATGGCAGTTAACAGTGTTTATAACACAAAACAAAAGCATCAATTCCACTGACAAAAATGATGAGGTTCACACTAGAAAGTGGAATTTGATAATAAAATCAACTTAATTGAATATAAACTGATCTGGTATACTGATAGGTCATCTATGGGAAGGAGTCAGGGCCTCAGACCATATTGCTATATCTCATATCGGCCAATGGCCGTTTTGACCAACTGCAATTGTAGTTTTAATCATTGAACCATCTCTGTCCCTTCTAATATTTAAAATATTTAATGAAAAATCTTTATGTGCAAAAATAGCAGATTTTATAATGTGCAAAAGCAGCAAAGCAGCAATTTTATAATAAATTAAATTGATCTTCTTTAAAATGGTGCTCCAGTTTTTAATCTTTTTTCTAGAGTACTTGATTGACTTTTGAATTATCTGAGGGTTAGATAATAAAGGATCTTTCAAAAAATTCTCAGACTATGTATGAGCTAATTTCACTGACTGGTCAGCCAATGGAAACATTTATAATATTAAACAGTTTTTCACTGACTCCACCTGACTACTCTTTCATGCCACCCAGCAGGCAAAAATGTATAGGGGGGGAATTCAAAATGTTAAGTGTTTGCATATATTATTTATTCCTATACCTATAGCATATGCTATATTTTATGCACACACTATCCCTCCATGGAAGAGTCTTCTTCGCAGAAGGGAACCAAGATAATACTCTCCTGACCAGCGGAGAGCAGGACTATCCATTAGACAAGACTAAGCAGTACCTAAAAGAGTGTCATCTTCAGGGGGTGGGGGGAAGAAAGAGACAGCAGACCTAACTATAGTTCCAAAGAAATCGATCCCGACCGTCTTCTAAACTCAAAGAACCAACAGTGCCTACTACTATTAAGAAGGGTTCATGTTTAAAAAGTCTCTACCTATCTTTTGTCACATTTCATGCTATACAGCCCTATAAGGATAACCAGAAATTGTAATTTATTTGCCTATCCAAAGATCACCCTTAGATACAGGTCCTTTTTGGATAGAACTTTTATGTTTCAAGCAGGTAAACAGCAATCCTGGTTAGGTAATTACATCAATGGAGCCAGGTAGACCTATAGCACATTTCAGAAAGAAATCAAGATTGCATTCTTTGATAAAGAATTGCATTCATTTCTTAAAGAGAAGTTATACTAATTACAATAATTTTACCAGGACTATTCTTAAGAAATATGTTGTACTTTTGCTATTTGTATTTTGCTGATAGTCCAGCTCTCTTCGGTGTAAACCGCCTAGAAATCGTCTGATTGGGGCAGTATAGAAGAATAAAGTTATGTTATATATTCACTTGGGAAAATTATTTTTGGAAACGTGTCCTCAGTTGTGTGAGAGAAGATTGTGAGCCCGCCGGGACAGATATGGAAAAATGCTTAAGTACTTGAATGTAATAACCGCTTAGACAGCCTCCATTGATAGGCGGTGTATAAAAAAACATTAATAAAAACTTGGATATATGTCTTTAGAGTGTGTGGGGGGGAAGCAAATTTGGGGCCTGATAATTAACAGGGAGAAGGACTTAAGACTAAAGTTTAACCTAGTGCGCAAAATCAGAGTTATGATGGTAATAGGAAATGAACGCACATAAACCACAGTAAAGGGACGCGGAGACTGGAGAATCTCGGGACGGCGCTTATTGACACCGAGCCCGGCGCCCCTCACCTTGCACCAGTTTCTTCATGTCGTTGTAGCGGCCCCACAGGAAGCTCTTGCCCTCCACCTTGGGGGCGGTGGAGGAGGAGGACGAGAAGCTGCGGCCGGACGCGCTCTCCTCGGCTCTGCGGGACTGCGGCCGCTGCGCCCCTCCGCTCTCGCTGCAGAAGGTGGCCCGGGCTCCCTCTCTGAGGCCCGGACCGAGGCTCCTCAGGAGAAGGAGACGGCGGCAGCAGCCGCCGCCAGAAGCGCACACGAAAGGCGCCATTGTCGCCCGCGCCGGGCCTCGCGCTTCTTTCCCGTAACCAACCGGCAAACAGGCACAGCGCCCGCTCGCCTCATCGACTACCAGCTCGCGCCGGCACAAACAACAGAAGCCAGACGCGTTGCTCCGCCCACAGGAGGAGGAGCCAGGCAAGCTGAAGCCTCGCCCAAGCTGAGGAGATTCGGATTGGAACCCAGTCTGGGCAATGGTGAATGGGCGGGGAGTGAAGCTATAAAGTGCGCTAGGCTTTGTGCCCGAGCCAACTTCTGGTTGTTTTTTTTGGTGCTGTTGCAGAGCTGCCAAGTTACCCAGGTCCAGGAAGAACACTTTCCGTCTGGTCCTAGAAACATGACAGCAGATAAAGGCCAAATGGCCCATCTAGTCTGCTCATCCACAGTAACCATTATCTCTTTCTCTCTCCGAGAGATCCAAGGCTGTCTTGAATTCAGACACAGTCTCTATTTCCACCATCTCTTCCAGTAGACCAGGGGTAGGGCACTCCGGTCCTCCAGAGCCGTATGCCAGTCGGGTTGTCAGGATTTCCCCAATGAATATGCATGAGATCTATTTGCATGCACTGCTTCAATGCATATTCATTGAGGAAATCCTGAAAACCTGACTGGAATATGGCTCTTGAGGACAAGAGTTCCCTACCCCTGCGGTAGACTGTTCCATACATCTACCACCCTTTTCCATAAAAAAGTATTTCCTTAGATTACTCCAGAGTCTATCACCTCTTAACTTCATCCTATGCCCTCTCATTGCAGAGTTTCCTTTCAAATGAAAGAGACTCGACTCATGCACATTTATATTAGGTAGGTATTTAAACATCTCTATCATATCTCCCCTCTCCCACCTTTCCTCCAAAGTATACAGATTGAGATCTTTAAGTCTGTCCCCATACACCTTATGATGAAGACCACATACCATTTTAATAGCCTTCCTCTGGACCGACTCCATCCTTTTTATATCTTTTTGAAGGTGCGGCCTCCAGAATTGTACACAATATTCTAAATGAGGTCTCACCAGAGTCTTATACAGAGGCATCAATACCTCCTTTTTCCTACTAGCCATACATCTCCCTATGCAACCTAGCATCCTTCTAGCTTTCACCATCACCTTTTCAACCTGTTTGGCCACCTAAAAATCATCACATACAATCACACCCAAGTTCCGCTCTTCCGTCATGCACATAAGTTCTTTACCCCCTGTTGTCCTTTGGAGAAGCACTGTACTGGTATCTCCCCTGTCTAAGGATTAGTCTCATTTGATATTTTGTTGGCCCTTGCCGTAAAAGTGATACTTAGAAATTGGAAAATACATCATGATTTACATATGGCCACTTGGTGGCATTTAGTCTCTCTGACTCATAAGTTTGAGATGGAGAATGCTTATTTTACACCTCGGTTTTCTTCTGTACAATGTATGTGGGCCACTTTTCAATCGTATAGTTACTGAAGATGCTTAATTTTTCTGTTACTATATGTTGATTCTGCTCTGTAGCTATTGCTGTATTGGTTTTTCTTGTTGTGTGGTTTGATATGACGTTATTCTTGGAAAAAAATTTAATAAAGAATGAACAAAAAAAAAAAGTTTTTCACCCCCTAAACTGTACCGTTCCCTCCTGGTTTTAAACTTACAACCCAAGGAATGTGGTTTTTGCAGTCCCATTCTGTAGGTCCCCTAATGCACCAGGACGAGATTTGCAAAAATCCAGGCATAGCCTACAATCTCCGTCCTGCAACTGGGTAGATTCAGAGGTCTGCTGTTTTATAGACCAAAACAGAAAACGTGCATTCAAGCTGTTCACATACACTGTACAATGGCTGCCTTATGAAAGAGAAATACCAATGCTTAGCTCCCCAAGGCAGTAGCCAAATAGTACTCCAGATAGGCTGTGCACAAGAGAAAACAAAAAGTGTTAAAATAGAAGAGCACACCAAACACACACTCACAGAAGTTTACACTAGCAGCAATCATATCTTGTTACACAAACTGGAATGTTATTCTGTGCATATACTTGTTATATACTACTATTTAGACCCAGAATATCTTCAAGCATAGAGAAAAATGGTGTGACAGCATTATTAGTTCATTCTTAAAGATAATGGGACTCATTTTCAAAACATAAAATATTCAAAAACTAGCATAAAGTGTAACTTTGACATTTTAATCACCAAAGCATTCAAGTGCTAAATGTCTTGCAGATCATTTTCCCTCCAGTATGTCTAAATCGTAAGGGTGTGTGTTTTGGGAGGAATTAGGGTAGACTTAGGACTTGGAGTCCTGTAGAATAATTAAACCTTTTTGAAGATGTCCAGGGCATAATTTATATGTTTGGAGTTAGACCTGTTTTAAAAGCACATACATGTAAAGGCCAAAAAGGTACCCAAAGTGACTAAATGATCACTGGACATATGTAAGCATGACACCTCCCCCACCCAAAGATGGGAAAGAATCAGTACATACCCACCTCTGTGATAGCTGCAGATATGGGAAATCCAAGTAGAATCTATTGAAGTTAAGCATCCCCATCCTTAGTAAACTGTCTGAAACAATGGTTAGTTTCACTGATCAGGAAGGTGAGTGAGGTGTGTTAGACTGGAGAAGAATAGATTGGAGTCAAATGTACTTTCCAGTATGCCTCTGACAATAGTTTCTGATTAATCTTAGTTATCTGTGCACCTGGACCCATTGTACATCCTAAGCTGTCCATCTTAAGCACCAGACATTAATATATCTTCTTAACACCTCTTCGCACCTCTTAGCTGCAAGTTCATTTGTTACCTTCAAAGCATTGATTTAATTAAGGCTGTCTGCAATGACATTCCCTAAGGTCAGACATGAATGATATGATCTCCCATAGGCCTTTGCTGACATTGGTTAGGGCAACCAAAATGCTGATTGCTAGTAATGCTAGGCTGACAGCAGCAAGCAGGTGCATAGAGTAGCCTGGTGGGCGGTGTAGTTAACCATAGTGAGGGGAATCCAAGCCCATATCCCACCCTACCCACTATATATATGGTGGAAAGTGTGAGCCCATCAAAACCTACTTTACTGCCATATACAGTGGGTGACACCTGTTATGATTAAATGTATAGCTGGTACCCTTTATGTGAAGTTCACAGCAGTGCCCCACTGCTCTGTTAGCATGTCTACGTGGCTAGTCCACTAAAATACTGGTCCCTTCCACATCTAAATGTGCTTGTTTTGGACATTTCAATTTTAAAAAATGGCCAATAAAGATAGATGCCCTCAGGGCTAGAACAGACATGGGCAACTCTGGTCCTCGAGCGCCAGAATCCAATTGGGTTTTCAGGATTTCCTCAATGAATATGCAAAGCCTTCCCTCCGATGTCAGCTCTGACTTCGGGGGAAGACTTCTGGGTTGGCTACATATGACGTGCTGCAGGCTGCCTCCAACCCCTGCTGTTATCTGGACTCGAATGAAGTAGTGGAAGGGAGTGCATTTTTGGATACAGAAGTCATGAACTGGGGAGAGAGGAAGGGAGGGAAAGAGATGCTGAGGTGGGGGAGGGAATAGAAAGGGAGAATTGGGTGTGGGTGTGTCAATGAGCAGGAAAGAGAGATGGTTGTGTACACACGGCAAATGGAAGAAAAAGGAGAATTTTTGGTCATAGGGAGGGAGGTACAGAATATGATAGGGAAGAAAAAGATGAGTGAGAAATGTGGCAAGGGAACAATGGGACAGATTGAAAGGAATGCAAGAGGGAGGAATGTTGGACAGTGGTGAATGGAATGGAGGGAGAGATGTGGCATGGTGCTGGGTGATAGAAATGTTGGGTATGGGGCTGGTGGGCAGGCACGAAAGATGAGAAAGAGATAAATGCTGGACCATGGTAGGGGGAACCAATGGACAGCAACAGAAGAATTTACATTAGATGGGAAAGTGGAAAAAAGAAACTGGGACCAACTTTATAGAAAAATAAGTCTCCAGACAACAAAGGTAAAAAACAGAATTTATTGACTAAAATATGTTAGCTTTGGGAAATGCATATGGCAGATGTCTTTGTTTTGTGTTCAAAAGAAAAGGAAATGCATTTCTGGTTTTATTTCTACAGTGTTGAAGTACTTGCTGACCCTTGCTGTGACTGGTGGGGATCCCCAAGCACTGCCAGCAGAGGACCTTCTCTAGAGATGGCCAGAACTCCCCTCCACCAAGTGCAGCAGTCGCTGGCAGCATCCATGAGCCACTGAGGTGCCAGCATCTGTGACTCAGGGAAGCTACTGCTGCCTGCCAAGCTTGACAAAAGGGACCCCCGACCAACTGCAAAGGAAGTCCTCAGCTGACAGCTTGTGGGTTCTCATCAGCTGAGTATTTATATTTTATATTTACAATAGAGGTTCTGGTAGAAACCCATTTACAAAGTATGTATTCTTCCCAATTAATATTTCCAAATTAATAAAGTCTCTTTGCTTATTTGTAAATGGATCTCTACCAGAGCCTTTAATTCAGTAGCATAATTAAATAAAATAACTATTTCTGAAGTTTATAGGGAAGGGTGGGGACGGAGGGGATTCCTCACGGGGACGGGAGGGATTCCTTGCGGGGACGGGTGGGATTTTGGTGGGGACGGGTGGGATTTCTGTCCCCGCGCAACTCTCTAGCACAGAAGCCCTGACAGCAATGACAAGAGGCTGCTTCCTGTCACTACTGTTAGAAGGCTCTGCATTGTGTCAACAGCTCACTGAGTGATTGAGTTGGTGAGTTTGCGTGCAAATTATTTGAATACAATCTTGATAGTGAATCAATCGCTGTTAGAAAATCAACCAGAGAAGCAGCCAACAGCGATTTTGTTTGACAATGTTTCAATGAAAGGCCATTGCAGACAAGAAGGCAAAGCATATTGAACTTTTCTGAATAGTAGGGTAGTGAAAAAGCTATGGAAATAATGGTATCCTGTATCCTTTATTAGCCATCTTTCCACTAGAGATTATACTACTTACAACAATAAATGGCAAGTCTGTGGATAACCTCTGTCATAAGTGAGAGATATAAGAACTGTATTGGACTCTGTATGGATATGCTTGAAGGATTACAAATTAGAATATTCTTCTGATGTTTATACAGGTGTGTGGGTCAGCACTGCACTGTTCCAAAAAAAAAAAAAATAAATAAATAAATAAATAAATTAATGCAACAAAATAGCAAGAGCTACAATAGTCATACTGTTAAAACGTCCAGCCGTAAGCCTTTGTGGGAAAACTCAAGGGCTCATTTTCAAAATACAAAGATGTATAAAAAACAGCATAAATCAGTGGTTGGACATTTTTCTTGCCAAAACGTCCAAGTGCCGATTTTTGAAACTGGTTTTCTAGACATCTTGCTAGACTTTATCCCCACTGAGCGTCCAAATTTTAATGGTGTGTGTTGGAGATGTGTTATGGGTGGACTTTGGACATGCTTAGACTTGGATGTCTTGCAGCAGTAATCAAACCTTTCCCATGACATCCTGGATATGATTTAGACAGCCAGAGTTAGACCTGTCTTTGAAGCATTTAAGTGCCACATAGGTACCCAAAACGACTAGATGACCATAGGAGAGATGAAGTCATGACCCCCCCATACTCCCCAAGTGGTCACTGACCCCCCTCCCACCCTCCAAATATCTGAACAAAACAGTACATACCTGTCTCTATACCAGCAGCATCTGGTATAGGAACGCTTAGTAGACCAAGAAGTAGGCGTCTGGAGTAATCTGGTGTGTGAAGTAGTAACAGCAACAAAGTAGTAAACCATGGAGAGGGGGACCCAGGCCCATTAACCACTCCAACCACTACATTTATGGTGGAGTGAGCCCATCAAAATCCTACTGTACTGTCATATAGGTGACACCTGCAGCCATAAGGGCTATAGGAACAGCAAACAAGGGATAGTGGGCTTTAGGGGAGTTTTGCAGGAATCACCCAAAATTATGAGGGGGTTATGCTGAAATGTGTACTAGAGATGCACAGGGACGACGGGGATCCTTTGGGTCACAGGGATCCCGTTGGAACGCGCCCTAGGGTCGTGGGGATCCCATGGGGACACCTCCTAGTGTCGCAGGGATCCTGCGGGGTTCGATGCAACTCGAGCCGCAAGGCTCGTCTTCTTTTTCCTACCTGCTCTGCTGCAGCACACATAGCCAACCGGAAGTCTTCCCCGATGTCAGTGCTGACATCAGAGGGAGGGCTTAAGCAAAGCACAGAAGGCATGAACTTGAGAGAGAGGAAGGGAGGAAAAGAGATGCTGAGGTGGGGGAGGGAATGCGTTTTTGGACACAGAAGACATTAACTTGGGAAAGAGGAAGGGAGGGAAAGAGATGCTGAGGTGGGGAGGGAATGCGTTTTTGGACACAGAAGGCATGAACTTGGGAGAGAGGAAGGGAGGGAGAGATGCTGAGGTGGGGAGGGAATGCGTTTTTGGACACAGAAGGCATGAACTTGGGAGAGAGGAAGGGAGGGAAAGAGATGGTTGTGTACACGGGAATGGAAGAAAGGAGAATTTTTGGTCAAAGGGAGGGAGTGAGATACAGATGAGAGGGAGAAATATTGTGGTGGAAAGGAAATAGTGGGACAGATTGAAATGGATGCAAGAGAGAGGAATGTTGGACATAGTGGTGAAGGAAATGGAGGGAGAGATGTGGCATGGTGCTGGAGAGGGGTGATAGAAGGAGAAATGTTGGGCATGGGGCTGGTGGGCAGGCATGAAAGATGAGAAAGGGATAAATGGTAGGAGGAACAGAAGAATTTACAGAAGACAGGAAAGCGGAAAAAAGAAACTGGGACCAACTTTATGGAAAAATAAGTCTCCAGACAACAAAGGTAAAATAATGTAATTTATTGACTAAAATATGTTAGCTTTGGGAAATGTATATAGCAGATGTTTTTGTATTGTGTTCAAAAGAAAAGGAAATGCATTTCTGGTTTTATTTCTATAGTGTTGAAGTACTTGCTGACCCTTGCTGTGACTGGTGGGGATCCCCAAGCATTGCCAGCAGAGGACCTCCTCTAGAGACAGCCAGAACTCCCCTCCACCAAGCACAGCAGTCTCTGTCAGCATCCATGAGCCACTGAGGTGCCAGCATCTGTGACTCAGGGACGCTACTGCTGCCTGCCAAGCTTGGCAAAAGGGACCCCCGGCCAACTGCAAAGGAAGTCCTCAGCTGAGGGGTTCTCATCAGCTGAGTATTTATATTTTATATTTACATTAGAGGCTCTGGTAGAAACCCGTTTACAAAGTATGTATTCTTCCCAATTAATATTTCCAAATTAATAAAGTCTCTTTGCTTATTTGTAAATGGGTCTCTACCAGAGCCTTTAATTCAGTAGCATAATTAAATGAAATAACTATTTCTGAAGTTTATAGGGTCGAACGGGATTCCTCGCGGGGACGGAGGGATTCCTCACGGGGACGGGTGGGATTTTGGTGGGGACGGGTGGGATTTCTGTCCCCGTGCAACTCTCTAATGTGTACCTAATACCATTTATGGTTTTTGTTGAGTCTGTATTTTAGAATGTTTTTTATTTGAATTTGTATTTTTGGTAGGTTTTTCATTTTATGGATGTTTACTTTGTAATCCGCCTCATTGATAGGCGAAATAGAAATTCTTAAAATAAATAAATAGACTCTGTGATGCAGAAGAAAAAAAAAAATTGAGCACAAACCTGATTGAAGTTCTAAAAAGGCCTTGAAAAATGAAATTGAGCTAAAGTGGGAAGGGAGGATGTAAATAGTGAAACACTCCAAAAGGAAGCAAAAAATCAGCACAGAAGGCACAAAAAAGAAAACAAAAGTTAATAAGCGTGAGGAAATGTGGCACAAGAACAAGTCTTGTCAGCAAAATGGAGAATAAGACAAGACTGGCAGTCCCATCTGACTCCATCAAGTGGAAAAGGACTTGTGCATTTGAGGTGTGGGCCTAGTAAAGGCTTATTAAAGTGATATGAATGCCGGGTAGCATCCACACCAAGGCTCCATTTGGGACGTCACTCACTTGTAAGAATCTAAGTCCTTCTAGTCTTTGGAGAAACTATGCTACTTTTTCAATCAAGAATAAGTTTTCTGTGGTAGAACGAGATGAGGAAAGATTAGAAAACAGAAAATATTTCAATAAAAATTTTCCACAAAGGTGTAGGGCACAAGGCATTTTTATTAGTAGTTAAATGTCTTGAAGACCTTGACACATTTCATTTTCAGGACTAGATTCTATTAGTACATTTTAAAATAAATGTTATATATGTACTCTATAGAACAGCGATGCCACTTTGAAGATAACATGTAGATTGCAGCTGTATACTTCTACAGGAATTATTTTTTCCCCTGACATTCATAATCCTATTGTCACTTCTCAGTCTCCAAGGCTAGTGGTTTTCTAACATTTAGCTGTCATCATTCAGAACATTTATTGTATTTATTTAAAAAAACAAAACAAAAAATGTTAACTGAATTTGATAAGTCAGTGTACAAAGTCCCACAGTTAAATTGCAAAACCTGTTACACACAATATAAACTATAGTATTGAACTTGGTAATTTTAGTAGTATAAACTTTTTTTGTTAAACAATTCCAAAATAGAAAACATGTAAAACCTTGTTCACAGCCAACAGCATGGCAGGGTGTGACACCCCAATGCTATATCTATATCTTAAACCCCCCTCCATTTTCCTCCCCCTTCAGTCTCTAAAAAAATATATAATCTTCAAACAAGTGCCTATGATTTAATCTTTTAAATACACACCAAAGTTATTTATTATTATGGTCTTTGATCTTTTCTGGCTGTCTCCAATCTGGATGATCAGCCAAAGGGGGAGGTAATACTTTTTTTAAAATCAGGAAATACTTTTTTTTTATAGAAAGAGTGGATTGCCCTTCTGGTGGCGCTGGAGGATACAAAAACCTTGATGGAATTTAAAAAAATGCAGGGGATAGATACAAAGGGGATAATTTTCAAAGCACTTAGACAAAGTACCATAGGTTTTTATGGTACTTTGTGTGTCTAAGTGCTTTGAAAATGAGCTTCAATGGATCTTAAATAGAAAAAGGACAGTATCAAAATAAAACGACATATCAGCAGTTATAAGTTCATTTAGGATGCATAGTAAGTAGTGCTTAAATGGCAGCTCCAACAGTAGAGGACAATGTTAAATGGACTTCTATGGTCTATGTACCATATGGCAAGACAGATCACGATGGAATGGAATGGGTTTTGATAGCAGCTCTTTGAAATGGAGCCAGAAAAGGGCAGACTTTTTAATTTTTTTTACAGTCTGGGCCCTGAAAATGGCAAGGATGGATCAGGAGCAAGTACATGTATTTTATACCACATTCAAATTGTATACAAGTAATTGGGGGAAGGGAAAACATTGTATAGTGCATCATTTATTTTGTTACAAAATTTTTAATTTACCCTTACATAAACTCTGCTTCCATATTAAACATAGTAATTTATATCTCAGTGTATATTAAAATTAGCTTTAGAAATCTGTTTCAACGCACCATAGGTCATAAGATTTTATTTTAAAACAATCAGTTAAAAATACTGAGTATTAACATGAGGCACTTTGGCAACTTTTTTTTATGAGAACAGCTTAAAAAATTTGACCCAAAATATTTTTCTAAGCAAGATATCACCATACTTGTATTATCCATAAAAATCCATGGTACAAACTATTGCATTTTCAGTTTATATGAGGCAGATATTCGACAGGAGAAAACTGAGCAGGAGAGGCTCCTACCCGGGCATTCCCCCACTGTTTGGGTGATCCCAAGATTTTCAGCAGCACATAACTAGCTAGTGCGCTGAAAATCTGGGAAAACTGCCATGGCACTATCTGGTTAATGCTGGGGTGGTCCAGGGCAGAATCAGGAGTTACACAAGTACCATAGATAACTCAGTTCTGGTGCTCTGTTCTTGATTCAGTTAACTTAGGATATCAAAAAGGCTAGTCTAAGTTAACTGGATAGCAATCAAGGTATAGCTGTTGAATACTGGCTGTATCTGGGTCCCAGCAGACAGCTGTAACTGAATATTCAAGCACAATTCAGTTGTTAACACCCGTATTTAAAACGCTAGCTGGAGGCAGGTGAGTATTACCTCCCATATTTTTAGTAACAAAGGCCCTATGACATCACTATAAAAAGGGAAGCAGCGAACTAAAAAAATAGGAAGAGAATTAAGGAGAAAACTACAAAAAAGTACACCACAGGAAGCGATCAGGAAGTAATACCAACATAGAACAGTATAAGCTAACAGGTGGCAGAGAAAGGCCCCAAGAAAATATCATGCTCTTCTGTTTTCTAGAATGAGTCCTAGACTTTAGCTGGATTCAAAGGAAAGGAAATTAATAGATAACAATTGTCATCTTCCTTATCCTGCTAGACAAGTCCAGAACTAATGTATGTACCAAAGCTCTTATTTTATATGGAAGGAAGAAGACAGGCCTCTTTAAGATTTCCCTACCAAAGGCACTATCTAGCCCAAATACGCTTGTAATACTTGACAAATGAACGTAGCAAAAACCATATCGCTGCCCCACAAATATCATCAGGAGCCTCTGCCCAGTTCAAGCCTCTGCCAAGGGTAAGCCAACTCAATATCTGATCCAAACCACAATGGACAACTTAGAAGCACAAGAACCCTTGCCAAAAGCCATGGAAGGAGGACAACAAAGGTTATCTAACAAAGAGAGCTAGTAATTTCCAGGCAACAAAAGAGAACCCTGAAGATATCCAATTTAGAAAGAACCTGAAAGGAACCAATACCGAGGACTTCAAGGAAAAAGGCAGGGCCACCAACTCATTCAGCTGAAAGGAGGAAACCATCCACAGGATAACCACGTTGTGAGAATTTTAAATAAGGATCTCTACTAAAGGGTCTGAAGCTCAGATATCTTTCAAGCTGAAGTGATGGCAACCAGAAAACTGTCTTGCGAGCAAATACATAGCCCAACTGGACCACTTCCAAGAATTTACTGATCTGAGGTAATGAGGGCCCACTGCTGGTGACAAAAATTGTAGCCTGTCCCCTTGACTGACTCAGCCATAGAAAAGGCCCACATAAATGTCACTTGGGCTCTCTCACTCTTCCAATGGAAGTACCAGCAGTTAAGGGCGCAGAACCACCCTGCATTTTTGGCCCCTTACTACAGGGATGGTCTTTATAAGAATGAAAAGAGGACCTCTTATCTGTACCCTTCTCTTCCACTGCCAACTCCAGACTCCGTCCCTTCTTTCTTGCAGCGCCGTATGCCTGGAACAGGAAGAACAGACGGACGGACTCCACCTCAGCAGAGATGGAACGAGGCTACTTGCAAGCAACATCAAGAGAGAAGTTGAGAACTTTTTAAACTAGGAAGAAATGGAAAGCCGACAGTCGACCGAGAGAGAGAGTCGATAGTTTGGGAACCGGTATACCTGGAGGAAGATAGTGGGGAAGACTCACCAGATTGCAGACAAGACAGACCGAAAGGGACACAAAAGGGAAGGACACACAGGAAGGGAACAGGCTGCAAACTCAAGTGTATGTACACGAATGCAAGGAGCCTTAGAAATAAGATGGGTGAATTAGAAGCTGTGGCACAAAAAGATAACGTTGACATCATCGGCATCACGGAAACATGGTGGACTGATGAAAATGTCTGGGACACAGTACTACCGGGATACAAACTATACTGCAGAGACAGAGTGACTCAAAAAGGAGGAGGCATTGCCATATACATCAAAGAGGGAATTGAATCTACTGCAGAGAACATGCCACAACAGACGGATATGTTAGAGTATCTATGGATTAAAATTCCAGGAACAAATGGTCCAGAAATGAGGATAGGCATGTACTACCGACCCCAGGGCAGTCCAAAGAAATTGATGGAGAAATGATGGATGAGATTAAACGCATCTGCAAGGGAGGCAACACAGTTATCATGGGCGACTTCAACTATCCAGGGATAGAATGGAACCTAGGCACCTCCGGCTGTGCTAGAGAGACCAAGTTCCTGGAAACTGTAGGCGATGGCTTCCTAGAACAACTTGTTAAGGAAAACACGAGAGGAAATGAATTCTGGACTTAATTCTAAATGGACTGCGGGGACCGGCACAGGATGTGGAAGTAGAAGGGACGCTGGGAAACAGCGATCACAATATGATCTGCTTCAACCTGGAAATAAGGGCAAAACATCGGTCCAGAAAGACAGCCACAATGCTAAACTTCCGAAAAGGGAATTACGATGGGATAAGATGCATGGTGGGGAAGAAGATTAAGAAGAGGATACGCACTGTAAAGACGCTAGAGCAAGCTCGGTCTCTTTTCAAGGATACGGTCACCGAGGCGCAAAATCTATATATACCGCATATCAACAAGGGATCAAAAAGGAAAAAGAATAAAGAACCATCGTGGCTCATTGTAGAGGTTAAGGAAGCGATCAGAGAAAAAAAAACCACCTTGGAAAAGATCAAAAACGGATCTTGGCGTAATTTACAGACCCCCAAGACAACAGGATGACCTGGATATGGAAATAATCGAAGATATAGAAAATATCACCTTGCGTGGGGACACAGTATTGCTAGGTGACTTCAACATGCCTGATGTGGATTGGGTTACACTTACCTCTGCTTCCGGCAGCAGCAGGAGGCTATTAAACTCTATGAAAGGAGCAAGCCTCAGGCAACTGGTGTTGGAACCGACAAGGGATCAGGCAATACTGGACCTGATACTTACCAATGGAGAAAGTGTCACAGAGGTCTTGGTGGGCGACACATTGGCTTCCAGTGACCACAACATGGTATGGTTCAATATCAGGAAAGGTTTCACTAAATCTACTACACTAACCAAAGTCCTCAAATTCAAGGACACAAATTTCAAAGAATTGGGAGACTTCGTTCACCAGGCGCTACAAAGCCAAGAAGAAACCGATAACATGGAAGACATGTGGTCGACTTTGAAAGCAACCATACAAGAAGCAACAAACCGCTATGTAAAATCAGTAAGTAAACGGCGAAGGAACAATAAGCCACAGTGGTTTACTGCGGAGATCTCAGACCTGATCAAGGAGAAGAAAAAAGCATTCATCTCTTACAAACAATCAGGGAAGCAGGACTCTAGAGCAGACTACCTGGCCAAATCAAAAGCCGTCAAAACAGCAGTCAGGGAGGCTAAATTCCTCATGGAGGAGTCTCTAGCAAAGAACATCCAGAAGGGAGTAGAGAGCTGCACGGGAACGGGGACGACGGGAATCCCGCGGGACCCGCGGGCATCCCGCGGGTTCCCCCTTCGGGTCACGGGGATCCCGTGGGGACGCCCCTAGGGTCGCGGGGATCCCGTGGGGACGCCCCCTAGGGTCACGGGGATCCCATGGGGACGCCTCCGAGGGTCACGGGGCTCCTGCGGGGCTGAATGTACTCAGTCGCGGGGCTGAATGTACTCAGTCGCGCGGCTCTTCTTCTCCCTACCTTCTCTGCTTGCAGCACAGAGCCGAACGGAAGTCTTCCCGACGTCAGCGCTGACGTCGGAGGGGAGGGAGGGCTTAAACAAATCTTAAACAAAGCCCTCCCTCCCTCCGACGTCAGCGCTGACGTCGGGAAGACTTCCGTTCGGCTCTGTGCTGCAGGCAGGGCAGGTAAGGAAAAGGAGAGTAGCCTCGCGGTTCGAGTGGCTACCAAGGGAGGGGGCGGTTCGCCCCGCCCCGCCCCGGTTGCAGCACAGCCGGCCAGGTCCCCTTACTTTTGTGGCACTTCCCCGACCGACCGATAACAGCCCGGGTCCGACAATCCTCCCTGCCCTGTAGCCGCGAATCTAAATTACCTTCTTACAGCAGCTGTAAGAAGGTAATTTAGATTCGCGGTTAAGGGCAGGGAGGTTTGTCGGACCCGGGCTGTTATCGGTCGGTCGGGGAAGTGCCACAAAAGGGGACCTGGCCGGCTGTGCTGCAACTGGGGCGGTAGAGAAGGAGGGGGAAGAAGGACGCTGAAAGGCCATGGTGAAGACAGGAGGGGGGGGGAAGGACTCTGAAAGCACTTGAAGACAGAGGAGGGAGAAGGACGCTGAAAGGCCATGGGAAGGGCGGGGGGGGAGGACTCTGAAAGCACTTGTGGAAGACAGAGGGGGGAAGGACTCTGAAAGCACTTGTGGAAGACAGAGGGGGGAGAAGGATGCTGAAAGGCCATGGGGAAGACAGAGAGGGAGAAGGATGCTGAAAGGACATGGGGAAGATGGGGAGGAGAAGGACACTGAAAGGAAATGAGGAAGAGAGAGACGCTGGCAGGGAAGAGGACAGATGCAGACTATGGGGGAAGCGGAGAGAACAAGATGGGTGCCAGACCAATTTGGAAGGGGGAAGAAAGGGAGAGGCACAGTAACAGAGCAAATGGAAGATGCAGAAGGAAGAGAGACAGTGGATGGAAGGAATTGAATGAGAACATGAGGAAAGCAGAAACCAGGCAACAAAGGTAGGAAAAGAATTCTATTTCTTTTTTTTTTTTTTTTGCTTCAGGATAAAGTAGTATATTAGTTGTGTTGATAAAAATTTATAAACATTAGAGGCTCTGGTAGAAACCCGTTTACAAAGTATGTATTCTTCCCAATTAATATTTTCAAATTAATAAAGTCTTTTTGCTTATTTGTAAATGGGTTTCTACCAGAGCCTTTAATTCAGTAGCATAATTAAATGAAATAACTATTTCTGAAGTTTATAGGGACGGGCGGGGACGGAGGGGATTCCTCGCGGGGACGGGTGGGGACGGAGGGGATTCCTCGCGGGGACGGGTGGGGACGGAGGGATTCCTCACGGGGACGGGTGGGGACGGGTGGGATTCCTCGCGGGGACGGGTGGGACTTTGGCGGGGACGGGTGGGATTTCTGTCCCCGCGCAACTCTCTAGAAGAGAGATAAATCCTTCTTCAGGTATATCAGTGATAGAAGAAAAAACTCAGGCGGGATTGTACGTCTTAGGAAACCAGACGGAGACTATGTGGAAAAGGATTCGGAAAAAGCCCAACTATTAAATGAATACTTCTGCTCAGTCTTCACCCGAGAAGCGCCAGGGCTCGGCCCTCAGCTACAGACAAGGGTTGGCTCAGTTGACCCGTTTAGTAACTTTGAGTTTACGCCCAGCAGTGTCTACGGTGAGCTGTCAAAGCTCAAGGTTAACAAAGCAATGGGGCCGGACAACCTGCACCCCAGGGTGCTTAGGGAGCTGAGTGATGTCTTGGCGGAGCCACTGTCCGCGCTCTTCAACCTCTCCCTTAGTACAGGCAGCGTCCCGTTGGACTGGAGGACGGCTAACGTCATTCCACTCCACAAGAAAGGCTCAAAGATGGAGACAGCAAACTACAGACCAGTGAGTCTAACATCGATAGTGAGCAAACTAATGGAAACTCTAATCAAACACCAATTAGATAAGATCCTGGATGAGGAGAATCTACGGGATCCCCGACAAAATGGATTTACTAAGGGGAGATCCTGCCAATCCAACCTGATCAGCTTCTTTGACTGGGTAACGGGGAAGCTGGATATTGGGGAGTCCCTGGACATCGTGTACCTGGACTTTAGCAAAGCATTCGATAGCGTACCACACCGCAGGTTACTGAGCAAGATGAGTTCTATAGGATTAGGTAACACATTGACGAAATGGGTTGGGAGCTGGCTTGGAGGTAGGCTCCAAAGGGTGGTGGTGAATGGCACCCCCTCCGAAATGACGGAGGTGATTAGTGGAGTACCACAGGGCTCAGTCTTGGGCCCAATCCTATTCAACATCTTTATAAGAGACTTGGCAGAAGGGCTTCGAGGTAAAATAACATTATTCGCCGATGATGCCAAACTGAGTAATGTAGTGGGCAAATGCACAACAGACGAAGATTCAGTGCCCGACAACATGATGCACGACCTACTCCTACTGGAGCGATGGTCTAGGACATGGCAACTCAACTTCAATGCCAAAAAATGCAAAGTTATGCACCTGGGCAGCCAGAATCCATGCAAGTCTTATACCCTTAATGGCGAGATCCTAGCAAAAACGGTAGCAGAACGAGACTTGGGGGTAATCGTCAGTGAGGACATGAAGTCTGCCAATCAAGTGGAGCAGGCTTCGTCCAAGGCAAGACAAATCATGGGCTGCATACGAAGGGGTTTCGTCAGTCGTAAGGCGGAAGTCATTATGCCATTGTATAGATCCATGGTGAGGCCCCACCTGGAATACTGTGTGCAATTCTGGAGGCCGCATTATCGCAAGGATGTGCTAAGACTGGAGTCGGTGCAAAGAATGGCCACCCGGATGGTCTCGGGACTCAAGGATCTACCATACGAAAAACGGCTTGACAAATTACAGCTATACTCGCTCGAGGAGCGCAGAGAGAGAGGGGACATGATCGAGACGTTCAAGTATCTTACGGGCCGCATCGAGGCGGAGGAAGATATCTTCTTTTTCAAGGGTCCCACGACAACAAGAGGGCATCCGTTGAAAATCAGGGGCGGGAAACTACGAGGTGACACCAGGAAATTCTTTTTCACTGAAAGAGTGGTTGATCGCTGGAATAGTCTTCCACTACAGGTGATTGAGGCCAGCAGCGTGCCTGATTTTAAGGCCAAATGGGATCGGCACATGGGATCTATTCACAGGGCAAAGGTAGGGGAGGGACATTAAGGTGGGCAGACTAGATGGGCCGTGGGCCCTTATCTGCCGTCTATTTCTATGTTTCTATGAAAACTGGAATAAGCACAAACAACATCAATGCAGGTGCCATAAGGCAGTAAAAGGGGCCAAAAGATACGAGGAAAAAATAGCCAATAAGGCAAAAAATCTTCAAGCCGTTCTTTCAATATATCAAAGGGAAACAACCTGCAAAGGAAGCGGTGGGACCGTTGGATGACCAAGGAATAAAGGGAACGCTAAAGGAGGACAAAGCAATCGCTGACAGACTAAATACATTTTTTGCGTCTGTATTTACCGAAGAGGATATACACAGCATACCAGAACCAATCAGGCTATATGCTGGATGTGAAAATGGGAAACTGACAGGGTTAACGGTCAGTCTAGAAGAGGTATGCAGGCAGATTGATAGGCTTATGAATGATAAATCCCCGGGACCGGATGGCATCCATCTGAGGGTCATCAAGGAACTAAAACGGACCATAGCTGAACTGCTTCAACTAATAGCCAATCTATCGATCAAAACGGGAAAGATCCCGGAAGACTGGAAAGTGGCGAATGTTACGCCGATCTTCAAAAAAGGTTCGAGGGGAGACCCGGGAAACTACAGACCGGTGAGTAAGACCTCGCTACCAGGAAAGATGGTAGAGGCGCTGATAAAGGATCGCATCATTTAACACCTTGACGGTCACGGTCTGATGAGGACCAGCCAGCATGGTTTCAGCAAAGGAAGATCTTGTTTGACGAACTTGCTGCACTTCTTCGAGGGAGTAAACAGGCAGATAGACAAGGGCGACCTGGTCGACACTGTATATCTGGATTTTCAGAAGGCATTCAACAAGGTTCTGCATGAACGACTTCTTTCAAAAATTGCGAGCCATGGAATTGAGGGTGAAATAATCATGTGGATTAAAAACTGGCTGGAGCACAGGAAACAGAGAATGGGGGTAAATGGACAATACTCAGACTGGAAGAGCATCACCAGTGGGGTGCCGCAGGGCTCACTGCTTGGATCCGTGCTCTTCACCATCTTTATAAACGATCTGGACATAGGTACGACGAGCGAGGTGCTTAAACCTGTGGACGATACAAAGTTATTCAGAGTAGTGAAGACACAAGGGGATTGCGAAGATCTGCAACGTGACATAATCAGGCTTGAGGAATGGGCATCGACATGGCAGATGAGTTTCAACATGGACATGTGTAAAGTGATGCATGTCGGTAACAAAAAATCTCATGCACGAATACAGGATGTCTGGGGTGGTACTTGGAGAAACCTCCCAGGAAAGAGACTTAGGAGTTCTGATCGACAAGTTGATGAAGCCGTCCGCGCAATGTGCGGCAGCTGTGTAAAGGGCAAACAGAATGCAAGGAATGTTAAATAAAGGGATCACGAACAGATTGGAGAAGGTTATCATGCTGCTGTACCGGGCCATGGTGCATCCTCACCTGGAGTACTGCGTACAGCACTGGTCACCGTACATGAAGGACACAGTACTACTCGAAAGGGTCCAGAGAAGAGCGACAAAGATGGTTAAGGGGTTGGAAGAGCTGCTGTACAGTGAAAGATTAGAGAAACTGGGCCTCTTCTACCTCAAACAGAGGAGATTGAGAGGGGACATGATCGAAACATTCAAGGTACTAAAGGGGATAGACTTAGTAGATAAGGACAAGTTGTTCACTCTCTCCAAGAGAACGAGAGGGCACTCTCTAAAGTTGAAAGGGGATAGATTCCGTACAAAGGTTAAGAAAGTTCTTCTTCACCCAGAGAGTGGAATTCTTCACCCAGAGACTGGAATGCTCTTCCAGAGCCTTTCATAGAGGAAAACACCCTCCAGGGATTCAAGGCAAAGTTAGACACATTCCTGCTAAATAAGGGCATACGCTGGTAGGGCTAGTCTCAGTTAGGGTGCTGGTCTTTGACTAGAGGGCCGCCACGTGAGCAGACTGCTGGGCATGATGGACCACTGGTCTGACCCAGCAGCGGCAACTCTTATGTTCTTATGCCTGAATCAATACATCGTGCTCCGTCCCTGGCAGTGTTCAAATCCAAGCTAGAGGCCCACTTTTTTGAAACTGATTTCAACTCTTAACTTCCCTTCATACCCACTATAATCTCCCCAACCCTGCTGCTGTCAGATACCTATACCCACTATAACCTCCCCAACTTTGAAATGTCCTGTCTAAATTAGATTGTAAGCTCTTCTGAGCAGGGACTGTCTATTGTATGTTAAAATGTACAGCGTTGCGTACGCCTTTCAGCGCTATAGAAATAATAAATAGTATTAGTAAGATAGCAGAAACTCTCTAGAATGAGACCAATCTTAATGTACCCTGAATACTTTAGCTGTGTACTCCTGGAGATGCTAAGACAGTCTCCCACAAGTTCTTAATGATCTCTTTACAGATCCTCCAAGGATGGTTCCAAAAGGGAAATTGCTGAGGCACATCTTAAAGGTAGAATTCCTGAGTCACAAACATCTACGAGCCAGAATGCCAGAAGTTAGCAAGTGGGAAGAAACATGGATGAAATTCTACAAATATCTACCAAAGGCTGCCCCTGATTCCAGGAGGGCCACTTCAGGACAAGGGGAAGTCTTTTCACCCAGTGGAAAACTGCCTGGGCCATATACTTGCCACAGACTGTAGTCTGAATTCCAACAGCTGAGGAAGAAAAAAGGTGTTTCAAAAACTCAACCATGCAGTCACATACATCCTTGACCCTTGCTGCCCTTTAAAGGAATGGTGATTCTTTTAGTTACTGTTGTTACTAGAGCCTTTACAGTACTACAGTAGGGACCTTGAAAAGCCTGTCCAAATCCTGTCTGATGAGCAGATAGTGCTTGACCATGAGCCTCGAACCTCTGAGGATTAGGTTCAAAGAATCTCTTCCAGCAAGGATAAAACAAAAGGCGCATGAAGAAAGAAAACCTTAGGGGGCCCTTCAGAATAGGATCCCCCCTCTGAAGCTGACTGAAGAACCACCAAAGGGATTAGAGGCCGACCAAAACTGTTGAAAACTCAGGTTTGGTTGTTTGATTGTGAACCAGTAAAGGGCGCTGTGGATTGTCAGAACTTAGTCTGCATTCCTCTGCTAAACAGACAGCTGCACAGGAATGGGGATTATGGGAACCCTGCAAAATCTACCAGAATTACTGAAGGTATGCAAGTTATCATAGGATTCCCATGGGGATGGAAGAAGTTGCCATGAGATTCCCAAGGGAGTATAGGCAAAACTCTTCTGACTCCAAAATGAGGTTTGCAATGCACTGAGAGAGATGCAATTGGAACACCAGCATAAGGCTGGGAACGTATGGAGAGAGGCAGTTGAGAATGCCAGACTGAGGCTTGGAACGCTCATTGGTTGAAAAGTAAATACCATCCCAAAAAACATGGGAGACTACTGGGGTTGGGAGTAAATTAGAGGGCTGTGAGCAAATAAATAATAATGCTGAATCTTGTGGGGATGGAGGAGATTCATTGTGTACATAGAATGGATCTTAGTGGGTACAGGTGGGTATGGGTTAGATTTATTTGGGAATGGGTGAAGGGAAGATTAGGATCTTACCTCGATAATCTTCTTTCTAGTAGAAAGACATAAGAGTCTTGAACCAGTGGGTTATTCTCCTTTAAGAACATAGGAATTGCTGCTGCTGGGTCAGACCTGTGGTCCATCTTGCCCAGCAGTTCGCTCATGCGGCAGCCCTTAGGTCAAAGACCAGTGCCCTAAGACTAGCCTTACCTGCGTACATACTGGTTCAGCAGAAACTTGTCTAACTTTACTCGCAAGTTTGTAGAAGGCATCATCTATATTTTTCTCTCAGCTCCGCCTACTGTATCTCTGAGCTGTGTCTCATCTCCTCGTTCATATCAAAGCAGTTGACCATTCCTATAAGAGGAGAAATAAGGAGGCGGGATACGGGGAACTCCCCGACCAAACAATTTCTATTCTGGCGTAAATGTGCATGAGTTGAGTCTCTTTCATTTGCAAGGAAGCTCTGGAATGAGAAGTTAAGAGGTGATAGGCTCAGGAGTAATTCAAGTAAATACATTTTAACAGAAAGGGTGGTAGATGCGTGGAACAGTGTGGGATAGGTACATGGGATCTATTAGAGAGAAAGGAAGAGATAATGGTTACTGCGGATGGACAGACTGGATGAGCCATTTGGCCTTTATCTACTACAAGTTAATGTAAATGTAATTATAACTGAAAACAAGGTTAAAATGAACAAATCACCTACCTGAGTGGAACAAGCGCTAACACTTATTTAGCTCTCTAGTCTCTCGTTTTTCTCACTGAAAACAAGAGATAAAATCAGTACTCTTTGGACCTATCTGCCAACAGACACCAGCATACATATCTGAGCCTGTAAGCAAGCCAATTGAAATCTGACAGAGCAGGCCTTCAAGGCTCATATGCTTTTCTACTAGAAAGAAGATTATCGAGGTAAGAACCTAATTTTTCCTTCTAATGCAAAAGGCATACGAGTCTTGAACTAGTGGGATGTACTAAAGCAGTCCCGAGTCTAGGGCAGGGCAGATGAGCCTGCTGTAGGCACTGAGGACTCAAAAGTGGATTCCTTTTGTGCTGCTACCTCCACTCTGTAAAAGTTCATGAAAGTATGAAGGGTGGACCATAAAGCCACCCTACAAATTTACTCGGTCAACACTGCCCAGGACTCCGCCCATGAAGCTACACTCTTCATAGTGTACACTCTCAAAGCGATTGATGGCAGTTCACCACACCCAACACATGCAGAAGCAAAAGCTGCACAAATCCATTTGGAACTAACCCTTAGAGGCTATCATAGAAACATGATGGCAAATAAAGGCCAAATGGCCCATCCAGTCTGTCCATCCATAGTAACCATTATCTTTTCCTCTCTCAAAGAGATCCCATATGTCTATCCCATGGTTTCTTGAATTCAGACAGTCTGTCTCCATCACCTCTTCCAGGGGACTGTCCCATGCATCTACCATCCTTTATGTAAAAAAGTATTTCCTTAGATTACTCCTGAGTATTTCCTTAGATTACTCCTGAACCTATCACCTCTTAACGTCATCCTATGCCCTCTCATTCCAGAGCTTCCTTTCAAATGAGACTCGACTCATGTATTTATGCCACGTAGGTATTTAAACATCTCCATCATATTTCCCCTGTCCTGCCTTTCCTCCAAAGTATACATATTGAGATCTTTAAGTCTGTCTCCATATGCCTTATTAAGACCACGCATCATTTTAGTAGCCTTCCTCTGGACCGACTCCATCCTTTTTATATCTTTTTTAAGGTGCGGTCTCCAGAATTGTACACAATATTCTAAATGAGGTCTCACCAGAGTCTTATACAGGGGCATCAATACCTCCTTTTTCTTACTGGCCATACCTCTTCCTATGCACCCTATAATCCTTCTAGCATTCACCATCACCTTTTCAACCTGTTTGGCCACCTTAAGATCATCACATACAATTACACCCAAGTCCCGCTCTTTTGTCAGGTTTTTGCAGCCCAAATGCAAGAACTTGCATTTCTTAGCTAAATTTCAGACCATTCTTCAAGCTTTGCCAAGTCTTTTTTCATATTATTCACACCATATGGGCTGTCTACTCTATTGCAGATTTTGGTATCATCCACAAAGAGGCAAATCTCACCTGAAAGCCCTTCAGCAATATCGCCTATAAAAATGTTAAAAAGAACAGGCTCAAGAACAGAACCTTGAGGCACGCTACTGATAACATCCTTTTCCTCAGAGTGATCTCCTTTGACCACTACCCTCTGGCATCTTCCACTTAACCAGTTCCTGACCCAGCCCATCACTTTGGGGCCCATCCCAAGAGCACTCAGTTTATTTATTAGACATCTCTATGGAACACCATGAAAGGCTTTGCTAAAATCTAAATGCACCACATCTAGCGCACTCCCTCTATCCAATTCTCTGGTCACCCAGTCAAATAAATTGATCAGATTTGTCTGACAAGACCTACCTCTAGTGAATTGGTCCTGTAATCCACTGGATTCCAGAAACTTCACTATTCTCTGTTTTAAATGCATTTCCATTAATTTACTTACCACAGAAGTCAGACTTACTGGCCTGTAATTCCCTACTTCTTCCTCACATCCACTTTTGTGTAGAGGGACCACATCCACCCTTCTCCAGTTCTCCGGTACCGCTCTTGACTCTAGAGAAGCATTGCGCTTTGTCTACCTTTAATTTAGCTAGCTCCTCACGAACACAACCCTCAAAATCAATCAGAGTCTACTAAATCATGTTTGTCTTCTGCAGTTCCACTCCCAGTGCTTCAGCCGTGAGCACAGAACAAAAATATTTATTAAGAATTCAGCCTTTTCTTTACCAGCTTCTACATATTTCTTCCCTTCAGTTTTGAGTCTCACAATGCCACTGAGAGGTGAAAATCATTTGTCACCTTTAGATAATGGAAAAGAATTCTCCTAACATCCAGCAACGTCAAAACTGTCTTCTCTCTCTTTTTTTTTTTTTTTTTTTTAATATTATGTGAACCTGTGGGAAGGAACATGGGTAGTCAGGCTTCTTGATTTACATAAGCTTGAGACCACTTTGGCAGAAAGGACCATGTGGAGGAGACCCCTGCCTCCATAAACCTGAGGAAGGGCTCTCTGCACGACAGAGGTTGTAGCTCTGAAACCCTTCTTGCTGAAGTAATAGCTACTAGAAAAAAAAAAATCCATCTTAACGGCAAGATCCATCAGATACACCTCTTGAAAAGGCTCATACAGAGCCTTACTGAGGGTCTGCAAAACCAAGTTAAGATTGAACATAGTAAACAGCTGTGTCAGAGGAGAATGTAGCTGCAATACTCCTTTCAAATATCTGGCGACATCTGGATCTTTTCTACTCAAGCCCTAAAACATGAGAGTCCTGTCACTTGTACTTTGAGGAAGCCAGCAACCAAACCCTTCTCAAGATCATCCCTGGAGAAATGTTAGGACCACAAACATCAGAGCCTTCATTGGCTCCACAGTCTCCTTAGTACACCAGCACTGAAATATCTTCCAAGCCTTAGCATAGACCATGACAGTTGCTGGTTTCTTAGATCTGAGGAAGCTAACTATAACTCCCTCTGAGTAGGACTTTCATACTAAGGCTGTGCACTCCAGAAACATGCTGTAAGCCCAAAGCGTTTCAGATCCTCCAGGGCAACTAGACCCTTGAAAGCAGAGTTGGATGTAGTGGTAGTTTGAGACACTTGTCCCTCTGTAGACAACCAGATCTGTGTATCACGGCCGACATGGCCTATCTGGGGCAAGCAGGACAACCAACCCCAGATGGTTTGCTTTTCTTTAAATGACTTGGACCACCATGGGCCACAGGGGAAAAATGTACAATGGCCCTTTCCCTGGCCATTGCAGTACTATATAAACCTCTATATAAAAACAGTGAGTAAATGGCAGAGGAACAATAAACCTCAGTGGTTCTCTGCGGAGATCTCGGACCTCGTGAAAAAGAAGAAAAAAGCATTTGTCTCCTGCAAATAATCAGAAAGACTAGAAGCTAAAGAAGACTATCTAGCAAAGTCTAGAGCTGTCAAAACAGCAGTCAGAGATGCCAAACTCCGGATGGAAGAGAATCTAGCAAAGAACATTAAAAAAGGGGATAAATCCTTCTTCAGGTATATTAGTGATGGGATAGTGCGCCTTAGGAAACCAGACGGGAATTATGTAGAATCGGACTCCGATAAAGCCGAACTACTAAATGAATACTTCTGCTCAGTCTTTACCTGCGAGGCGCCGGGATCCGGTCCACAGCTGCAGACAAGGGAAAACTCAGAAAACCCATTTTGAAATTTTGAGTTTACGACCAGCAGCGTCTATCATGAACTATCAAGACTCAAAGTGAACAAAGCCATGGGATCGGATAAACTACATCCCAGAGTGCTTAGGGAGTCAAGAGATGTCCTGGTGGAACTGTTATCTGCGCTCTTCAATCTTTCCCTAAGTACAGGAAGAGTCCCATTGGACTGGAAAACAGCTAACGTCATTCTGATCCACAAAAAGGGTTGCAGGACAAAGGCTGCAAATTACAGACCAGTAAGTCTCACATCGATAGTGAGTAAACTTATGGAAACATTAATCAAACACAAATTAGATATGATCCTGAACGATGAGAATCTACGAGATCCCCATCAACATGGATATACAAAGGGAAGGTCCTGCCAATCCAATCTAATCAGTTTCTTTGATTGGGTAATGAAAAAGCTAGATATGGGGGGAGTCCCTGGACGTCATGTACTTGGACTTCAGTAAGGCTTTTGATAGTGTCCCACACTGTAGGTTATTGAGCAAGATGAGTTCGTTGAGATTAGGAGAAACATTGACTACATGGGTTAAAGACTGGCTCAGAGGTAGACTTCAGAGGGTGGTAGTAAATGGTGCTCTCTCCGAAACGTCGGAAGTGATCAGTGGAGTGCCACAGGGCTCGGTCTTGGGTCCGATCTTATTTAATATCTTTGTAAGGGACCTGGCTCGGGGGCTTCGAGGTAAAATTACATTATTTGCCGATGACGCTAAACTATGCAACATAGTGGGCAAAAGCACAGTGCCCGACAGTATGGAACAGGACCTACGCTTACTGGAACATTGGTCCACAACTTGGCAACTAAGTTTTAATGCCAAAAAGTGTAAGGTCATGCACCTTGGCAGCAGAAATCCATGCAGAACTTACACCCTAAATGGTGAGACCTTAGCAAGAACTGCAGCAGAACGGGACTTAGGAGTGATCATTAGTGAAGGTATGAAGACTGCCAATCAAATGGAGAAAGCTTCATCCAAGGCTAGACAAATGCTGGGTTGTATCCAAAGAAGTTTCGTCAGCCGGAAGCCCGAAGTTGTAATGCCGTTGTACAGGTCCATGGTGAGACCTCATCTGGAATATTGTGTACAATTGCGGAGGCCACTATATCAAAAGGAAGTGCTGAGAGTTGAGTCGGTTCAGCGAATGGCCACCATGATGGTCTCAGGACTCAAGGATCTCCCATATGAGGAACGTCTGGGTAAGTTGCAGCTATACTCACTCGAGGAACGCAGAGAGAGGGGTGACATGATTGAGACGTTCAAATATGTTACAGGCCATATTGAGGTAGAAGAAGATATCTTTTTCCTTAAAGGACCTACGGCAACAAGAGGGCTTCCGTTGAAAATCAGAGGTGGGAGATTTCATAGCGACACTAGGAAGTATTTCTTCACCGAAAGGGTGATTGATCGTTGGAATGATCTTCCACTGCAGGTAATTGAGGCCAGCAACGTGCTAGATTTTAAGAAAAAAATGGGATAAGTTTGTGGGATCACTTCAAGGAAGAACTTAGGGGGGAGGGTCATTAGAGTGGGCAGACTTGTTGGGCCGGTGGCCCTTTTCTGCCATCATATTCTATGTTTCTAGAGCATTCAAGTAGACGCTTCCAAGCTTGAATATTTGGCTAAGAACCAAGAGACACTTTTGTTGACTGCCAATGCCATCAAATCGAATGCTGGGTGCCCCCATCAATGCATAATGAAGGCCCCCCTAAGTTAGGGACCACTCCCCGGCTCTAGGGTCCGCCGGCCAAGATAGCCAGCCTGCACATTGTCCACTCCAGATACATGCACTGCTGACAGAGTTTGCAGGTGGGTTACTGCCCAACAAACAATAACTGGGCCTCTAGTTTCAACAGAGCACTCTTGGGTGTCTCCCTGCTTGTTAACATAGGCCACCGTTGTGGCAGTATCTGAGAAAACCTGGTCTGCTTTGCTTTTCTAAGGAATTCTCTGTTTGTAGGGCCATATGAATGGCTCATAGATCCACTGATAGACCACTTCCTCTGCGTGGGCGACCATTGGCCCTGAACTAGGTTACCCTCACAGTTATCCCTCCCCTCCACCCAAGCTGTACAGGCTGGTATCTGTTGTCAGGATCACCCAAGAGGATATGCAGTAGCAAGCCTTTTTCCTGCAACTCCAGCTAGAGCCACCAACACAAACTAATTCACGTCTACCGTTTGGGACAGTGGCCTCTGCAGAGAATCTGCCTGTAGAGATCGTAGGACAACAGTACGTCATGGAGAAGATGTAAATGAGCTTTCGCCCATGGAACAACCTGTAAGGTTGCCACCATAAACTCTAGCACCTGCAAATCGTGGGAGCTAGCATCACCTAGATCTCCAATATCTGGCAACATAATTTCAGTTTGCATGTCTCTGGCAACAAAATACGATCTTCTGTCATGTTGAAGCAAATTCCCAAGTATTTTAGGGATCACATGGGCTCCAAGTGACTCTGCTAAAAGTTGATGATCCAACCAAGGTCCTGCAGCAGCTGAACAACTTGTGCTACTGCTGTCTCTGTCTCGTGTTTGGACAAAGCTCTGATCAGCCAGTTGTCTTAAGTACAGATGCACCTGGATCCTTGCTTTGCATAGGTACACTGCAACAATGACCATTACTTTGGTAAAGGTGCGAGGTGTCGCCGTCAGTCCAAAAGGGAGCGCTGAGGACTGGAAATGGGTTTCACTGCAATCTCCGGAATTTCCTATGAGGCAGAAATATGGGAATATGTAAGAAAGCCTCTGACAAATCTAGAAACGCCAAAAATTCCTTTGGTGCCACCGAAGCTATGACTGAACACATACTCTCCCTCTGGAATTGGTGCACCTTCAGCTCTGCACTGACTTCAGATTCAAGACTAAACTCCAATCATCCGAGTCTCTCAGGAATGTTGAAATCTATGCGCTCAAGTCTAGTGCTTCAGTGGTAAGGGTCCTAAGGCCTGAATATCCAGAAGTTATGTCATCATTGCTTTCTCTGCTGAACGGCTGGACCACTTCCTCTGTCTGAACGGCCGGAGAAATAGGTCCAATAGAGGACAAAAGAATTCAAGATTGTATCCCTCTCGAATGATGTCCAGTATACTGTGGGCCAAGCAAATCCTCACTCAAGCCTCCCAATAAGCCAATCTCCCTCCAATAAGATGGGGTTCGGTGACTGACCTGGCATCATTGGGATTTCTTGGGAGGCTGCTGTGGGATGCACATTAGAGATCTGAGCTCTCCTGGAGCCTCCAAACTTCTACTGAGATCCCTGAAATGATTTATGGGCAGTGGACCCCGCTGAGGACTGACAAGATCGTCAAGAACCCTGAAAGGAACTATGATTTGATCCCTCCAGGGGCCTGCGGTCTGCTATCTTGCAAGAACTTCAGCAATGATCTGCCATACTGGCCATAAGATCGTCCAGTCCTTTTCCAAAGAGTATTTGGTCTTTGAATGGAATTCTGTTCAAAATGGCCTTGGACGCCACATCTCCCACCCATTGTCTGAACCAGAACATTGTATGGACAGAGAGTGAATAAGCAGAAACCTTGCTCATAACTCTGAAATTATATAGAGCATCTTGTCACATAATCAACTCTCAAAAGTAGAAACTGGGAGTATATGAGATCTAAAAATTAAGTTAGCAAACTTGCCTCCGTGAATTTACATTGGCAGCACTGTACAAACAATTTGATAAGGTTTCATAAACTTGGTATATCAGTGTCTCACAGCTGTGTTCATGTCGAAGTGTGGCGGTGTCTTGCTGAGTGGCGTTCATTATTGTTTTTGCATGTTTCTGAGTGCCATCACGAGAATGTCGGAGCTTGAATTAGAGCAACGAACATTAAATTTCTTGTTACTCTAAATTTATGGGGATAATGCCATGAAGAAAATGGCAGTGTACAAATGGATTAAATGTTTTTCTGAGGTGAGAGAAAGCATCACTGATGAAGAAAGGTCAGGGCGGCCAGTAATGAGCAGAACCAACAAAAACGTTGCAAAAATTCATCTAATTGTGCGTCAAAATCATTGGCTAACTGTGAGAAGCATGGCAGATCAAGTAAGCATTGATAGAGAAACAGGAAAATCTTAACTGAAAATATTGGTATGAGAAAGGTGTGTGCAAAAATGGTCCCAAAGGAGCTCACTGATGAACAAAAGCAAAGGAGAGTTGAAATTTGCCAAGACCTTTTGGAGAGGCAAGGTGATGTTTTGGGCCAATTTATCACTGGTGATGAAACATGGGTGTACCAATACGACCCTGAAACAAAGCATCAAAGTGCACAATGGATGTCAGCCAATTCTTCATGACCCAAAAAGTTCTGCCAGTTCAAATCAAGAGTCAAAACGATGTTGCTAACATTTTTTGAAATCAGAGGGATTGTTCATTATTTGTACCAACTGGATAAACAGTTAACCAAGTTTACTATTTGGAAGTTCTGAAAAGGCTGTGTGAAAAAGTTAGATGGACACGATCTGAACTTTTTGGCAACAACTGATGGTTCATGCTTCACAACAATGCACCAGCTTACATGGCACTGTCTGAGGGAGTTTTTAGCCAGAAAACTGTATTGGAACACCCTTCCTACTCACCTGCTCTGGCCCCCAATGACTTTTTTCTTTATCTGATGATAAAGGAAATATTGAAATGAAGACATTTTGATGACATTCACGACATCAAGGGTAATACAACGACAGCTCTGATGGACATTCCAGAAAATGAGTTCTAAAATTGATTTGAAGGGTGGACTCGATGCTGGCATTGATGCATAACTTCCCAAGGGGAATACTTTGAAGGTGACTGTAGTGATATTCAGCAATGAGCAATGTAGCATTTTTTCTAGGATGAGTTCGTAAACTTGTCAGACCTCGTATGTCGTCCACCATCAAAGGGGCTTGACGCAATCTGTCATGGCAGGTGCATTCATCAAAAGAAGCCACAGCCACCATCTCAAGGCCAGGCCTTCAATTGCCTTTTGAGAACTAAATCCACTTTGCAGTCTTGCGCATCCTTTAAAGTTATTCTGCGAAGTACGTCACTTGCGCTACCAATGAATCCACTTTAGGTGGGAGAAACAGTTGATGAAAATCCGGAGTCATTGGCTACAGCTTTGTTATAGTCCTGGAAACCTGCAAGGGCCTTCAGGAGTCTCCCAATGCTCCGCTAACGTATTGGTAATATCTGGATGCAAAGGAAAAAATATGGTCCGAGCTTTAGAGCTGTTCAAAACTAAAGCTGAGCCTCAGAGGTCTGCAGGGGCTCAAGCTTCACTTCCCATACGGATTCTATCATTATCTCAAGCAAAGCCCGCTTAAAGAGGTGGCACACCTCCCCCTAAATGCTGCAACAATCTCCAGGATGGTGGCCCCTAAGCATCCTCCAAGATTGAGGATTCAGGCTGGGGTATTGAATCTGATACCCATTTCTCCCAGTCCCTCACCGACTGGACCTCTGTGTCCAGATGACTCTTAGGCAGGAGAGCTGTGCTCTAAGAGGGTGAACCTCTCTGCAGAATTACAGGTATGATCTCAGATAGTGCCTGAAGCCCCCCCAAATTTAAATAGGTTGTGAACATTAAACTAATCTAGAGTAAACCCCTGAACAGGGAGTCCTGAGAACTCCTGCAGGAACTCACCTTCTCTTCTTGTGGTCTGAGGTGTTTCCCTATCTACGCTTCGCTGAATCCACCAAGTCGCTGGCTGATAGCTCTGGGGGGTGGGATTTTTGACTCTTAGGTGGGAAAACCGTGCTCTGAGAGGGAAAACCCCCTACACAATCACAGGCGTGACCTCAGATGGTGCCTGCAGCCCCTGAAAATGTAAACAGGCTGCAAACATTAAACTCATAAAATCTGGAGCAAACCCCTGAACAGGGAGCCCCGAGGACTCCTACAGGAACTTACCTTGTCTCCTCACGGTCCCAGATGTGACTGCGTATTTGCGCTTTCCCAAATCCACCAAGTCGAGTAGAGAGCTCTAGTGGGAATTTTTGACCTCCAACCCGAGCAACCTGCAAGTGGGATGCCCTAGAGCAGGGGTGTCAAAGTCCCTCCTCGAGGGCTGCAATCCAATTGGATTTCCCCAATGAATATGGATAAGATCTATTAGAATACAATGAAAGCAGTGCATACAAATAGATCTCATGCATATTCATTGAGGAATCTTGAAAACTCAACTGGATTGCGGCCCTCAAGGAGAGGCTTTGACACCCCTGCCCTAGAGGTACCAGAGGGAGCACAGCCCAGTGCTCCCTCCCCCCTTCACATGTCCAGCGGCACATGGAATATGGACGTTCCTTAGCCAGCCAGCATCAATCTGGCATAAATCCACATTAAAACAGCCTGAGGAGACCATTTAGAATGATTTTCAGCAAAATTTAGGTGTTTTGAGGCAGATAGAGACTTTTAAAACCAAATCAGGAAATCCAAGATGGCCACTGCTGCAGCATTTTAGTACCATAAAACAGACCGAGAGAGCTACATAAAAGCACAGAAAATTCAGCAAGAGGGTTTTTGGAGGTGGGGAACCCAAATACCAGCCCCAGAAACCTTAAACTTTGATTTGTAGACCACCCCAATGTCTCCCATAGGCTACAATAGCTTGTACTCACTGGACAATGGAGAAGAAAGCTGCCACAAACATGAAATTCCACTCCAAATGCTTGTTTCTTTGGGCTGCCAATCAGACCCTGAATAAGCCCGAGACCACAGACCCCCCACAGCTCCTCACATGTCTTCAGGTGGGGAACTGCAGCTGGCACCAGCTAAAGCCCTCAGGAGTGACATAGGGCAACACAGCCTGTGCCAGGGAAATGGTCCCCAAGTCACCAAAGTGTTAGAGCAGGCTGGCAAGGCAGGTTCCTTGTAAACGGGTTACCCTCCTGGCCATAGATTTCTGACACAGAGTCTGTGACTTCTCCCAGGCAGGGCTGTTCCAGTCAAACTGGGAACCTCTGGAGCACCGCAAGTCTCACAATTTAGATGAGGATCCAAAAATAAAAAATATAAATCAGAGCAGATCAGAAAGACACTCGCTTGTAGAAGGAAAAAACTGAGATAGGGCACAGCCCAAAGATGAAGGAGACAGAGCTGAGAGAAAAAGGTATATGGTGCCTTCTACAGACACACGAGTAAAGGAGACTAACCCAGTGGTCCAAGACTCATATGCTGTTTGCACTAGAAATTTTGGTTCCTGTGCAACTCTGTACTGCTAAACCCAGTGTTTTCAAGTCAGAATATAATTATTTAAATTAAAGATTGAATTTTACCAAGCAAAACAGCCTTCACACACATGGAGAACAGCTAATGAAAAATAAAAACTAAACTAAAAGCCATGATGCTTTTACAATAGTTGACCTTGTGCCACAGTCCGAGTAATAGCTGATGTCATAACTCCACAGAGACCAATTCTTAAAGAACTGCTTATCCCAAATTTGGAAACTTAAATTTCTGCTAAATTTTGTATTTGGTGCACTGTACTGTACAATTATTGTGCAAGACCATAACTATTACTTGCAATCGCAGTACAAAAAAAAAAATTACAAAAAGAGCAGTATTCACACGACTACCTTATAATCCCTGGTTGTCTAGCATTGTAGTCAGGGCAGGAGCAATATCCTAATCATGGCAGCCATTTTGAGAGCACAATCAGAATGGGCAAAAGTAATTGGGGATCATTCCTACCCCAATTACACCCCTAGGCCATCAGGAATTGTAAAACAGACCCCCTAATGCCTCCTCTTCTGAGCCTAGGAGGAAGGAGCGAAGGGAGAAAAATGGAACAAAGCAAAAATCATCAAAACTGAGGGGGAAAAAAAGAATTTGGGGCTAGTTTTGGCATCGTAATTAAAAATTAAATTCAGTTGGCCTATAAAAGAAAGAGAGAGAGAGAACCTGATTACCAAGGCAATGAGAGTGTCTGTTTAAGATATCCTCCCCACCAATGGAAGACATCTATCTTTGGCACAAGTGGGATCTAGATACCCCCTCCAAAACTTATTTCAAGTGGAGAAAGGAACCTATCCTTAAAACATGTGGAGGGGACAGCAACACCCACCTCAAACTATGAGTCAAGAAAGTGAATTGAAGTTAAAATGGTCATTGTTTCTGCCAAAAATACTGTCAGCCACAGTGGAAACAGCAGGACACAAATTCAACTCCAAGATATGAACAGCAGCAGTGCCATAGTACTAATGGCTGATTGTATCAAGAACCCTACCAGCTTGCTGTAGCTCAAACGGATATGGCCACACAAACCTCCCCCCCGCCCAGGGTCGATTCAAGAGATTGGCCAATTGATTTTGCGTATCCCTGCCACACCCCTACCTCGCTCAACACAAAACTGTGGGACACCTTAGCATGCCCTACAGTAGTGGTTTTTAACCCGAGATAAGCATGCATTAGTGCATGCATCAGATGAGGAAGGAGGTTTTGGCCTCCAAAATTAAAAAAAGTATCATTTAAAAAGTATCATTTTCTATTAACGTGGACTAACAGATTCCATATTTCCATATTTTTTCACCCTAAATTAAAAATAATTTTTTTACCCTAAATTAAAAATAATTTTTTTTTCCTACCTTTGTTATGTGGCCATTTAATTTTTCTAATTGGGTAGGTCACACACTTGGTCACCATTTTCCTATCTTCTCTTAACTCTTTCCAGGTTCTTATATCAATTTTTCTCTCTCTTTTCCATTATATCTGTTTCCAACATTGATATTTCCTATTCATCTTTCTTCTGTTTTATAGGCTTTTTCTACTCAGATATTCATTCTTAATATTTTTATGCATCTATTTCATTTTATAGCCCGTTCTCCCCAGGAGCCCAGAATGGGTTCTCAAATATTGGAGGTTTACTAACGAGGTGAGGAGGAGATAGGGAAAAAGGTGTATTCACAATAAGTCGGAGACAGCGCATTTACAATACACAGGGGGAGAGAAGTGAGGGTTACCGAGGTACATATACACTAGGTTGGGACTTTTAGATTTAGATCGGCACAAGTTAGAGGTAATCTTGGGTGTACTGGAGGAATAAAGGAAGCATTTACAAACTACTAGAGGCATTTGAATAGATTACTTTCATCATATACTTGAGTCACACTATGAGAGAAAGATCATTTCTGGGAGGATTCAAGTTGGAGCAGATGAGCCAGTGTGATACATAGACAGTGTTCCATTTGCGATCTGAGTGGTCTGGTCAGATGATAGATGGGAAGTTTTTCAGCTATTTAGTGGGGAGCCATGTCATGGAAGTGTTTAAAGGCGATGATCAGTTGTTTAAAGATGGCCCGTTTTCCTAATATCTGTCCTCCAAACTCTTATTTATTGCTTTCCATCTATTTCCTTCACTGAGGCCCTCCCATTCTGTTTCTTTTATTTCAGTATTTCACTAACTCTTTCTTCTTTTTTCCCTGTCATGCGGCATCTCTTCTCCATGTTTCTCTCTCCTCCAGTTTGTCTTGTGTTTTTCTTTCTTTCCCCCATCCATTGAACATTTTCTCTATGCATTTTTCTCTCCTCTCCAGCCATACAGTATTCTCCTGATCCACTGTGCTTCTCTTCCCTCTCCCCAGTCAGACATCATCTTCTCTCTCTTACTTCTCCATTCAGAATCTCCTGTTTCTTTCTCCAGTTTCCATGTAGCATCTCCACTCTCTGTGTCCCCCTGCTCTTGCCATTTAGGATTTCTTCTCACTCCACCTTCCCCACTTTAGCCAACCAGAATCTCTTCTCTCTTTTTACTTGCCCTGTTGCATCTCCTCTATCTGCCCTCCAACCCACTATAACAGCCATGTAGGATCTCTTCTCCCCCCCCCTTCCCAGCCATGCAGGATCTCCTCTTTTACATTTATACTACACCCATCCAATATTATCTCTGTCTGTTCCACCGCCTACCATGGCCTCCCCATCCATTGCCCCTCTGTCTCTCTCACCCTCTAACAGTGCCCTTCTATTATCTTCCAGTATCCAATATTGCTTTCTCCCCTCCCCCTCCATCACTTGTTCCCTCTCTCTTTCCTCCCAAATCCCATCACACTGTTTTGTCTTTCTTTCTCTCCCCTCCCCCCACCATTACCTAATTTCTCTCTCTCCCCCACTCTGGTCACCGATTCTTTTTGCTTAGGCCCCCCCCTGCCTGACATCCCCGAGCTTCCCTTCCCTTTAATCCCTTCGCTCACCAATTTGCAGCTGCTGTCTCCCTGACTTGGCTGGAAATTAATGAAAACAATGTGGGGCCATAGTCATGCTGTTGGTGCTAGTAGTCTCCCTCCCTCCTCTCACCACCCCATCATGCAACTTCCTGTATTGGGGAGGGAGAACGGGGAGATTGCCAGTGCAGGCAGTGTGACTATAACTCCATGGTGTTTTCATTCATTTCCAGCTGAGTTGGGGAGCCAGTGGCTGCGAATTGGTGAGCAAAGGAATTAAAGTGAAGGGATATCAGAAGGTAGGGAATGGTGGTGCTGGGGAGGTTTAGCAATGGCGCCTGTGGCTTAACCTATGGGGCTGGTGAGGTCACTGGCCCAGATGTTTGGTGCCCTTTATTGCCTGCGCCCTGGACCAGAGTCATAAGAACATAAGAATTGCTGCTGCTGGATCAGACCAGTGGTCCATCGTGCCCAGCAGTCTGCTCACGCGGTGGCCCTTTGGTCAAAGACCAGTGTCCTAACTGAGACTAGCTTTACCTGCGTATGTTCTTGAATCCCTGGAGGGTGTTTTCTCCTATAACAGCCTCCGGAAGAGTGTTCCAGTTTTCCACCACTCTCTGGGTGAAAGAGAACTTCCTTACGTTTGTACGGAATCGATCACCTTTTAACTTTAGAGAGTGCCCTCTTGTTCTCTCTACCTTGGAGAGGGTGAACAACCTGTCTTTATCTAAGTTTATTCCCTTCATTATCTTGAATATTTCTATCATGTCCCCTCTCAGTCTCCTCTTTTCAAGGGAGAAGAGGCCCAGTTTCTCTAATCTCTTACTGTACAACAGTCTGGTCCATAGGTTAAGCCGGCCCTGACCTTGCCCCTGGAGAAGAAAAAAGTGCTTAGGGGGAGGAACAACAGCCTGCTAATGATCCAAATATGGCTGAGCAGGATTCCCTTGCCTCAGCCTGTACACCTGACCTCTCAAGCTGCTATGGGCAAGTTTCCTCTCAGGTTGCTGTGACTTTTTGAAGACATAGTTCCTAACAGGAAAATAATAGGGAGCGGAGGAAGGGGAACTCATCTCTATACAATCTGGGCCAAAACAGCATAGCCCCAAGAGCAAGACTATAGGTTGAGAATTTGAATTAAGAGTTCAATCTCCTATACTTCAACCAGAAGTTTAACCATAGCAAGACCCTGGAAGGAAGTCCTCTTGCAATAGCTCAACCCCCAACTAAGAGCTGTAGTGCAAGGCCCGAGTGGACTAGTCCTTAAGAAAAGAAATGGTCCTGAAGTACCATGTGCTGGAAGCAGAGAAATAACAGAAGGCTCCTGGCTGTAATTCTTCTTATAGTGATTAGTTATCAGAACCTTCAAAGTTCTCTGTCTTCATCTGGACATAGCCCATAGGTCTGAACTGGTCTAGCAGGATAAGGAGTTTTTCATGCTCCTTTCAAACTCAATCAGAGCCAACCTCCATTGAGTTACAGCAGAATAAGCCTTCATTTGGAACCAGGCCTAAGTTTTATTTCTCTTCCTACTCAACTTAATCATTGTAGTTACAATCCTTGGCCAGGACTATTCATCAGTGTCATTGTTGCATAACACTATCACTTTGCCAACCCCCCCCCATCTCTCCCCACTTCCTCCACTACTGGGAACTGTGAATTCTGCCTTTCAACCACATTCCCAGCTCTAGCTGGAGTAGCAAAAAAGTCTGGTCCAGAAAAATCCATAATCTTTCATATGGCAGCACACAGTACAATGATAAATATTTTTTTTTGGGGGGGGGGGTCCCCAAAAAGAATTGTTGACCTTTTTTCTTGTAGTTATGAAGATGTGGGATCCCTTAGAGGGTTAAACCAAAGGAACCTGTCACCAGGAGTGGGATCCCTAGGACAGTAGACTTGGGGGTGGGTCAGTAGAGTGGGCAGACCTGATGGGCTATGGCCCTTATCTGCCGTCATCTTCTATGTTTCTATGTTGCACCTAGTCTTATTGTGGCATCAAGGTCTTGCCTTATGAAGGTCGAATATTCCACATAAATGGCTACAGTGAAAGGCATAATTGCATACTGCTGTCTTGGAACAAATACCTTTTGAATGTTGTGGAACCATCTGTTAACATGGGCTGAGTGAGACAATTCTGATTTTACCATCACTCCATTTATGATCTTACATTTACTTTAAGGAAGGCAACTGTAAATAAGAATGACATGTCTGCAGCTATAGTGAAGATAAATATAAAGTCATGCTAACATCTGGTTACCTTAACTGCCTCTTCTTCCACCTAAAGAAAGCTCAAATGCTCAATACAATATTTTGCCTAAAACAACAATCAAAGATTTCTTTCAAACCCTTTGGCATTATTTCCATTGTTTCTTTTAGAAACACCATATCCTTCTAGAAAGTATATTTCCCAATTATAAGGGCTGGTAGAAATATTAATCTTAAAGGAATAAAGATGCTCTACTTATCCCTAATAGCTCCATTAGAAAAGCAATTCTTATTTCTACATATGTTAGTTACAGGTATGCTACAAATAACACAACAGCTCCAAAATTCTACTTCTATGGCAAATGACTAGTGGTCATTTTATCTAAATAAAGCCATAACCTGAGAGGAAATATTAAACACTGCTTCTCCACCAAGTATATCTGGAATATGAAACTTTTTAGTTTTTACATATTTTATTTGGATATAGTTCTATAATATCTTAAGAGAACTGCTTAAAATGCAGACCTGAAATTTTGCCAACTACAGAGCACTTACAGTTTGGATTACAAGTTATACCCCTCTGAGTATTTTGAAGACTTTTTTTTTCCAAACAAACCCATGTTTTCTTTAAAATATTCAGCCTAATAAAACCCAAATCTCCACTCATTGACTTTTTTTTGGTGTTGATAGTCTGTTATGCATCATGTCGACCTTTTTCCTATACTTTCCTGTATTCTACCTCCAAATCACAAAGCAAAGTCTCTTAAGAGATCATGATTTCTGGTAGCAAAATGGGTTTCTTGTGTAGAAGATTCATGTCTGGCAGGAAGAAGAAAAGAAGGGTAAAAATTAGAAATCTACTTCATTATACAAGTGAGATTTTCTTTATTCTGAACTAGTAGCTTTCTTGCTTACAATTATCCAGAGAGGAGAAATTAGGTCTTACCTGCTAATTTTCTTTCTTTTAGTCCCTCCAGACTGGCTCAGATGGATGAGTTTACGCTCCTCTGCCAGCAGGTGTAGACTGAGAACAAAGTGAATTCTAGCAGTAGTACAAGTGGACTGTGCAGTCCTCCATAGGATCAGTCAGACGAATAGCCAAGCATGACCTCTACTAACATATCAGCTGAAGAACATGAACTCCAATCTAAAGTTGGAACTGTTGGAAAAGGATCAGAACAGGCAACCAAGACTGTCCCCATAGCTCACCAGCTAAGCCAGATGAACCATATGCCGCTTCTCCACAATATATGTACACTCCCCAGAAAAAGGAAGGCAAAAACCTAAATTGACATTTAGCATTCCTGCAAAAAACCAGACTTCGCATCTGCAAGAAAAAACACTGGGTGGGTTCTATGTTGGTCTGGAAGGATTAAAAGAAATAAAATTAGCAGGTAAGATCTAATTTCTCCTTCTTTAGTATCCCTCCAGATTGGCACAGATGGATGGGACTTACCAAAGCAGTACCACCGAAGTGCTGCCACCACAAGAACTCGCTTGCCAAAAACAGTGTCCCAATGCAACTGAACATCCACCCTGTAGTGATGCACAAAAGAATGCAGAGAAGACCAAACCAAACTGCAGCCTTACAAATATTCACTGGGGGGGGGGGGAGGGGGGGTGGCACCAGAGAACTCTCCACCCAGGAAATCGATTGACTCCGAATGGAATGAGCTTTAAGAAAGTTTAGAACTGGTTTCTTCTGAAGAAGGTATGCTGAAGCGATAGCCTCTTTGATCCATCGTGCAATTGACACCTTAGAGGCCACTTACGACTGCCTGCTAGGAGAATAAAAAGACAATCTGACTGTCGGAACTCCTGAGTCCTTTTCACATAAGTATGGAAGATTCTGGATATTCAATTTATGTAACTGCCTCTGCTCTAAAGTACTCTCCCAACTACCCAAAATTGGAAGGGCAACTGTCTGATTCACATGAAAGGGGGAAATGACTTTAGGAAGAAAAGAAGGAACAGGCCGCAATAGCACATGCTCCTTTGATAATTCCAAGAAGGAAGCTAAACAAGGAAATGCTTGCAACTCTAACACATGTCTGGTGGATGTAATGGCTACAAGAAAAAACATCTTTTAAAGGTCTTTCAGCGTGCAGGAATTCAGAGACTCAAAGGAGGACAAATCAACACCGAAAGGACCAGATTAAGAACCCAGGCTGGAACCAAAGGGTGAACCAAAAGCTGGATCAACTTCACAGCTCTCAAGAACCGGATCACATCAGGAAGAGCTGACAACTGCGGACCGTGCAAAAGCCCCCCCAAAAGAAGACAAGACTGCCACCTGAACCCACAAGGAGAACCAGGCAAGGCCTCACTTCAGGCAATTCTGCAAAAACTCCAAGATGTGTGGCAAAGACGCACGCAGAGCAGCCACTGCCCAAGAGGAACCACCAGTCGTTGAAGAGGTACCAGATAAGCACATAAGCCCTAGAAGTAGAGAACCTCTGAGATCCCAAAAGCATAGAGATCACTTTATCTGAATAGCCTTTCTTGCTTAGGTGCTCCCTTTCAAGAGCTAAGCCATAAGACAAAAGGATCCCAGATCTAACATGGGAATGGAACCCAGAGTCAGGTCATTTGAGAGGGTCAGAGGAAGATGATCTGCCATGAGAAGATGGGACCAGATCCACGAATCAACCAGTCATCCAGATGGGATGAACCAAAATGCCCTCCTTGCACAGGGCTGCCACCACCACCCACCATAATTCTGGTGAAGGTATGTGAAGCTGTTGCCAGACCAAAAGGAAGCACATAGAACTGATAATGTGTTCCCAAAATCGCAAAGCGAAGAAACCGCTGATGGGAGTCCCGAATGGGATTATGAAGGTAGGCCTCTGTCAGGTTGAGAGAAGTTAGGAACTCCCCAGGCTGAACTGCTAGGGTCACAGATTTTAGGGTCTCCATTTAAAAAAAGGGACCTGGAGTGCCCGGTTCACATCCTTTAGATCTTGGGCACCACAAAGTAAATGGAGTACCTCCTGGTACGAATCTCTTGAGGGGGCACAGGAACCACTACCTTGAGCTCCACCAGCCTCTGAAGAGTCTGACGAAAAGCCTGCTTCTTCCAAGTGGACTTAGACAAGGGGAAGAGAGAAAACGCTCCGGCAAGGGCTGGTCAAACTCGAGAGCATACCAGTCTCGAATCACTTCCAGGACCAAATTATATATCCACCTCTGGTAAAACTCCCATAGCTGGTCTCCCACCTGAACAAGGGGAAGGACCCGAACACAGTCATTGTCCATATTGAGAGGAGGAGGAGTCCATCCTCCCCAGAGAGCACTCCAAAAGGGCTGCATATATTGGAAGAACTGACCCAGGGAGGAAGAACCTGCAGCAGCTGGCCTATACCAGCAAAACTCATGAAGACTACCTCGGCCCAATCCTCCTCTACCAAACTGCAGAGGCCTGTTCTCTGGCAACTGAGGCACCTTGGAATCACCTAAACTCTGTACCAGCTTGTCCAAGTCCTCTCCAAAGAGAAAATAACCGTTAAAAGGAATTTTGCTGAGCTTGGATTTGTAAGCCGAGTCTGCTGACCAACCATGGAACCATGCCTAAGGCCATAGACTTAACCGAAGCTCACAACAAATCGTACATAGCGTCTGAAAGATAAGAGCCACTAAGTTCAATCTTAGCAATCTCCTGATACATCAAAGATCAATCAGACTCTATCTAGCACATGCTCGGCCCACCTGAAGCATGCCCTGGCAACCAGACCACCATAAATTGCCACCTCGACAGCCAGGGCAGCTGCATCAAAACTCTGCTCAAGAAAAGATTTCATCTTACGGTCCTGGGGTCCCTCACGGCCGAACCCCCCTCCAGTGGAACCCTATGTCACTTGTCAATGGCAAAAACCGCATCCATAATTGTCAGAATCAGGAATAGAATAAAGCTAGGCCATAGACCGCACCAGCTGAAAAGGGGTGTTCAGAGACTTCCACTGCTCATGCATGATTTCTTGTATATTCAGATACATGGGAAAGGAACGGGAGGGCCTTCCGAAACCCCCAAAGATGATCCACCATCTGAGGGGCCTCTGTGGACTCATGCACAAAACG